>NW_028274823.1:77093655-77396685 GCF_037043125.1 Eumetopias jubatus | reverse complement strand
GATGTAGAGGAGAAGTCGTCTTTGGAAATCTATCAAGATCAGACCCATTTTTCGTAAAGCTTCATCCCTAATGAAATATTTCATGAGTCATGCCCAGAAACCTGAGAAGGACAGCACTGGCTCAGAGTGGGGCTAACATCCACCCCTCTGCTCGGCAACGGGCCAGGTTCCCATCCCAGGCAGGATGCACACAGACCACCTACAGGTCAACTGAGTGAACACCAAGCCTCTCCTTACACCCTGTGCCAGCTACGGGCTCCAGCCCGCCCCAGTCGCCAGGACTCCTGGTCTCCTAAGGTCAGTATCCCAATGAAATCAGTTTCCCTTTAGCTGGGGAGGTATCCAGGAAAAAAACTATTCTTGTGGTTTTTTGTTTTAAGAGCAAGAAAGTCAGCCTGTACCTAGAATCACAGCTTTCCAAATAAAAAAAAAAAAAAAGTACAGCTTTCAACAAGCAATCACCATGGGCTCTCTCTATGCAAACCGATATTATAAAACTACACGGATGCCCTGATTTAGAGAAAACGACTACTGACAGACTGCATTGCTTACTCCTGGTCTTCCAGACAAGAAGGATCAAGCTATCACAATTCATCAAATCGAAAAAAGTTATAGCACACCAAAGGATCCTCACCCTCGTGCCCAGAGATATTACTCAGCAAAACTGTCCTCACTGGAGACAAACTGCTAATGCAGGCTTTGTTCCTCTAAGAAAAGCTGGACCATTCTTCTCTTCGATGGGAGGCCCCTACTGGAACTGTATGTCGACTTTTTACTGGAAGATGGGAATTCTGAGGGTTCACTCATCGTTCTGGTGCTCTCTCATGTGATGGTTAACAATCACGCTTCTCTCCTCTCTTTCCCAGATGGAGAGTCAACCCCTGGCAGTCTCCAGAAGGACAAACTCCTAAAGCTGCCAGTAGGGATTCACCAAACACCACTGCAGATATCCGCAGTCTGTTTCATCAAATATTCAACAAAGCAGGCTTCGGAAATCAAACAGAAAGCTTTGGTTATAGCTTCTTTGGACCATCTTAGAATGCTGAGAGCTAATAGCCAGTCCGTGGTGATGAGGATGGTTTTGTTAGTGTATTCGTTGCTTCACTACTTTCCAGTATGTTTTTGTTCAAACCCAAATAAAGACATTTAGCTTCATCACGTGTAATGTAATGCCAAGCACAGGCTCTGGTGACTACTGATTTTCTCGTTAAGTCCTGATATACAGAGATTGAACCCGAGGCTCCAGAACCTAACCAGCACACCCTGATGTTTTTCTTTTCTCATCTCTGAACTGATACATGAGGCTGAGGCAACAAATGCTCTAAGCTCCACAGACCTTATGCACTGCAGTACAATTTGTAACTAGAGTCACAAATGCTTTCTTATGCCCAAATGGCAACATGAAATCTAGGTATGCCACAGAATTACTGTTTTCTTAAATACTCGTTAACATGACTCAGTAATGTAACCCATCTAAAAAACACACAGGGGCGCCTGGGTGGCTTAGGTGTTGAGCATCTGCCTTCGGCTCAGGTCATGGTCCAAGGGTCCTGGGATCAAGCCCCACATTGGGCTCCTTGCTCCACAGGAAGCCTGCTTCTCCCTCTCCTACTCCCCCTGCTTGTGTTCCCTCTGTGTCTCTGTCAATTAAGTAAATAAAATCTTTAAAAAAAAAAAAAGAGCACTTTGACGCTATTAAATAAAAAAAATAAACACACACAGATTTTACCTGCCATTTTAGAATACAGGGCCAATTTCACTTAAGAGTTTTACACTAAAAAAAAAAAAATCTTCCATATAGTTTAAAAACCTGGGTTCCATTTCTGACAGACTTCAGTCTGAATACCATTGTCAATAGTAGCAAATCACAAATTTCAAAAAGACCATGTGTACAAATGTTTCATATGCATCAGAAAACAAAATGCTTAATTGACTCATCTTTCTGCTTCCAAAAACATTCATGCAGAAAGTATCTGTTTTGTTGCGGTGTCTAATACAATTTTCCCAAAAGACTGTTCACAAATAATATCAGGTAATCCAGGGGAAGATGGCAAAACACCCAGGTGTTCTAGGTGAGGTGACTGGCACCTGGACCTAGGAAGCTAAGCTCCCAGGATCAAAATGGCCGGCCCCATAAAGTCACATGCTGACAAGCAAAGTGGGGCCCACAAGGGACACCCACACTTCTGTGGGAGGTATGGTATGAAGATCACTTTCAGTTTCCCATTTTGAAGTTTTAATAATAAATGAAAGATTATTTAAAATATATTAATACTGGGTAATTTGGGGATAGGCAGTTCATAATTTGCCCCAACCTTAAGAAACCCAGAGCCCTATCTTTGACAGTCTCAAAATTTCTAATTCACAAATCTGTTCCTATGGTGCTTTCCAAATGAAGCTAGTCAGAAGCAAAGAGATGTTGATCCATTTTAAGGTCTCATCTCTATTCAACAGGAATTTGTACATGAATTTCTTAAAGATACTTAAGATTCTCCTGAAAATAAATTCATTTCTATCATGTTACGGATTTTCAACCATCTAGCCCTTCCCCTCTCTGTCCTGCCTTGCCCCTCAGTATGCTCATTCCAGGAATGAAAAGCAAAATGAATAATAAGTAACATAAGACCTGAAAGCAGTAACATGGCAAATAATTTTCTGAAACATTCTGACACAGGGCCAGATCATTTCATGATTTTCAATCAATTGTAACAGGCTCAGGGGGTATGGACAGGAGCTAAACAGAGCTCTGAGGATTCCAGGGTTGGGGGAGAAGAGGGGTGTGGGGAACTTTTTGAGAGTTAGCATACAGAGTAGAATAGTTTAAAAAAAAATAAGCAGGGCGCCTGGGTGGCTCAGTTGGTTAAGCGACTGCCTTCGGCTCAGGTCATGATCCTGGAGTCCCGGGATCGAGTCCCACATCGGGCTCCCTGCTCAGCGGGGAGTCTGCTTCTCCCTCTGACCCTCTTCCCTCTCGTGCTATCTCTCATTCTCTCTCTCAAATAAATAAATCTTTAAAAAAAAAAAGCAAAAATCAACTTAAAGCCCTTTGGCCTGATCTAGATCATATTTATCAACTTAACTTCAGAAAACCTATCTGTCAAAAAGGTAAGGAGTCCCAGGAGTCCTTGATTCCAACCCCACAAAGCACCCTTTGGCTTAACTGCCAGAAAGGCTTTGGCTGACCCGCACGATGTAGGCCAGCAATCCGGCCACTCGATGTCACGGCCTCCGACTGTCACCTTCTATGCGGCACACGTCATTATCTGATAGTTCTCTTGGCTTTTTATTTATGTGTTGCCCGTCTCCACGCCCTCACCCGACCTCCCTCTCAGCACACCCTACAATGTGGGTCTTGTTCACAGTGTACCCAAGAGCCTAAAACTGTTTGATGAACAAAGAAGCTTGTGGCTTGCCGAGTCCACAGCTGGGCAGCTGCAAATATCCAGTCCAGCTGATGGTAACATTTCTCCATGACAGTTAACAAGTCAATGCTCTGATGGCATTCCTCAGTTTTGTGAGCTTTTTCAACGTGAGGCAGTGAATCTGATTCACTCCAGGACACTCATAAAATTATTTTTCAGATCCTGCAAGAGGCAAAGCCAGACCTCCACTCCCACCTGCCTCCATCAGCAACCTGGGGGGGCAGGTGACTCACTGAGGCGGCCCCTCTGCCCCTTCCGCCTTTGAGCCTATCAACGTGCACACAAATGGTTTTATCTTACATCCAGTGGCTGAAGTAGATACCCCAAATTCCTCACCTGTCAAATGTGAATCAAATCTTTGTGGTAAGCTCACACACTCGGGAGTTAACAAGCAAATAGATGGTACTCCAGGTCCCTCTTTTGTCTGGTTTTCAAACGGAAAGACCAATTCGCCAACATCAAAAACTAATGACGTAATGTATGGTAATTAACATAATAAAAAAAAGCAAAAGAATAGTTTAAGAGAATTACTTACTTACACATGAAGCGATGGGGGCACCAATGTGTGCATGGACATAATCCAAGTAGTCATAAAACCTGCAGTGTTAAGGTAATTCCCAAGGGAAACCCAAGGGGTCTGGAGCTTGCCCACGCACAGTTTGTGCTTTCTGGAAAACACCTGACAGGGGCAGGGGTGGGGGGGGGGCGGTTTGCCCACTGTAATCTCTTCTACAACTTCTAAGGAATGCTATTGATGGAAATGTGGCATGGCATACCCTTTAAGTGGATAAAAAGAAGGAACCACGCGTTAACTCTGAGTGTAGGTGTGTGGTTAAAGGTATTTAGAAGTCTCTGTTGGTGGAGAGCCTTGGTATCGGTGCTTGCGTGTTCCCACTGAAAAGCTGAAAGAGGAACGGATCTCAGGCCAGAGTCTACTGTTGCCCCATCTCTGCCTCTGTCAAGTAAAAGGCATAAGTAATAACCCTAATATCAAATACCCCTGGGTTTACCACTGGATAAACAAGATGGAGGATTTCTGACTGACCCCCGTTTCCACTGAAGTAACAGTTGTAGAAATAAATAATTTACACCAAATGAACCCTCTGCTCCTTGGATATTCTAGAACTACTTCTTAGCCACACCCTTGTAACAGCCAGATTAGACTCCTGGAGAAAACTGTTACCCTACCTACAAATGGTTTAGATAATGAGATGTTCATTGCACTTTATTTTTCCAACTGGCATAACCATCCTACTGAAACACTGTTCCACAGTACAGTAGGATAAGTACCCTTCTGCTTGACAATAGTCCCGTCTCCCTCATTTAAAAGAGCCCTGAGTTACACTCAGCATACAACTAACTCCCTTTTTCTTACTAGATAAGTGGAAAAAAAAGGGGGGGAGATTCTGGAATTGTAGTCTATGCTACCTCGATACCTACTACTAAATAGTAAATGGATTCAATTCATGATGTTCTATGGATATACTAAGCCTGGAGCCTTTAGGGGTGGCAACCTTTGATCAAATTAAGTACCAAACGGGCGCCTGGGTGGCTCAGTCGTTAAGCGTCTGCCTTCGGCTCAGGTCATGGTCCCAGGGTCCTGGGATGGAGCCCCGCATCGGGCTCCCTGCTCCGCGGGAAACCTGCTTCTCCCTCTCCCACTCCCTCTGCTTGTGTTCCCTCTCTCGCTATGTCTCTGTCAAATAAATAATCTTAAAAAAAAATTTAAAAAAAATTAAGTACCAGAGATCGTAAGAACTCATCAATTTATAGAGGAGAATCATGGTTTCCCAACATGTGATGTGAGGACCCCAAGGGGACCCCAGGGCTCCACATGTCATCTCTTTTCCAACCACGTATTTATGTGAGGCTGTATTTTCTTCCAATACTTCAAGTACCTTAAGTGGCATACCACAAGGGACTGAGCACAAAAAGCAGATCTAAGAATCCAGTTGTTTTCTCTCAAGCCAAACATTAGAAATTAACAAAATTCTAAAATAATGTTATTCTTCTATTTGTTATTGTTTCATTAAGAGATATGTTACTTAGGGGCACCTGGGTGGCTCCGTCGTTAAGCGTCTGCCTTCAGCTCAGGTCATGATCCCAGGGTCCTGGGATCGAGCCCCGCATCGGGCTCCCTGCTCTGTGGGAAGCCTGCTTCTCCCTCTCCCACTCCCCCTGCTTGTGTTCCCTCTCTGTCTCTCTCTGTCAAATAAATAAAATCTTAAAAAAAAGAAATGTTACTTATGTTAGTATGATTTTAACTGCTAATATCTATTTTATTTTCTAACACAGTAACTACTGATAACTGTAATTCACATAAACAAAAGCTCTTCAAAACCTTCAATTTCTTAGCATAAAAAAGAACCACTTTAAGAACCACTAACTTAGACCAGCTCTAGAGCGAACTAAGTGAAGCCAGCTCGTTGGCATCACCTAGTCCAAAAAATTAGCCTGCTGGCATTTCTCCATCTTGAAGACCAAGTGTGTCTGCAAAACAGAGAGGCATCAAATGCTAGTTCCCTTACCTTCCTTTTCTTTTCAGAAAAACAAACCACAACCACAAAAAAGGGTTTTAAAGAATTGTATCTTTATGAGGTTCTATTTTTGAAATGGCAATGTCTACCATACTTATATAATACAAGTACCAAACACAGCTAAAAAGGTTAAGGCTGGGACCAATTACATTTAAGACATTTTATAGTAAAAGCAACTAATGACGTCACTGCTTTAAATGTGGAAAAAATTAAGTCATCCATGTCAAGAGTCCCTCATATGGCTAGGATACTCAGATAATCATGTATCATGGTACTTGAGCATTTCAGACGTTGAGAACAGTTATGTTGGCATTTTCCTGTAATGTGTGATTTCATTTCCCATCAAAATTCTACTCATTCTTCTCATATAATCCAAATATTTTATTAAAGGAAAACAAGAGCAACTTATAATCAGAACCTGCTGGCTAATGTTCATTAAGTCTAAACATGCTTTTGGTCATCAGATTTAAGTTTAAATTAACTGTGTTGGTTAAATTTGAAGAGGGTTTCAGTCCTCACATCCCTAATTATCTCTATTTAGCCTTTTTTTAAGCACCTTGATGACAGACTTTAAGGTTACTCCTGGCAGTGGGGGAAGGGGAGTGTTACATGACACTGAAGTCCCATAAAGATTTCTTGAATGAATTATGTCATTATGTGGTGGCATGATTATTCTGTATCAACATACTGTATTTAGTTACAAATGCCAGCCTCATAAGTGATCCACCAAAAGAATAAGCTGGGTAACCTGCTTCCTCACCCCATCTCCCCTAGAAGAAGCTGTATACCAGTTTGGAAAACCAATTCAGACACAATAGGATACTAAGGAGTGACAAAACGGCCAACACTCCTCACAAGCCCAGAAGATGCTTCAAATTCATCATTTGTAACAATTTTACAACAAAGTAAAATCCTAATCAAATACATAGTATAACCACCAATCCATCTGGTCGCACCTGGTTTTCAGATGCTTAGCCTCTTTATCTCTAACATCCACATGCATACTCCACAGCTCAAACAAATGATTCCTAATCTTTAAAAATCAGAATCTCTTGGGACGCCTAGGTGGCTCCGTTGGTTAAGCGACTGCCTTCGGCTCAGGTCATGATCCTGGAGTCCTAGGATGGAGTCCCACATCGGGCTCCCCGCTCAGCAGGGAGTCTGCTTCTCCCTCTGACCCTCCCCCCTCTCATGTATTCTCTCTCTCTCTCTTTCTCGTTCTCTCAAATAAATCTTAAATAAATACAGTTTAAAAAAAATAAAAAATAAAAATCAGATTCTCTTAATACAGCCCTCCATGCAGTGTGGAACTTAGTTATCTACTAAACAATTTTAAATTAGAGGATTTCATAAATGCCTCTCAAGAAAACAACTGCACTGGGCAATAAAACTCTAAACAAAAATCCCATCATGAGTCTAACATCCAGGAATGTGCATAAGCCCCCTGCAGTCTTATTATGTTTCTATAAGTGCAAATAATTAACATATAAACTGTAATGGTTTAGGATTAAGTTACCAAGAATAATTCTTTCAGTTTTCAGAATCAATTTAGTTTCTTGTTTTGCTTTATCATGGGGGGGTGGATGGGGAGCACATGGAAATCCCTAGTTTAGACCAGTCACCTTGAGCTTGTAAAATCTTACCTTCCCAGAAAATAACTATAAAGATCAATGACAGGTTGTCAGTAGACATTAGTAAAATGGACCACTCCATTAACAATAGGATGAAGATAGATTCAGACACTCAGGATTACACTCTCAAACATCCCTTCCATTAAAAAAAAAAAAAAAAAAAAATCACAAACATTTGTTTCAAGTTCAAAACAAGGACTCAGATCAGGAAAAAAATTAGATTTCACTGTCTTTCAAGATGGCAAACTCTAGATAACCGAATAGAAAAGAACATCACTTCATATTAGTGATCAGTAGAACCGAAGAATTACAAACAATATTTCAGAAATAAGGAGTAAAATGAAATTGAAGATGATAAAATTGTTGAACTATATTGGCGTTTGGTCTAAAAACTGACAATCTTTTGTTTCTAAAAAAATATTATTAAGGTGTATACTCCAGACCCTAATGCAATTGATATGAATAGTACATAGAAACCTGTTTTATAAATTGAATGACTTTATCCCAATATTAAAATATCCTTTAGTGTTAAGATAATACAAAAGATCCACTACTAATATAGTATGCGTTTGTCAAATATCGATGGTCAGAGTCTTTAGGACTCATGTAAGATTGTTCTATTAACACGCGTTATTCCTCATTCCATTAGTAACTCATGGTCCCTGACCTCCAACATTCAATCTGGAGGAGAAAATAAAACTAATACCCACATAGGAAGCAATTGGTAAATAATGACAAAATTAAGTTTCCAACTGCATATTAATAATTTCATAGGCTTCTGAGTTCACTGAGGATGAGGTTATGGATGAGATGGTGATATAGGCATTAAAAGCTAGCTCAAAACTTGTATGTATTCTCTACAAAATTGAAAATTTCCCAAAGGACCAATCTACCATAAGGTCTTTGTATCCCTCTGATTCCCAGCTCCTTGCTGAGTACACATTTAAAAATCCAGCACTTAATGAGCCGAATCACAAGTGCCATGAAAATATAAGTTTGTCATCAAAGCAATTCACACATTTAACAGGACTTTCCTGCCCACTCAATCACTGTTCCTCCCTAGATGCACTCCCCGCAGACCACACCCTCTCCTGGACCTAACGACACTACCAACCAGTTTCCGTTTCTCTTCCTGCTTTGTCTCAGGCTTAACACCAGTGGATAACCTGGATTACATAGTATGTATGTATCACAAGCATGCTGCTCCATCCCATCGCAGTAAGTCCCAAAGAAAGGACTTGTTTTCTAATACTGGCAACCACCTAGCACTTCACAAATTCATGAGAGATCCTTAGTCTCAGTCTTAGATACACAGAGCTCGACACATTCTTCATTCATTCATTCATTCTTCATACAGGTGGCCATTGTTTAGTCTAACTACTCTGGGTTGAGTACAATGCTAAGCACTGAAGAAATGAATGTGATTCTTGCCTTTAAAAAACTCATAGCCTATTAGTTCAGGTGATAAGACAGAGTAAGAGTATTTTGGAAAAAGACACAGCATACCAAAATGCTAACAGCTGAAGGTGAGGAAGCCAAGACCAAGGCACTTTAAGAGCAGGAGAAAGAGGAAAAGAAAAAGGGAAAGAAAGGAAAATAAAGCAAAAACTGTCCTACCTTGATAGATATAGGTGTAAAGAGAGAAACATCACCAATTTCCTGCTGAAGAGAGAAACAGTATTTGAGAATGATAAAATGTGGAAGTGACCCATTTTTCTCCAGAGTCCATGAGTACTCTCTTCTCTTGCCTCCAGACACTTATTCATCTTGTTCTCGCTCTCTAATGTCTTCTCCCTTTATCTGCACGTCCAAACTCCAACAATTCCCGAACTCCTCCACATACACCACCTTCCCTGATTCCCACAGCTGGAGGACATCTCAGCCTGAACACCCAGATCACTTCACCAGTAGTTTATGATAATTTAATTTTCCACGGGAAGAGAAAGCAACTAGCATTTCTTTACGTTCTAGGCCAGATACTTCAACTGCATTAACGCTTTTAATCCTCATAAGGTGTTTTTAATGTGCATTTAATAGATGAAGACATCAAGACGTCAGAGGTCAAGCAGTCACCGGAAACCACACGGTAAGTTTGAGAGTGCTCTGGGTCTCCACCTTCTGTTCACTCTCCCACTGTCACCTATCAGTTAGTATACAAATTTAAGTGTATCATTCAACATAGATTTATGAAGCCTCATTCTGACCCGTATTCTAGGACTACAAAAGCAGTCCTGTCCATGCCCTCAAGAAGATTACCATGTAGTGTGGGAGCGGTACAGCTGAGCAGGCAACTGCAATTTAATGTCCCAGAGAGTATTAGTTAGCAGGACATTAATAGGTAACTGCTTTTTAAAAATATATATATCTCAAAAAACTAATGATGTAATGTATGGTGATTAACGTAACAATAAAAAAATTTAAAGAAAAATAAAAAAATATATCTCAGCACTGGGAACACTGAGTCAAGCAAAGTGAAAGAGGTTTTTAAGATTTCTCAGATTAATGTGAAATCTCCAGGAAGTGAGGGTCAGTGACTATTTCGCAGGCTTTTGTTTGTTTGGGAATATTTAGAATTTTAACCATGTTTTCGTGTGCAATTCACTGGCTTTACGTACATTGACAATGCTGTGCAACTATCGTTAGCATCCATTCCAGAACTTTCTGACCACGGATTTTGTGGAAAGTACCACCAGTGAGGGGGGTCCCAAAAAACACATATAGATAGATCTGCGAGATGATGTCCAGGGTCACAGCAGTGGATGCCTGGGACTCTAGGAGCACCCAGGGCGTGACTCACTAAATAACGGACCAGGGCCGGTCTCTCCAACACAGGCCTGACTGTCTAACCAGACACCTGCAGGTCAAGAGTTAGGCAGAAAAGAGAGCTGTGAGGTTGAACAGAATGAACAGTAATATAAAGGCCCAGCTTTGAGAGTGACCATGCATCGTCAGGGCTATGAAAATTACTCGCAGGCCCACAGAGACAGAGTCACACCACATAAGCGAACGGCTGGTCAAGTGGCAAGGACGCTGGACAATGAGAGGCCTAGTTGATGCCTGTGTTACTTTTGTGGATGTCATGACGATGGTAAACTCTTATAATTTCTGGAGGCTCACAATTCAACCTCCATTCTCAGCCAAGATGGGCAGCAACAGCCCTAACCTTTCCCGTCCCTCCCCATCAGATCTAAAACAGCATGAAGGATCACTAAATACTTGGCCATGCACACATTCCTAAGGTACTACATCACTTCGATATAAACCACAGGAACATTTAGGTGAACGCTTATATTACGCAGTAAAAACTTAAGCTCTCATCCCATACAAAACTAGTAACATCCACCTGTTTCCAATCAAGCCATCTATTCTTTCCCCAAAAGAAAATTCCAAAATCAAACCTAATCTCTTTCTCTGGTTTGAAATAACACTGCCTGCCTGTTGGTTTCAGGTCTTATTTTACTTCCCTCCTTTTATCAGGGAGCTTAATTTGAGAAACTCAAGAGACAACCATTACCTTTACCAAAGTAAATCCCAAAAGACCTAAGACCCCTGAGACCTGAAATGCAACGGGCCCGGTGCCATCAGAGACTTCAGTAAAAGCAGGAAGATTATGAACAGTGAGGAGGTGGCTCTTCTACTCATTCTCAGTAACAGGACAGGCTTCGTCTTCACTACGGACAAGGATGGTAGCTTGCTACAGAGGGACATACACATGTTTAAAAATCCTATTTCACTCTTCAACGGGAAGAGAGTAAAAGGAAAGATATACAGGTATAATCTACTTTAAACCATGTATGTTATGCACACTGCAGTCTATAAAACCTCGTAGAAAGAGAAAAGGTCCAAATCCACAAAGGTCATTCCTGAATTCCTCAGCTTAAATCCCACCTTATCTTCAGAAAGCTGGGTAAGCAGTTTAACGGGGTCTCACTGGCCAATGAGAAACTGAAAATAACTTCTTTGTGGAATCTAAAAACCAACCAACCAACCAACCAGCTCATAAAACCAGAATACAGATATGTGCTTGTCAGAGGTGGAGGGGCGGGGGAAGACAAAATGGGTAAAGGGGGTCAAAAGGTACAAACTTCCCATTATGAAATTAATACTGGGGATACAATGTACAGCATGACCTAATACTGTGTGGCATATTTCAAAGTTGCTAAGAAAGTATATCCAAAAAGTTACCACAAGAAAACGAATTCTGTAACTATAGTGATGGATGCTGACTAGACCTATCATGGTGATCACTCCAAAACTGATGCAAATATCCAATCATTATGTTGTACACCCGAACCTAATATAATGTTGCATGTCAATACCTCAATAAAAATAAAAATTAAAAATCCTGACTCTTAAAAAAAAAGTAAAAGTCACATGTTATATGAAGCCATTCACTATATTTCCCAGTTGTAGATTCACCCTAAACAGTCTGAAAACTTCTGCAATACAGAAACTTGTCTTTGTCTAAAAAAGACACACACACACACACACACACACACACACACACACACACCAATAAAATAAAAACTGAAAATCAGCTGCAACTAACTTTCCTTAGCCCACAGATCTTCCGTGGTACCCAGGCAACAACCTCATCATGGAAAAGCTGAAAAGCTTCATCATCAAATCACTGCAGATCTGCACAGACCTCAGATTGCCCCACCAGCAAACCTTTGTTCAGAGAAGCAATGAATCACTCACCTACCAAGGGGTGGGCACTCTTATTTTGTGTCATTGTAAAGTCACAATGAACCAACAAGCCAACCCCAGTAGGAGCGCTTAGAAATCAAAAGTGCAGAGAAGCCCAGCATCTTATCTTCAGAGAAAAACTGCACAATCCATAATCCACAAGTCCCATGACTGCTTCCCTTCAGGGCTCTAACTGGAGGTCAGCAATGTTATCTGGTGACAGCAACGCAGCCCAAAGTCCCTCTCCCCGGTTGCAATTTTTTTTTTTTTAAGATTTATTTATTTGAGAGAAAGAGACCCTGGGATCTGCTTTTTAAAAAAGGTGACTCAAGGGATACCTGGGTGGCTCTATCAACCTAGGCGCCCATCACATTTGCTATTTTATTTTTAAAGATTTTTATTTGACAGACAGCGAGAGAGGGAATGCAAGCAGGGGGAGTGGGGGAGAGGGAGAAGCAGACCCTGCTGCTGAGCAGGGAGCCCGATGCAGGACTCAATCCCAGGATCCTGGGATCACGACCTGACCCGAAGGCAGATGCTTACCCAACTGAGCCACCCCAGCGCCCCTCCCAGGTTGCAATTTTTATTCCTACTAGTCTTCCCCTTAAATTGCATTTATCAATTTATGACAAGGCTGCTTCCCAAGGTCATCCACCCTTTAAATCTATGGTCCTGCAGGACGAAAATTTTGGGAAGTAGTAAGTACCAACCCAGAAAATTTTAAGAGACATATCATTTTAATCTATCCTTTTGAGAATCAATAAACACTCTTTGCCCACTAGTGAAACAGAATTTCTACAGGAGAAGACTACTTTTTTATTTCTAATACAAACACAGCCTTGGGGTGATTTAAATGAAAAATATCTAACTCCTCAAAGAAGCATCATCTAGATTTATGATGTTCACTTGCTACCCGTGGCCTAAAAATGGTTTCGCAGGTTGCCTGCAAACTTACTGGAAAAGCTAAAAGATATCTATATAATATAGTATATATACATAATACTTTATGAGAGAGAGAGGGCGGGAGGGGGAGAGGGAGAGAGAGAATCTTAAGCAGGTTCCACGCCCAGTGCAGAGCCCTACACAGGGCTCGATCCCACAACCCTGAGATCATGACCTGAGCTGAAATCAAGTCAGACACTTAACCCACTGAGCCACCCAGGCGCCCCTAAAAGATATTTATCGAGTCGTGATTTATAACCTTTAAGAACTACCCAAAACTATGCTCCTCATACACATTCCTCATACTATTGATAACTATTCCATGACAGCAGATTCAACATTAAATTCATTATTTCAAATGTATTACACCAGCACACCAGAATTTAATAGAAATTGTATGACCTAATTTGAACTGTCAGAATAATGATGGGCAACAAAGGCCCATGATTGTTTAAAAAAAAAAATTCAGGTTTCAAATAAGTCCCAGGAAAGACAACTGTCTCCTTTTCCTTAACTTACCAACTTGTTCCTATTCTCCCCCATGTCCCCTCTTCTCCATTAATAAAGTCATCATTTACCCAAGTGTCAACACTAGAAATCTTTATTCAAAATTCATTCTTCTCCCTCCGCAGCATTTCCTCAGTCCAATTCATCTGCCTTCTGTCCATTCTTGCTCCAAACAGTCTCTGTGCTCATCTACTCTTGTCCAGACCTTCATTATCTTTGACAGGTCCATACAAGAGTATTGATTCACCCTATTTCCAGTCTCTATCTACACCTTGAATCATCTTTTTATTTATTTTTTGAGGGGGGAGAGGGGCAGAGAGAGGATCTCCAGCAGACTCCCTGTTGGTCACTTAACCAACTGAGCCACCCAGGTGCCCCTTGAATCACCTTTTTAAAACAAAAATGTGGGGGCACCTGGGTCAGTTAAGCGTCTGCCTTTTGGCTTGGGTCATGATCTTGAGGTCCAGGGATCAAACCCTGAGTCTGGTTCCCTACTCAGCGGGGAGCCTGTTTCTCCCTCTCCCTCTGCAGCTCTCCCTGCTTGCGCTCTCTCAAATAAGGTCTTTAAAATAAATAAATAAGGGGCGCCTGGGTGGCTCAGTCATTAAGCGTGTGCTTAATGCCTTTGGCTCAGGTCATGATCCCAGGGTCCTGGGATTGAGCCCCACATCGGGCTCCCTGCTCAGCAGCAGGGTCTGCTTCTCCCTCTCCCACTCCCCCTGCTTGCATTCCCTCTCTCACTGTCTGTCAAATAAATAAAAATCTTTAAAAATAAATAAATAGCAAGTGTGATGGGTGCCTAGGTTGACAGAGCCACCCAGGTATCCCTTGAGTCACTTTTTTAAAGATTTTATTTATTTGAGAGAGAGAGAATGCGAGCCAGAGAGCACGAGAGGGGGGAGGGTCAGAGGGAGAAGCAGACTCCCCGCCGAGCAGGGAGCCCGATGTGGGACTCGATCCCAGGACTCCAGGATCATGACCTGAGCCGAAGGCAGTCGCTTAACCAACTGAGCCACCCAGGCGCCCCTGAGTCACCTTTTTTAAAAAGTAAATGTCATGAGCACCTGGGTGGCTCAGTCGGTTGGGCATCCGACTCTTGATTTTGGCTCAGGGTCGTGAGACCAAGCCCTACATCAGGCTCCATGCTCAGCAGGGAGTCTGCTTGAGATTTACTCTCCCTCTCCCACAGGCCCCTCCCCTCCACTCACATACACATGTGCTCAGGCTCTCAAATAAACTCAAAAAAAAAAAAAAAAGGGAAAAGAAAAAAGCAAATGTGATCTAGCACCTAGCACAGTGACTACCGTGAAAGACCTGAGTCAGTATCTGCTGGATGAATACAGTTTGTGTCCCATTGCTTAAAAACCTTTGACTCCAAACTTTGCCCACCTCCCTTTCCCAAAGGTCCTTGCCCCCTCCATCAACAGCCAACTTGTCATTTCCATTATTTTAAGCAACAACAGCAATAATAATGGTCCCACACTAAGTATCACACACCTTGACGTTTTTTAACTAGGTATATGCTCCCTTAGCAGAGGTAAGAAAATTGGGGGTTACAAGGAAATACAGAAAGACTGCAAGTAGCAAGACTTGAACTCGGGTCTTTCGGAATGAACTCCACAGTCATCTACTACCCTGCTTAAAGCTCCATTATAGCAGGAAACACAATTCGTCACTTTCAAGTAACATTTAGAAGTAACCACTCACAGAGCATTTTGAGAGGTGCCTTATGCACTACTGAAAGTCATTTTCTTTAGAGTCAAAATACCAAAAGTTTGAGTGGCTCCCTCTGTTAAGATAATTCCTCCACTCTGACATATCTATCACTGTAGCAGACAGATGCCCAGTTTTTGTTTTAAGTAACAATGTCTTTCAGAAGAAGTACACTTTGGTCTCTGGACAGTCCTGGCAATTGCAGAGTAGCATCTGAATACTAATGTCTAGATACTAAATTTTAAATTAAAAAATCAGGCACAGTATCATCCTAATGCAAAATTAAATGGCCCCTAAAACTTTTCCTGACAGCATCATTATTATGCCTAGATTTAAAATTATTTAGAAGTAAAAATCAAGATGAAAACCAATCAACTCGACCTATTTTCTCCTGTGATTCCTATTTGTTAAATTTCACCTTCAAAATCATGACTCTGAGATATAAAAGAGTCACCAAAGTAAAACTAAAAGCACTGACAAACCTTTATCCCTCATGTCAGCAAGTTAGCATTCTCTTCCTCCAGCAGTATAAGTAGACCCCTGACAATCAAAAGCCAAGTCAAAGCCTTTGAAGCCAAAATCTGTGGGATTTTCTATTAATTCCTCCAGACATGAAACCCAGGAGGATTTCCAGAATCCTCCAGTTGAAACCCTCCAGAGCTTCCTCCCTGCATTTTCAAAGTCCTCAAATACATTATTGAAAATCAGTAAAATGTACCATAGGTTCAATATTTCCATTGCCTAACTTCTACCAGTAGTGTTTTCTTTCATAAAATAAAGAAGATAGTTGTGCGGAGCATGCCATTTAAAAACAAACAAACAAACAAACTTTCCAAGTGCTAGTCTGAGAAAAGCACCCACCTTACAGGGGCTTTCCACCTGCAAGTGTTATGTTAAGTGCTTGAGGACACAAAAATGAAAGGCTTGGTGTCAGCCCTATCCAGAGGCTTGCATTCAAAGAACCTTCCACCCTGTGACCTCACTCCATCATAACATTGCTCACTGGGAGCCAAACCAACATGACATCAAATGCTCTTTGTATGCTTTTTAAATTTTAACATGTCGAGAAGGAGAGATAGAGGAACGATCAGAAGCACAGGCTCTGAAGTAAGACAGATCTTGTTCAAGTTCCAGCTCTGCTACTTACCCTTGTATGTCCTTGGGAAAGTGATTTGATGTCTCTAAGCCTCAGGAGAGGAGAGGAACAAAGGAAAAGAAGAATGTACCTCACAAAGTTCTCACAAGCAATGACATACAGAGAATACTTAGCACAGGGCCTAACATATATAGGTCCTCAAAACCCCATTAATGAGCTTTCTTGAGTGGAAAATAGGCCAACTTGTGAATCACAATGGCAAGGTCTCTTATATTTGAAAATACCGGTGTCTATCTCCCCCCTCCCAAATTTCCCAGAGGAGCACCGTCTCAAAGTATCTTTGAAGTAAATAGTGTAGGTTTCATTTCACAAGAAAACAAGGTAGTATGATAACCAAAGGCCAGTTATGAAATGTCTTGATGTTCCAGTTAAATTAATGGGGAAATCAAAATAAAAGTTAAATTAATACATTATAATCATGGTGGTCTAGAACAGATACGGGGGGGCGGGGGAGGGCTTCTTTGCATTCCAAAGGAGAATAAGAAATCCCTCATCGCGCTCTTAATGGGATCCAACAATACTCTGATACTGTCTTGTACTCTCCCCATAGAGTGCTGCCTGTGGTTAACTTTATTAAATGAATGTTATTTTGCTTACAGCACTTCACTGGCAAGTAGGTTTTGGGGACCTAACTGCTAAATCTCACCAAAACATCCCTATAAACTAACTAGCCATGTCAAGTACTTCATGCATGCCCTATTCTAGCTCCTTTAAATTTTTCTTTTTCAGATATTTCAAGGCTACACACTGGCATAGAAAATAATGTAAAAGGCACCTTTTGAACAAACTCCCCAGATCTAACAATGTATCCTCAACCATGTTTGGTATCAATTATTGCCTTAGTTTTTGAGGCACTCTATGTCCCAGTACATTTGGCTCTCTGGACATTCCATCGATGCTTTGAAGGGTCTCCTATTGTACTTGCTTTCTCTCAAGAGAAAGCTAATCCAGAAGAAGTTAAGGCTTGGCGCCAGCAGTAAACACACAAATATAAGAACTTGAAGAATTACATTTTAGGTAGGGCACTGGATTGTCCACCCTGAAAAATGAGGGTCGAAGGCAATCTTATCTAGATCTTCAAGGGTAGGGCAATTCCAATGACAATACAAGAACCTACTACTGTTTCATACCTACTGCGTACCAGGCACTTTATTAATTAGCCCTCATCAGGGTAACAATCCTACAAGGTAGATATAATTATCACCATCTTTATATGAGGAAATGGAAGCTCAGAGTGACTGGCCCAAGGATGACACACAGCCAGAAGCCAGAACTTGGATTCAAACACAAGCCCACATGGCTTCAGAACCCATATTCTTCCCACTCTGTCATGCTGCCCTTTCTAATAAACTTCTGCTTACCCCCAGTCAACCACATATGCAGACTGAGGAAAAACCACCTCCTAAGGAAAGGGAGATTGGGAAGGAAAGGTATGTGTTGTTTTTTAATTAACTATTGATCCCACGGTCTGACGTTTATTAGACCCTGGACACTTCAGCCAAAGCCCATGTACAAGCCTCTCTAATCTCCCCAGCTTGTGGTGGGACACAGTTTGCTAGAGAACTACTGTACCATCCAATTTTCAGACAGTTACAGTTAGGAAGCCCCACTGGTTGGGTTAGACAAATTCAAATTGCTGAAGGTGTACAAGGTTCATCATTTGTGCAGGAGGGGGATGGATTAGTGAGGAGGAAAAGTGAAATTTAAGTGAAAATATTACAGGAAGTTTACCCTAAGCAGGTCATTGTGTGTACACCCTGCCCTTGCTGCCCCGTGGAAATGCTCTATTTCTTTGGGTTATTGCTAACATTACCAGAACAGCCACAGACCCTTTTCCTTATAATAACGGTAATAGGGGAATTTATCAAAGTTAGCAAGACTAACAAGGTGCTGGCTTAATTATTAAGCTAAACTAAAAATGCTCTAAAAGTCCTTTTAGCTTTTAATAAGAAAGATTTCTCAGTCCCTCTTATGTAAACATAGAATTCAGCATGGTATCCTTGATCTTTTCTGGCACTCAGTATGTTTAGGTAAAAAGAGTTTCCTGTTACTTCAAATCCGTATTTTCAAGTTCTCTGGAAACCCCCCCGCAAGACTCTAGAAGATTGTTTAGGCATTCATCATCCCCAGCCCGAAATTTTATCATCCCCAGCCCCCCAAATTTTAAAGCTGGCATAAAATGAAGGGCAAATTTAGATTTTGAAAGGTATTATGTTTACTGCTAAACGAATTACAAATGGGTGATTATTCTAGATCTTAAGTGGGGAAAGAAAGAAAAAAAAAAAAAAACAAACACTCCAAAAGAAGCTACGTCTCCAAACCACAGTCTTTGTTCAAAGATTCAACAGGAGGATGAATCTGGGAGTTTAAAATTCAAAAACTTAAACCCCTAGAATAAATGAGGGCAATACATAAAATGCATTCTGGAAATAGATTAACACATTTGCCAAGTGAAAGAAAAAAAAAAAAAAAAAACCCTGGCAAAATGACAATTCACAAAAGCCCAACTCCCAGTAGGGCTAGGAAGTATTTTTACTAGTGGACAGAAACTGGTAAAAAAGAAAATGAATTTTAAGGATTTAAACTGCCACAAATGAACTAGTCAGGGAAAACTGCTGGCAACATAGCCAAGGGCTATAAGAAGAAACCTAACCTACCCACGGTGGGAACAGTTTCCTCCTGGAATGCAGGCTGCCATATTATCTGCATAGTTGAAGTGGGTTCCCAGCGAGCCTCGGGACGCTTCTCTCAGGCATTCCTCTCCATGTCAACTGAACAACTTTCTCAAAGACACAAACCACACACTGAATTCAGCAGCACGTCTTTCCAAGACAGGCGTGTTCTTCAGATAGCTTTCTTACAGCCCATAGATACCAGGCACCGAATTAGAACGTGGGATTAAAAATAGGGAAATCAATGAAGTCAGATTTTAAATCCTACTTGGACATCTCCCTAAGTTTCCAAACCCTGCCATCTGATGAAGTTTTTCCACTCCTTCTAAAAAGACAGCTTTTTAAGAGAAATTCAACAGCTGATTGTTTTTGTGATACCAAAGACAACGCCATCTATCAAATTTCTTATCCAAGTGGATGCTAGTCCAGAATCCCTCAGTCAGTATCTATTATCAGCATACCTACCTCTTGGCAAAATTTACCCCAACATTCTTACTAATACTTACATTATTACTCTATTTACTGAGACGTCAATGCTTTAAACAGGATTGTTTACTCCAACACAGTGGCAGCTGAAAGAGAAAACCCTTTCAACTTTAATAGATCTTGACAGTCAGAAACCCCTACATTTAAAGATACAGTCAAGGCATGTAATTTCTCCCTTAAAACTTCTATTTTCGGGCTAGCAACCATCAGTTTCCTCGTGTTGCCTTTTTTTTTTTTCTTCACTGCCTTCACTTCACCAGAATGGAGAGTTGGTATTCTCTGTAGAGAATATTTAGAAAAAGCCATCAGGATTCGATTCGGGTCACTGGTGTTCACATGTAGAGCAGGACTAGACCCGACGTGTACACACAACATACTAAGACACAGGCCCGCTCTAACAGAGCTCACACCAGAGCAGGAGGGGAGGAGACAGATAATAAGGAAGGAAACAAACAGATGAACAAGCCATCTTCAGAGGCATCCATGCTAGAAGGAGAATAAAACAGATGCCTCATCATTCCCCTAATACACATCAGTAACTCCTGCATATGGTACCAGGAGGTACCATGAGAATGTTCCTAGATTCTCACAGAAGAGGCAATCAACCCAGTTGTCCACAGACAGGAAAATGGATAAATGCTTATATATGCACATCATGGAGGATCAGAGACTGGCAAAAACGTACACAGTTGCAGGAAAAAGGTGAGTCTTAGAAACATAATGCTAATTGAGAAAGACTAGTCCCCAAAGACCACCTACAGCGTTTTTTTTTGTTTTGTTTTGGTTTTTTAAGTGCAAAACCAAGCAGAGCTAAACTAGTGGATTGGTTTAGAACTAGTGGTTAGGGAAACATGCAATAGGTGGTACAAACAAGGAAATAATAAACAGAAAATTCAGGTTAGGAAGTCTCTGGAAGGGAGTCGAAGGGTAGAACAGAGGATCCCCAAGGCTTAGCTCTCAAGCCGGGTGTTAGGTTCACGAGTATTCACCTTATTACTAGGCTTTCTACCTTAGCTAGGTGTTACATATTATGTATCAGATTTTACATTCAGAAAGCTCTAAAGAAAGTACTACAGGAGGGAGGGACAGGCTAGAGCTCCTAGGGCAGCTAGGACTGAAACATGGTGTCAAGGCAAATACACATTTAAAATAAGTTTAATTCCCACTGTTGAAAATAAAGGAAGTGAAGTCTTATCTCCCTTTTGAGTACTGGCTTTAGAAAATTTGTAATTACAGATGTTTTTCTTGTCTCTGAAATATGTGGAAAGTATTTTACAGCTAAATAAGGCTCTACCAGCTTTATAACCCAGTTGGGTCTTTCTTAAGGACTTGAGAACCAACTCTTCGGAATGTTAGCATCCAAGGAAGGTAGTACCACCATCTCCCAGTCTCTGTGGGAGGGGAGGAGCCCCACTTGGTGGCTGTGCCTGGCTCCAGTTCCAAGAGTATTTTCTGTCCTAAAGCTAGGAAAAATAAACTTTTTCTTTGTATAAAACCCATTAACATTGGTGATCACCCCAATGGCGTGGTGAATTTGGAATGAACTGTGTATAACAAAAGTGCTGTCATCCTCCCTGGGGACTAGTTCTTGTCTGATTGAGAACATGCATGCACTGGGCTGTGTCTACTTCACTGTATAAAAAGGGGAGATTTCTCAGTCTTTGCTATCTGAGCAGATGGCCCATGTGCCCATCATATTTTGGTTTAAGGCTTATTCAGTAACAGAACTATTTTTTCTCTACTTCTGTAGAGAGGATTTCTAGATTGGAAGGACATTTCTATTTTTTGAAGGTTTAATTTTTAATTTCATGTCCCCAAGAGTGGTTGGAGAGAGGTTACTGAAATTGGGTCTTAGGCTGGATTCCCGTGAAGCAGACCCTAGAAGGAAGAATTGTATGCAGGACGATTAGCAGGGAAATGCTCCCAAGAAGGTGGTAAGGGCTTAGGGATGGAGTCTGGAGGTGGTGAGGGGAGAGGGGGCAAAGCCAAGCAAAGAAGCTATGGCAAGTTCCTGATTCCACAGGGGGAACTCTGGGGTGTAAGTTGTGCCTCAGCAAGAAGTCCCCATAATGAACAGTTAGGGAGCGCTAGGGGATGGCCAGGGACATAAATTCACTAGCAATGGCTGCTGTAAGCCAAGCAACTATGTACAACAGCTAAAGGAATCTCTTCCAAGGAAGAGCTGCGGGGGCGTGCACTGAAAAGCGAAACTCTCCAGAATAAGGTTTTATAGAAAGGTCGTGAGCCAGGCAGGACCCTGAGGCTGGAGGTATGTTAGCCCACGTGAGGGAGCTTGGGGTTTATCCTGAATGCACTGGGAAGCTACGAGGGAACTTGAAAGGAATGGCTTGATTTAGGTTTGGCACAATAATTTCCATTTCTGCACCATCAAATCAGAGCCACAAAACAACAGGGAAATAGCCTCGGCAAGTTTACAAGTATCCTGTCACAAACTTTAGTAGGAGTAACTCACCAAACTGCGAACGTTAAATTTAAAAACACAGAGGAACTATTGAACCTTCCTTCCCTAAGGAAGAAGGAATCTGGAAGATAGTCTCACACTACTTGGAGCCAGCCAGTGTTTCAGGCAGGGAGCTGATGGGCTCCCTCCACCAGCAGGGAGCTGTGACATGCAGCTGAAAAGGCAGAGATCACCTGCAGAACTGGTTTCCATCTGTAAGGGAGAGGACTGAGCCGTGAAATGCCTGACACTCTCCCACCCATTCACAGCCTCCAGCAAAGTAAGGAGAGGATAAAATAAAATAAACTGTCAATAGGGAGCACCATGCTGTGCTCTGGCAATCAGAGCACCCTCTGCGCACCTGGCCTTGAGCTCATTTTGCAGAGGAGATCAAAGACCCCCAGCATGGAAAATCTCTATTCCAAGAGATCCATGTGTTCCTCCCAGCTGACAGTTCGCACAGGGTAACAGGACCTCCAGCAGTACTGCTAGCAATGATGTTCCCCTCTCTTTTCCTCCACGCCTCTGTGGAATGCTTCACATTACCAAGTATTCGCCTTAATCCTACCAGATTGCTTCCCTCCCTGGGGTCCGTGCCCAGAATTATTATTCACTTTTACCTAGGCTAAATGGAACATGGTTGTTTTCTTAACTCACAGCTCCAGCTCCCAGCCTTGTTGGACTTTCCTGTAGAGCCAATAGGACATGCAACAGAAGCATAAAAGGTTATGAAATATACAGCATTTCCCTTTTTGTCCATGAGCAAGAGACTGTCGCACTTTGATTTCATACAAGCGCCTGGTAAACTGTCCGACTGCGCAGGAGTGTAACAAATAGGAGAGAGGGGCGCTCAGACCCCTGAGGGTGCACACCTCCCCTGTGGGTTACTGGAATCACCCTCTACTCCCAAAGACGGAGGACAGGACCCAATAAATCAGTGCAATATGGGGCCCCTTCCAACCAGAA
The DNA here is from genome assembly GCF_037043125.1 of Eumetopias jubatus. Lineage (NCBI taxonomy): Eukaryota > Metazoa > Chordata > Mammalia > Carnivora > Otariidae > Eumetopias > Eumetopias jubatus. The sequence continues at coordinate 77,373,503 of NW_028274823.1, read as the reverse complement.
GGTGTCTCCAGGGAGAAACTTTTTAAGAATACATGTAACTGGCTGGTTTTAAGGAACAATCTATTGGTAAATCCCACAAATGGTCTAGGGGAATGGGGGAGTAGGGTTTCTGGAAGACTGTGACTAGATGAAAGTTATAGGACTCCTCCCCAAGATATAAAGGCTAAATTTAGGTGACTGGAGGCCTCCAGACTTCCCCATAAATAGGAGACATTAGGAAACTGGAAGGATGCCCCATTTGAAGCTGGAAGACTAGATTAAAACAAAGGTGGCTAAAAGGAATTTGATAAAATTCAGCCACCACTTATAATTAAAAAAAAAATCTTTCTGGGGTGCCTGGGTGGCTCAGTCAGTTAAATGTCCGTCTTTAGCTCGTGATCCCAGGCTCCCGGGATCGAGTCCTGAGTCAGGCTCCCTGCTCAGGGAGCCTGCTTTTCTCTCTCCTTCTCCCTCAAATAAAAAAAATTAAAAAAAAAAATCTTTAAAAAAAAAAAATCTTTTCAAACAAGGAATAAGAGAATTTCCTTTACCTGACCCAACAGAGTTGTCTACCAAAAACCTACTGCAAACATCTTAATGGTGAAACATCAGAAATCCCCTTTAAAGTCAGGAACACGACAAGGACACCCACCAACACCGTTTCATTACCCATGGTGCTAGAAATTCTAGAAGCACAGTCAGATAAAAAATAAAATAAGCCTATGCTCCATCACTCAGCCATCCATCCCTAAGTATGTCTGGAAGACATTCTCACACTGCACACAAGGAGAGGTGCACAAGATTGTGCCTTGCAGAACTGTCTTGTAAGCAGGAATTGTGAAAAGGGAAACAATCTAAATGTCCACCAACAGGAAAATTTGTTTAAAAAATTTTAATGTTTCTACAAGGGACTAGAACAAAGCAGGTACACTGCTTAGCCCACAGCTGCTGATAGAGAAAAAGCAGACTCAGCCTAACCCTGCATATCTAGGGGACACGGAGGGGCTGAGAAAGGTGAGGCTGAGTCCTGGTACTGTACATACTTTTATGCAGATAATCCAAAGATAGCCCATGGCCCAAAGTGAGCCAACTTGGCTGTCATAGTTCAAAGCCACCGGATAATAATTAACCCACTTCCATAAGCACCAACATGGTCTGGACACAGAAATTCCACAGCTTTCCAGAGCTTTCCTATTTAAAATTTTTTAATGTACCTTAAATTATCTCTAATATTATCCCATAGACTTCACCAAGAAATGCCACCAACTAGAAGTGCCTAATTTCAAACTGTTTGGAAATAGAAAGTTGGACAAGACCACCTCTAACAGCCTCTCGTCTCCTCTAAGAATATAAATAAAGCTATACATAAACAGCTTTTGTGCTGGGGTTTTTCAGACACCCTCAGGACATCAGTGTTTTAAGTTTTCTGAGATAAAATTCAGTTTAACAGGGCAGTGTGGAGAACAATTCATCACAATCTAACCTGTGATAACCAGCTTAAAAAAAAAATAAGGACATGGAAATTATTAAAGTTTGTTATGCAATACCACTAAAAATAATTTTAAACTCTACCATGCAAATAATCAAGCACAAAGGATTATCTACTCAGCACGTATTAAAAAAGTCAATCCATCAAGTCCTTGGGATGAAGGTAGGTAGATATTCATATGTAAACTAAATAACAAAACATGAAAGCTGAAAAATAGTAACTAATCCAGGGGTTTACAAACTATGTTCTACAACAGTGCTTCAAGTTTCCATGAACATTTGATTCTGACTTCTCTTCAGAGATTTCAAACTTAAAGAAACCTAAATATTCAAATGTAAATTGTTCTGTCATCAACTTTATGTTCTGCTTTTGAACAAACCTCCCTTAAATATACACGTCACCTTCTCAACCTCGAGTTTGAACTTGCGTGCATCTTTGTACACACGTTGGGCAATCCCATCGCCAATCAGTAACTCCATTCTGTTAACATCTCCCTACTGACAAAAAGTAACGGAGTGTTTATGAAATTATCTGAAACTGTTCCTGCACCTTGCTCTTGCCATTTATAAAAACATGAATATAAATAAATATTTTGATGCACTGTCTAGTGATAATGGAGGCAAAGAAAGTCGTTAGGCACTAGGCATGCCAGGTGAGAGGTCTCAGTCACAGTTCGTGTGGAAAGGTGGACCTGCTGGATACAGATCACAGCTGCTCATAGGGATTTTACCATAGTGTTTTACTCTGAGTCCTTTTTCTGTTTTCTACTGTGTATCATGCAGCTCATTACTTCAATTTGGCACATTCAACTTTTTCATGATGGTTCCACTCAGCTAGGATTCATCCATTTCCAATGGACCACTGAGTAGTTTTCAGTATGTCCACAGAGTTGTGCAACCATCAGCATGATCTGTTTTAGAATATTTTCATCACCCTGAAAAGAAACTGCACCCTTTAGAGGCACTCCCCAAATCTTCCAGGCATTCTCAAGCCTGGCACCCACTAATCTACTTTCCATCTCTAAAGATTTGCCTATTCTGGACATTTCGTATAAATTAAATCACACAACATGTGGTCTTGGGTGTCTGGCTTCTTTCATTCTTGTTTTCAACTATCATCCATGTTGCCACAACCAAATAATATTCCAATGCATATACATTTTGTTCAGCCATATGTATGTTGATGGATATTTGCCTTGATCCTACTTTTTGCGGGTTGTTATGAATAATGCCGCTATTATCATTTGCGTGCAAGTTTTTATGTGGACCTAGCTATATACCCAAGCTAAAGGAAAATCTAAAAGTAGAACTGCTGGCTCATCGGATAACTCTGTGTTTAACCATTTAAGGAATGCCAGGCTATACCATCTTCCATGGTCATGGGCAGAGTATGAGGGTCCCAATTCCTTGACATTTTCACCAACACTTGTCTTTTTTATTATGGACTATAATAAAGTCCATAGGTGTGTAGTATCTCATTGTGGTTTTGATTTGCATTTCCCTAATCATTAATGATGTGAAGTATCTTTCTATGTGCTTATTGGCTACTGCACATTCAACTTTTACACACCTATGAAAATGGGATTACTCCAAATTTGGGGACCTCCAGATGACAAAGTTTAACACGTTGAATACTGCCAAGTGCTAATGTGTTCTCATTTATTGATTTTATAATGACCAAGTTTTATAAATCCGAACTTACCTAATACTAATGTATGTGCTTTTATACGAGAGTTTCATAAACATCTTACCAAAAAAAAAAAGAAAAACAGCATGAAACCACTAATCTAACCAAATCTCTTGTTTTTTCCACATTTAAGAAAATAATCCCAGAGACTCTAAATGAAAAAACTAGATTGGGTTGGAGGGCTAAAGGAAAGGGGAAAGAAGAAGAAAATAAGTAACCAATAAAAAGTAAGTTTCTTATTTCCCAGACTACAGCTCTAACAGAAGCTGAATAAAAAAAAAAAAATCTTAAAGATACATTGTATAATATGCCCAGCATAAAAGTAGTGATACTAGAAAGTAAAACAAATGATTATCAAAAAAGTCAGGATAGTGGTCTTTCTAGAAGGGCACACATGTTTTAAGTTTCCATGGTGCTGACAATGTGCTATGTCAGGTCATGATTAAACAAGTATTCACTTCTTTTTTATTTAACTGTTTGTAGATGTATGGACACTGTATTTCACAATAAAAAAGTTTAGAAATAAATTCTTACTCATGCAAACTTATAGATAAGTGGGAGATTTTGCTTTACAAAAGAAACTGCTTAAAATCCATCCAAAGCCGACAATTTAAAGAGAATAATCTCCCTTCCATCTCTCATCCTTATTTGAATGGAGACCACATTGCACATCTCAGTTTATTCTCTACAAACAGAAGCCTCACCTTCAAAGAAAACCCATTTTTCAAAGTGACTCCCCTTTAATAAACATCATTTGCTGCCTATGTACTGAAAATTACATTGATTGCAACATCATAAAATCCCTGACACGCTCGACAACTCTCAACCAAGCACAACCCAAGGGTCACACCTGCTCTTCCTCTTCACCAGGAAATTATTAGCAGCAGTAAGGACCTCTCACATTAGATACTAAAAGCCTTAATATTTACACTGCTTGGCAGCCCGGAGCCTGCTCTCTAGCAAATTATTTTAGAGCTGAGGAATTCGAGGTCAGCCCAGCAGACCAAACATGTGCAACAAGGTGCTAGAGACAATGACAGGGTAAGTAATGCTCCCCACTCTGGCTGACTCAGACTCCTACCACTGGCAAAGAATCTTTCATTAAAGAAAGTGAAATTAATGGTTGCAGTGGGGTACGTGTGCACATACACACAATTATGTTACTTGGGGACTCAGGAAGCAAGTAAAATTTTGCAAGGTCCCTAGTACACGCCATAAACATTAAGTGTGAGACCACTGGCTAGAGGGATCTACGATATTTTCTTCAGGATTCTTTTTAACCCCCAAGCTGTAACCTCTGAGGTACTAAGAACGGTAACTTTGATTTCACATTGCCGTGTATTTGAACAGGCCACCCTCTGCCTCGCCCCCGGTACTTGTCCCTCCCACACACAGTCTGCTCTAGAAAGATCCAATGCATTGAGCACACCTCCTCAATAATTATCACGGTGCAAGACGGCAAGCCTGCCCGGGACCTGCTGGAGGAAGCAGGGTGTGCTCTGTGTACGTGTGTTGGGAGTCTGACAACCCATACGGTGGAGAAAGGCAAGAGAGAAAGGATGGATCTGGCCCTGCAACAGTTGGAGCCCCAAAAAGCCCTCCTACCCAGCATGCACGCTGTCACCCAGCCCAGGCAGGTGACCACAGGAAAGAGGGGATGGAACTATTCACAGTAAGCATAACCCATGGTTCTTTAGCGCCTTACACCCTTCTGCTCTGCACTATTTTTCCAAGAACCTCCGTATGGTAGCAATATCGTACTCCACATTACTTTCTTTACATGGCAACTGCATTGCGAGCAGGGAACAGAGTATTGCTCCTACACTGTTCGGACATCAAATAACATTCATGAAATTCAACGGGCAAAGCTGATGGTTTGGGTCAGGGTAAGAGGGCAGCTTGTCATGGACATGGAGTTACGGTAGCGAGTGAATTACTTACACTCGTCTTTCTTTCCCAAGAACTAGTAAGGAGCACAGCAAGAGGAACTGAGTGGGGCTTCTGCTGCCCATCCCTTGGGCTGGGGCAGCTTGGGCTTCTTCCCAAGGACCCTGCGACCAGGTGGAGATGTGGTCACAAGATAATACACCTACATGCCCACCCCCACGGGGGAGGCTCTGCCCTTTCTCTCTGCTGCGTGTTATCAACTTGAAAGACTTCATCCATCACTGCAAAGACCCTCCCGAGGGATCCACACAGATAGGAGGTAGGAAGTGGAAGGTTGTACACGAGACAAATCTCTCAAAATTAAGGATGCTCAAGAAGCCATATATCAAAACTTGGTGTAAAACACAAGCAGTAAGAAGAACCTGGGAGAAGCTGGAGTGTGGGACTAGAATTTCTAAGCCACAAGAATATTGAGAAACCTCTGCTCCCCACGAAATTCTATTACGGGAACTTTCTTCACTTGCCTCATGGTATTCTATCACAAAGATAAATGAAGAGGGATGCTAAACCATCCTTGGTTGCTGTTGCTAAGATTTCTTGAAGACACCTGAAAATAAACGAAATGGAACTCAAGGCCTGAGTCATCTAAGCCCCAAGAACTCACATACTAAATGTGTTACAAACGGCCAACTTGTTCACTAGAAGGGATCCCAGTTTTCGGGTTTCTGGACTCAGCCTCCACTTTCAAGTGCCTGGCTCGGTTGTGCTCCATCATCTCCCCCTATTTTCTGCCATCGTGAGAACACAGGATAGCGAGAAGCGCAAAGCATTTAGATCCCAACAATCTGGCTTTGAAGTCCAGCCCTGCCACTTGCTAGCTCTGGGACTCGGTTTTCCCTCCTGTAGAATGGACGAAATACTAACAAAGTGGTCCACGGATGAAAGGAGCTAATAAACTGAGCATTTACAACAGTCCCTGGCACCTTCTACAGCTGTTTAGGATTATATCATTACAGAATCAAAAATGCTGACAGTACGTTGACCACTTTCCTTGAAAGGAAGTATTAAATTCTATTTTACACATACATTATAGTTAAAGAGAACATCAGACAACCCGGTTGAAAAATAACACCAAAAATCAGTTGTTGCTCTTCCCAAGGGAGGGGCCCACCGCAGGGCTGGACTGACTCAGAGTCGGCCAAGCTAGTGATGGTGTCCAGAGATACATATTTGGAGCCAGGAACGTCACAGGCCTCCCCCACCATGGGGTCCCAGAAGCAGCCCAATACGCTTGATGCATCCCAAATGCTGACTCAATCCGATCAGTGGATGAATCATGCAAAAGTCATCCCAGTAAACACAGTACTTCAAATCCAAGGAAGCACCTCCAACAGCTGCAAACAGTCATGTGGGCAACCAACAGAGCACGTGCCTTCTTGCTTTTCCTAAGGGATGATCACCACCTTCACAGAGCCCCTCACACCCCTGCTCACTCCCTATAAACAATTGGGGAAGGTCTACTTGCCCTTTGAGAGGCAGTCCAGCCCTGAACATCCAGTATTAAAAAGCTGAGATACCCACCGCTCAACACACTTTCTTCTTGGGCCTACGTTCTAACAAAGGTATTTGCAATGGGCGTGAGCATAAGGCCACTCGATCTCCATAAGAGGGTTCAACCTACCTCCTGTTTGAACTGGCTGCAAGCAAAATATTCTGGTCTTTATCAGCCTAGACAAATTGTTTACTAGCTCCTACCAAATCCCAAGGAAGAAAAGCAGTCAGGGATGCACATTCTAAACCAATGGTCTAATCGCAATTCCAAGCAAGTGGCCTAGCACTTCTCTTCCAGGGATTTCTTCCCTTCCAGTGATCTTGTTCTCCAACGGATTGCCACCCCTCATATCTAAGGTCATGGCCCAGACCTCACTAAGGGTAACGCCTCCAGCAGCTCATTCTCAAGCCTCTGACTCACATTCTTGCTAGTCCCTTGTCTGCAGGATTTATGTGACACCCTGAACCCCACAATCCCTGATCCTGCCACGAGCCCCTGGCCTCCAACCCCCATCCCCACTCCTCCGAAGTCCTCCCTTCCCTCCTCACTCAGCTGAAGGACAAGCCATCGTGGCATCACTCCCTGGCACGCACCCCACCCTCATTTCCTGTCCTCTCTTCCTTCCCTCGCCTGACAAAACCATCCCTGGTAACGGTCCGGTTCCACCTGAGCGCTAAACTAAGTGGGACCACAGGGAATCCTTGATCTTTTCCCTGTTCAATCTCACACCATCCTAGGCTACTTCGATTGTTCCTCTCTCCTGAAAACTCAACATCTCCCCAGTTCCTACGGTCAGTCGAAGCCCAGGCCTCTTAGTTCACAAGGAAAACAAAAGCAATCAGAAAAAATGAACAAGCTCGCACCCATTCCCTCACCTAAGTGCAGCTGTGCCCATAGGCTCTGCCTTCTCTGTTTAAATGGATGACTAGCTTGGCTCCCGGCTAAGCCCCACCCTTCCCTAGAAGCACCAGGTCCTAACCCTCTCTTTCTCCTGTTCAAGGACATGACTCTCCTCTCTCTCTCTCCTGCATCATCAAATACTTCCTCTCAATTGGATGCTTCACATCAACAGACTCCTAGGCTTTTATTCCTCCCATACTGAAATTCTCTGGACTTTGATCCCCAATCCAGCTGTCATCCCATTTTTCTCCTTTCCTTCAGAGCCATAGTGGGTGGCTCAGTCGTTAAGCGTCTGCCTTCGGCTCAGGTCATGATCCCAGGGTCCTGGGATCGAGCCCCGCATCGGGCTCCCTGCTCGGCGGGGGGTATGCTTCTCCCTCTCCCGCTCCCCCGCCCACCCCATGCTCGCTCCCGAATAACATCTTTTAAAAATAAATGTTTATCTAGTATAGTTTTCTCCAGTTTTTCACTATTTGTGTCCTTATGTTGTGAACGTCTCTCTTCTGAACAGTACATATTTGAGTTTCATTCATTTATCCCAGCCGACAATCCTGGTCTTTCAGCTGGCAATTTTACAAGATTTTCACTCAATGCAATTACTGATATGTTCGGGTTTAAACAGACCATCTTTCCACTTGCCTATTTGTCCCACCGCCACTTCCCTCCTTTGTTGCCTTCTTTTGAAATGATTTAGAGGATTTGTTAATTTGTATTCAGTTAAAAATATTTTCTAATTTCCCTTGTCATTTCTTTAGTACATGGTTTTTCAAAAAGTGTTAATTCCAAATATTTGGGTATTTTGTAGATACCTTTATTGTATTGATTTCTAGTTTAATTCTATTTTGAATAGGGGAACATACTTGGGATTCCAATTCTCTTAAATTTGAGGGATTTTTTTGTTTGTTTTAAGGATCCAGAATATGGTCAGCCTTGATGAATACCCAGGAGTATTTGAAAAGTGCTACTGAGCTGCACTGAGTGTTCTATAATTGTTGTTGATGGATAATGCTGTTGAAATCTTCTGTAGCCTTAAAGCTTCTCTATTTCTTCTATTCATTGAGACAGGAGTGTTGAAGTATCAAACTAATTGTGAATTTGTTGGTTTTTCAATTTTTTATGTATTGTGAAGTTATTAGTGTACACCTAAAATTATGTCTTCTTGATGAATTGATGCCCTTCTCATGTAATATTCTTTATTCCTTGTAATATTTCTTCATCTAGAATGTAAATGAAGATCTAGAATTCCAATTTTCTTTTAGTGTTTGAATACTTTTTCAATACATATCTGTATCTTTCTATTTAAAGTGGATTTCCTATGCAAAGCATATAGTTGGGTTCCTGCTTTATTATCCAAGCTAACAACTTCTACCTTTTAAGTATTTAAATTTTTTACATTAAATATAATTCAGTATGCTCAGTGTGTATTTACCATTTTGCTCTTCATTTATTATTTCTCCTACCTTTCTTTCCCTTTTTTAAGAATTCTTATCTCTCTGAATTGGCTATTGACTATATCCCTTCATGTGTTTGTTATTACTCCAGAGTTTATAATATACCTTTAACATCACTGTCTACCTCACATAAGGTACAGTCTACTCGTGTTTGCAACCTGCTGCCCTTTGTGCTATTGTCGTCACATGTTCATAGGTTATATACTCCACAATACACTTTTCTTTAGACAGTCAATTATTAAAGGAGATCAAAAATTAGAAAAAGGTCTGTTTTTGTTTTTTGACATTACCATTTCCAGCACTCTTCGCTCCTTTGTGTACATCTTCCATCTGCCTGATGAACTTCATTTAAAAGTTCATATACTCAGTCTGTTGGCAAGAAGTTTGCTCAGATTTTACTTGTCTGAAAAGGTTTTCTTTTTTATCTTCATTTTTGAAAGATATTTTTGTCTAGGTAAAACATCTAGGTTGACTTTTTTTCTTTCAGCACTTTAAATATAGCACGCCATTGTCCTCTGCCTTGGATAGTTTATAAGACAGACATCACTATTACTTTATTCCTCTGTAATAGTTCCATTTTTTTTTCCTGTATGTTCAAAATTCTCTTTATCTTTGGCTCTCAACAATTTGACTACTATGTGCCTAGGTATGTTTTTCTATGTATTTATCCTGCTTGGTGTTCTCTAAATTCTTGGATCTGAGGTTTCTGGTCTTTCATTAACTTTGAAAAGTCCTTACCCATTACTTTTAAACACATTTCTCCTATACCTTTATCTCTTTTCCTTCTGGGAACCCAAATGCATGTATTTGATATTTGCCCCACATATGAGATATGTACTGTTACTTTGTTCTGTTCTTCCATCCTTCTCATTTTGTGTGTTCCGGTTTAAAAAACACGGTTTCTGTGAATCAGAAATTAAAAATACCTTAGTTGATGGTTCTGACTCACGGCCTCTCAGGAGGCTGTATCAATGTCAGCCAACGCTGGGGTCATCTGAAGGACTGGATGAAGCTGGAGGATCTGCTCCCAAGATGACTCACTTACATAGTGCTGGTTATGGGTAGAAAACCATGGTTCCTCTTCACATGGCCCCTCTACGAATTGCTTGTGTGTCTTCATCACGTACAAGGATGGCTTTCCTCAGAACATGTGACCAAGCAGAGGGCAAGGTCTGGTCATCTGGCTTGCTCCCAGCTCTTGTCCTAAATGAACCTTCTCAATGAGGTCTTCCCCAAGGATCCTCCTGAAAACTTTCTTCCTTACTTTTTCTCCACAGCACTTTTTGCCATCTGACATACATTTTATTAGTTAACTTATTCATGCCTAGCAGCTCCCACCAGGATATAGGCTCCACCTAAGAAATTTTGTTCATTGTTCTATCTCCAGTACCCTGACCAGAATCCAACAAATATTTGTTGAATGAATGAATGTGGTGGTCTTTAAACTTCCCTATTTTTTATCTTGCACTCCATAAATCATCCTCTCAAAGTTCGGGGGGGTCTCGTGCATAGAAAGAAACAAAGCCCCTTTCTACCTAAAACAGGTATTTGTCTATTTTCAACTAGTCTATCACATTTGTCACTCATGGTAAATTTCAAGGACACTTACCAGATATATTTAGTAGGAACAAATTTTGAGCCTGTTTCTTCATCTCTGAGAGCTATTCTAAGGTATAAGACCATCTCCGCATCTACTTCTCCTGGAATTCAAAGCTTTTTCTTTAGATAGCTCTAGATAAGAACACTGTATATTTATATTTCATTAGTTAAGAACCTCATGAAATCAACACTACCAAGACACACCTAAATAGCAAACCCTTGGTTTTCATCAAACATCAAAAGAAAGGGCCACATGAAAACATTTGATTTTACTGAAGAACTACTGACAAGGACAATATTTACACTTAGTATCCTTCTATGAAATACCATGTAGGAAATTCCTTTAAAAATTTAATGCCAAGAAAAAACAGTTTCTCCAAAATAGATTAGTGCCTATGGTAAGCATATTTGCTTCCTCCTTTGCTCAATCCTGATTCTATAAATGTTTTAACATTAACTTATGTAAGTCCTTGATTGAGAGCTACTCCAAACCCTTTGGGGGAAATAACCGAAAATGTCAATCAACAGATACATGTACACATACCACAACGGGTGGACAGGTATCACAGCTTACCCAGGATGGGGTTCATAAGACACGGGACTTTCAGTGCTAAAACCCAGAAGGTCTCAGGCAGACCTGGATGAGTTGGGTCAGCTGTACCCCAAGCTTGGTAAGCGGACAGTCAACAATACCCTGAAGTGATCTTAAAATTCATTCAATGATTGGGGGTGCCTGGGTGGCTCAGTCAGTTAAGCATCTGCCTTTGGCTCAGGTCATGATCCTGGAGTCTGGGGATCGAGCCCCGCATCGGGCTCCCTGCTCAGTGGGGAGTCTGCTTCTCCCTCTGCCCCTCACCTCGCTCATGTTCTCTCAAATACATAAAATCTTTTTAAAAAAAAATTTTTTTTTAATCATTCAAGGATTCTTTAGACATGTAATGCTTTGGGGCCTCCAAAAGAACCAACAGCAAGGAAGATTTAGACGTGCAAGCAGTTTTCTGGGGAGACACCCACGAAAGACGAAGGGGAAATGAAGCCGAAGCAGGCAGGAAGAAGGTGCAGACCCAGTTACAGATCTGACATCTGTGAAAGGGGCGGGAGGAGGAGGGAGGACTGGGAGGCCAAGGCCTCAGGCTGGAGTGCAGCTCTGAGCAAGTCCGGGGTTAGGGGTAGAGGGAAGACTGCCTGTCCGGAGAGTCCCCAGACTGCTCAGCGTGGGAACAGCCCAGCTCTGGTCGGCCAGACTCCGTCCTCGGATGCACGCAGGCCAGGGAGAGAGTGCGCTGGGCATGACCCAGAGCACATCTGAAGGTCCAGCCGTTGAAAGCTGTCTGTTACCCACTATTCCTTCCCAGCAGGTTCCGGAAGGTGGAGGGGGGCAGGGGAACAAGGAGTGTCAGCGGACGTCCATGGCTACCATGTGCTCTCTGCCAACATTTTATTTTGTTCATTAGAGAAAAACAAATTTTTTTTTAAGATTTTTTTATTTGAGAGAGAGAGAATGAGAGAGAGAGAGCACAAGAGGGGAGAGGGTCAGAGGGAGAAGCAGACTCCCTGCTGAGCAGGGAGCCTGATGCGGGACTCGATCCCGGGACTCCAGGATCATGACCTGAGCCGAAGGCAGTCGCTTAACCAACTGAGCCACCCAGGCGCCCCGAGAAAAACAAATTTTGAAGAGAGGTTTTCATTTATGAGTAACAAAGGTCTCTTCCTGCCCATGCTAAATTAAAACCGAAATCAGCAAAGAAAAAAGTAGAATTCCATTCATTACGTTTACTTACTTTGCTTGTCACAAAGGATCTTCCTTTGAAAAAAAAACTGTCTAAACTGATTTTTCATTGTTTGATAACTTTCTAAATGCCGCTTGAGGAACTTAACAGTGTTGCTAACACTTAGATCACTTATCAGTTTTCAGTCTGTAATTAAATTTTAATCTCCAAAATGAAGCCATTCCCATCAGAGTAGAATACCTTCAAGGGTTACTCAGCTGTTGTAATTTCAATGTTAACAGAATGAAGCACTAAATCACAGGGTGTTTGTTGTTTGGAGCGGGGAGTTTATTTAGTTTTTGTTTTTAAACAGCCCTAACGAAGCCAAGTGACGAGTTAGTAATTTCCCCTCTGTGGCTGAATGCCCCCCAGAGCAGACCAAGCTCCTGTGGCTCAGCAGATTATAACCTCTAAGAAAGTCAGAGCTGTCCAAGAATCCTCTACAATCACTCACAGCCCACCGACCCCTGGGTCTGGTGGCAGCCACCTTACAAAGGACTTTCCAACCTCAGCCAAGTAGAACAGTGCATCTAAGACAGTGACCAGCCCAATGCCTTAGATTCTTCTGGGCTCTTTATTCAAGATTCATGGTTTCTCCTCTTTCTGGCAAACACCAAGCAAATACTGCTTTCTTCAAAATGCACGGAGTACCATCAGAGCCAACAGAGAGAAACCATACTTCCTAGGAATTCGGTTCCACCATAGTTTTTCCTTCCTCCCTCCCAGCGTTCAACGCTGCTGGTTTTCTTGAAGGTTCCTTAGTCCACTTTCAAAAAATCACCTGTTACAAATCCTTGTCCTAAGTCAACCTATACATGTTCCCCAACGTTAGAATCAACAGACAATAGGGACTAGCTCAGAAGACCTTGAGTATGGCAGACACAGTAATGGCCCCCAAAGACGCACAGGGTGTAATCCCCAGAGCCTGTGAAGAGCTTATCTTACCTGGCAAGGGAAAATTAAGGTTGCAGGTGAAATTAAGGCTGCCAATCAGCAGACCTTAAGGAAATTATCCGAGTCAATCTAATGTAATCACAAGGGTCCTTTAAAAGACAGAAGCAGATCGAAGAGTCAGAAACTTGGGATGGGAGATTCAGCTGGCCATTGCTGGATCTGAAGATGGAACGAGGCCAAGGAATGCAGGCAGCCAATAGAAGCTGTGAAGGGATGAAAACATTCTTTCCTAGGATCTGCAGGAAAAAAAAATGCAGCCCTGCCACCACCTTGATTTTAGTCCACGAGACCCATTTCAGACCTCTGAATTACAAACCAGCAAGATAATAAATTTGTTTTTTCAGCCACTGAGTTTGTGGTAATTTATTACAGAAGCCACAGAAAACTAAAGCAGTGAGCTGCATATTTTTAAAGGTAATCAAGCAGATGCTGGTCAACGGTGAAGACACCACAAAAGTGACCCCTGAATTGAGCGACAAGTTTTAAAAGACTTCCACAACTCCTTCCAATTTTGACAATTTGTAAGTTAATATTTTCTCCTAATTTGCTAACATGAGGTAGCTGACAGGTTTGAGGCAAGTCATCCCAAAATGGGCCATAAACCAATGATCAGACTCCGGTTTCTTTCCTGACTATGGCAACTGGTCACTGGAGCTGCCGTCCACCTGTAAAACAAACTCCCATCTAGAAGCATTTCGCCTGACATCCTTCATAGTAATACTAAGACGATAATATAAAGATTTCTCCTAAGAAAGGAACAACTACGGTTTTTAAACATACTGAGGTTCTGCTAGAACTACTTTTAAAATAGTGAGATTTAAAAAAAAAAAAAAAAAAAAAAAATCAATAAAGGAGGTCTTCACCAGGATTAATATAGGATAGATTTAAACAAGGCAGAAAATCGAAGTATCCAACACAGGGTATTATTCCGTGAATTTTTATTTCAGTAGCATGTGTGAGTGCCTGTTGTATACACGTTGATCACCATGCAAAATACAGTTCTTATTGTAAGTCACAGCCCCCAAAAAGTTTGAAAGCCCCTGTAGTGGAAAAGATAGGAACACATCATTTAGAATAAAAGGCAAACACCATCTTGGATTTGTGTGTGTAACAGAGTTGCAGCATTCACAACCGCTAGGACACTGACACTTGTTCATTAATTAACTTCAAGGAAGATATAAACGTCTTTCCATCTCAGTCTCTGGAAAATTCCTCTTGGCCCTTGTAGGTAAGATTGGTCTGAAAAATTTTTTGAAGACAAAATGTTTTACACCGTTCAGTAAAAGCTATTTGCAGAGGGTGACGGTACGTTGTAAAATGTGGCTTACCCTTGTATGCAAACAGTTAGTCCTTCTGCAATCCCTAACAAAAATCAGGTAGCATGCCCAAAAGTGAGCTAACTCCTTCTATCTCTTAATGAGGATCAGAGAATTTGCTGAATAAGCCTTTATTCATCCTACATGTGCCATCATTTCTGTGCATGTCCCTTTTCTTTTCAAAAGCTGAAAAGTCATATTCTGTTAAGTCTTTCCCTATTTAGAAACCCATTTTTCTGAAGAGGAGTAAATCGGAGGGGGAGACAAACCATGAGAGACTATGGACTCTGAGAAACAAACTGAGGGTTCTAGAGGGGAGGGGAGTGGGGGGAGGTTAGCCTGCTGATGGGTATTAAGGAGGGCACGTACTGAATGGGAAAAAAAAAAAAACGTTTTTCATTTCAAATCAGTAAAGTTTATGTGAAGGTACCTCACTGCTAAAATAGGACCCACACCTCTGATTTACTGCCCCCTTGACTGGCTCATTCCCATCAGCATCCCCCAAAATGGGACTGCAATCCCGTTTTTCTGGCAGCTCACATTACTAATAACATTCAATGTTCCGCAAACCCGGTAAGTCTATCATCATTCAAGGCACTGATACAGCTGAACCCAAAGCAGCTAAAGCAGGCTTCCCCTAGGGGGGAGACCCAAACCCACCAACTAACACTTTGAGAAAACTGCAATTGAACTAGTTTTGTCTCCACATAAGTGAACCATCATCCATTATACTTCCTCTTCTACCTCAACTCCCTTTTCCACAAGGGTACCAAGAGAGACTTTATCAAGGGCACCATGTCTGAATCCATATATACCCCCCAGTTACAACAGTCAGCTACAGTTTCCAGTGTAGTGGTACTATTTAGGACTCCACCATGGTGCTT
Source organism: Eumetopias jubatus (assembly GCF_037043125.1). Taxonomy (NCBI): domain Eukaryota; kingdom Metazoa; phylum Chordata; class Mammalia; order Carnivora; family Otariidae; genus Eumetopias; species Eumetopias jubatus. The sequence continues at coordinate 77,358,037 of NW_028274823.1, read as the reverse complement.
TGAGCAAAACCATGACGGGCTCTGTTGGTTACTGCTTCCCTTTCTCGCAGGACACAGATTTGACAATCAGGCCAGAACGTCATCATCTGAGACTAACATCAAAATCCCCAATCTAAAGTTTGTAAGATTCCATTCTTGGTCTTGCACTACCTCGCCTTCCACAGCACCTCAATGACCAACGACAGTGGTTCAGCAGCTTCACCACAGATTCTGGAAAAATCCTAGGAAGGAATGAGTCTGGATCAGGAAACGAACTTATCTGGAGTTTATCTTTCCTGGGCTTCAGTTAGCTTACAAGCAAGCTTTTTCAGCCTTCTCCTTGACCAAGAAAACACAAGCCAAGGAAGGAGTTGAGTGTTCTATCCTCAGTTACGCTTAAGCTGAAGGACAGAATTTTTGTACAGTGCCAGCCACAATGCTTGGCACTAAGTTGCTACTCAAAAACATTTGCTGTCTTCCCTCTCCAATTTCCCCAGGAGCCAAAGTAACCCTTTTTCATTTTTCTCCTTGACCTAAATACAACCCCAAAAAGATGGCGTCTGTTGGTTTGTCTGCATTCTGCAAACTGCATGAGCCTCACCTCTCAGGGAGATAGTTATCCTTTCTGTTGACCGTTACAAGCCAGTACCGTGCCTTCTGCGGACATCACCTGGGTCAGAAGTCTGACTAAACACACACGTGCACACACACACAGCCCACTGCTTACACCTGCCGTTCTAACAGATCTGAGGGTTCTAACAGGAGAAGGAAGTTCCTCCCCCTTTGCCTACAGAGCTGCCCTCCTGTCTAGAAAGGTCATCTTCTTGGATGCAGCCCACAGCCTCCGGGGGGATGCGCATGGCATAAAGGGAGACCTCCAGATCACCTGGCAAGCAGCTGACTGTTCTCACAGCCGCTCAGAACTCCGCTTTTGAAGGCCCTTACCCCTCATTAGCCGTAATATATTTAAGACAGCGGGGAGATCAGGGAAAGCATCAATGACAGCAGCAAAAATAGTAATTCAAAGTCCCATGAAGCACATTTAGCCTCAAATCAGCCTAAAAAGATAGGTTCTACTATTAACACTTTACCAACAAGGAGACCAGTGAGGCTCTCAGGCAGTAAGAGACTTGCCTGGCACAAAGCTCCTTAGTAGAAGAACGGGACCCAAACCAAGCCCAGAGCCACCGTGACTCCACTCTGCACACATTGAGCCAACATTTGTTGGGCACTTACAAGATCCCAGGCACGTGTTAGACACATTTGCACACACTGTCCCTTCTCAGACTCCTAACAACTGTATCTTAAAGATGAGTCGGCTACATCAAATCTACTATATTTCTGACACAAATTTAAGGGGAGCCAAGTAGTCCAGCCTTATTGGAATTCAAAGATCATTTCCCAACCACTGCAAATCCTGAGGTAGTTTTTGATGGGATGTTTAAATACTGTGATAATAGTAGCCAGCATTTATCAGTCTCTTACTGGGTGCCAGGCAGTGTAACACGGACCACAAATAAATTACCTCACTAATCCTCCCAGTGCGCCTAGGATCTAAGAAAAAACTATTAAACTATTTTATAGATGAGGAGACTGAGGGTCAGAGAAGCTGACTGATTTGCTAAAGGATACAAAGTGAACAGGGGAGACAGGAGTCAAAACCAAGTGGTCGGACACCAGAGACCATAAAAATAAACCTCACACTACATTACCTCTGCTTTTAAGAACAAGCACCCAGGTATTGGCCTAAAGTATTTGTACTCAGGGAAAGGGGATGGCTCGATCCTTTAATAACCCACTTAAGGATAGTTTGTCACTTAACAACATACATGTTGCGAACGAAGCCCAAAACGATGAATAATAGTCATCACAGATGGGATCCAGCGAGATGTGGTCCCAACAGACAAACTTTAGAGACCCAGGTGAACAGGCCTTTCCTCCCGGTATTCCTGGTGCTGAAAGGCGAACGGAGGGCAGGCCCTTCCCTTACTACAGTCCGTTTTTCCAGCCCTGACTTCCACCGATAAAACATGAACAGCAAAGCAGCCCCATGCCCACTGAGGCCAACCTAGGCTTTCCTCCCATTCATCAACTGTGTGTGGATCCCCCAAACAAAGGGACCACCAGAGAGGGACCCACTGGAGCCTGGCTGGCCCATCTGCCACTGCACCTGCAGGTCTGTCTCTGGACACCTGGAGTCCAGGCTGTTCTGACCAGCCCCGCATCCAGTGCTCACTCAGGTGCATCAAGTTGGGAGCGCACACACACACGCGATGTTAGCAAGGACTGTCTCAGTTGGCTAGGCCTGTTGTAGCCGAGTACTATACACAGCTAGCTTAAACAAGAGAAATTATTTAAGTCCTGGGGACCAGAAGCCGGAGATGAAAGGGGTCGACAGGGTTGGTTTCTTCTGAAGCCTCTTGTCCTCGGCTTAGAGATGGACACTGTCACCCTGTGCCTTCAAATGGCCCTCTGTGTCCTATCTTAACCTCTTCCTATACGGACAACAGTCATACTGGGTTAGGATCCACTCTAATGACCTCATTCTAATTTAACTGACTCTTTAAAGGCTCTGTGTCCAGTCACATTCTGAGGTGTTGGGTGTTAGAACTTCAACGTACGAATTTTGGGGAGACCTAATTCAGCCCATAACACCCACATTAACAATAAACTTCTTTACAACTAGTCCGAACAACGGCATTCCACGTTTTATAAAAGATTTTTTTCCTTTTTCACGTGAATTAGGTCCAAAAAGTTAACAGCTTCCTTTAAATATTTGGCCATAACTACTTGAGTAATGTTAATAAGTAGATAGAAAAAAATCATTAAAAATTTATCATCCCTTTGACCCAACTCCACTTGTCTAGATATACTCTGAACATTTATGTAAAAGGAAGTTCATCCTATCATGCTTTATTCTAGCAACCTATAGAAACCCTAATATATTCAGTTTTTGTTTTTTGTTTTTTTTTTAAAGATTTTTATTTGACAGAGAGAGAGGGAACACAAGCAGGGGGAGTGGGAGAGGGAGAAGCAGGCTTCCCGCTGAGCAGGGAGCCCGGTGCAGGGCTTGATCCCAGGACCCTGAAATCATGACCTGAATCGAAGGCAGATGCTTAACCAACTGAGCCACCCAGGTGCCGCTGTCCAACATTTAAATAATTGATTAAATAAATTATGTTAGCAACTTATACAGCCATGAAAAATCACGTAGTGGAAGAATGTTTAGGACTGAAAAAATTCATAACCTATTAAGTAAAAAAAAAAAATGTGAGTTACAAAACTATGTTCAAAAGGAGGCCAATTTTAAAAATAAAGTATATTCATACATAGTATAGGCCTAGGGATGTACACCAAAATTATCTCAAGAAGGGTAAGGGAATCTTTATTGCTACTATCAGCTTTTTAAAAGTTTTAAGATAAAGTTTTAATCTTGTCTCTTTTGACTTGGCAGTGTGATCCTGGTGTAGGCACTCCAAGTCTCTGAGACCAAGTATCCTCATCTAAGAAGTGAGGCGGCGAAGTCCTTCAAGTACTTATAACCAATATATTCAAAACCTGCTTTGAAAATAATTAAGTTACTGGGGCACCCGAAGTGTCTGCCTTCAGCTCAGGTCATGATCCCAGGGCCCTGGGATTGAGCCCCGTGTGGGGCTCCCTGATCCATGGGGAGTCTGCTTCTCCCTCTCCCCCTCCCCTTGCTTGTGCTCAGACACGCACACACTCTAATAAATCTTCAAAAAAAAAGTTACATGCACACATATACACAAAGCTTTTGTTTTAACTGTGGTTAAAATCCACATCGTATAAAGTTTGCCATCTTAACCATTTCTAAGCGTACAGTGTGCCCAGTTAGGTACGTTCACACTCTTGTGCAACCAACCTCCAGCACTGCTCATCTTGCAAAACTGAAACTCCACCCATCAAACAAGGACTCCCCCAGTCCCTGGCAACCACTGTTCTACTTTCTATCTCTCTTAATTTGACTACAGAGTAAATCCTTTTGACTAATGAGCCTGTCCCTTGGAGGCAGTGACCATGACTAATTTTATTTTTGTTTCCCCAGGGCCAGGCACAGCATCCAAGGACGTAGCTGAGACAAATTACTGAATGATGAGAACAGCAGTTGCTTTGTTGCATCCAGGAAATGTCTGTGGCTCCCGTTATGCGGCCTCCATGATGTGGAGAAGCACTTTGTGTCAAGTCGGTGGCAAGGACGATCATCCTCCATGGTGGTAGTTCCCAGCCATGGTTTCAGATGCACCCGGGAGTCTAATATCAAGAAATGTCTTTAGGGGCCCCTGGGTGGCTCACTGGTTAAGCGTCCAACTCTTGAGCCCAGCTCAGGTCTATCTGCCTCCCCCCGCAAAGATTTTATTTGACAGACACAATCAGAGAGAGAACACAAGTAGAGGCGGAGGGAGAAGCAGACTCCCCGCCGAGTAGGGAGCCCGACACGGGGCTCAAACCCAGGACCCTGGGATCACGACTTGAGCCAAAGGCAGATGCCTAATGACAGCCACCCAGGTGCCCGTCAGCTCAGGTCTTGATATCAGGGTCGTGAGTTCAAGCCCTGTGTTAAAATTTCTTTAAAAAAAAAAAATCCAATCAACTCCCATTTAAAATGTACCTACATGTGTACATATTCCTCTAAGTTCTTTTAAAATGGGAGAAAGGATATTTTTGCAGGTCTTTGTGTATACGCTGTAAATGCATAAAGGCTAAAAATGGATTAAAACAATAGCCAACCGGTAGCAGACTCCAACTCTTCCTAAGGATGACCAACAACCCAGCCTCAGCATGAGGCCTTCCTTAATTTCATTGAGGGAATCCAAAAATACCCAATTTAGGGAGAGGATCAAACAGAAAAAGGAGTCCCTCCAGCCAAACTGTCCATCCTCCACACTGCTACCACATTTATCTTCCTAATAACACAACCTGAGGTTTCTCCTCTATTTACAAACCTCCGCTGACCTCCACTGCCTGGAGGAACAGGTCAGAAGCCCTCAGTGTAACAAAGAAGGTCTCCTGTCCGGTGAGCCCGACCTAACCCCTCCAACCTGCCCCAGCAGTACTTAATATTCTACTGCTCACTGTTCTCTAAAACTCTCTCCAAACTTCTCTCTCCACTTTTATATTTGATGTTCTCTTCCTTCTTCTTCGTCACCTTCTTTATTTGAGCAGCTTTTATTTACCCTTCTAGAGGCAGCTTCCCATGATCTGGGTCTTCCTTGATTCACATGCATGGAGGTATGCCCCCCCAGTCTGGGAGCACAGACCATCTGTGCTCATGCCCCTACTAGATCAGTGTCTCCCAGGACGTCTGCCTCCTCCTCTGGACCAGACTCCCGGAGTGCAAGTGAAGTGCCTTGGCCAGGGGCCAGTCTCCAAGGCCTGGCCACACTTCTGACATGGAACAGGTCCCCGACGAAGAAAGGGCAGGAACAAATCTCCCACCTGCTTCTCCTCTCCCTCAGGGACAAGTCCACGTAAGCTGTGTGGGGTGTTGAGCAGGTAACTTAGCCTGGCTCACCTTCCCTTGCAAAACAAGGACTATGATCAGACCTAACCTTTCTTTACAGACTCCTTACAAGGATCACCACAGAAGGCTTACAAAAAAAAAAAAAAAAAAAAAAATCACTCTGAAAGAATCCTAGTTCAACAGAAGGTATTCAGATTCTGATATCTTAATTGCAGGTTTTAAGATCAACTGAAATCATCTTTTGACCCTATTAAACTGTCCTCGATCTTTGAGAGAGAGAGACACACACACACACACACACACACACACACACACACACACACACACACACACACACACAGTGCGCGCAAGTGAGGGAAGGGGCAGAAGAAAGAATCCCAAACAGACTCCACACTGAGGGCAGAGCCCAACATGGGGCTCGATCCCAGGACCCAGAGATCACGACCTGAGCCGAAATCAAGAGTCTGACACTCAACTGACTGAGCCACCCAGGTGTCCCTCTTCTCTTTTCTTAATGGGCCCACACATTCTTTCGGCTTTCAGCCATAGACAAGAATACACAAGAAATGTCTTGTTCAAAGTACAGAACGATATGATCCACAAAAAAAGGGTAATATGTTCACATTGATATCACATTCAACCTTCCCATCTAAAGTTGATTGAAAAAACAAACAACAAAAAAATGAACTTGGAGCACAGTTTGAGAGTTTATTAAGTTAGCTTTTCAGCTCTTGAAGAACAACATTTCATACCTTTGAAAGCACGACACAACCTACAGGCTTGCTCTCACCCAGACGCACAGGGACCTTCACACCTCTTTCGGTCACCAAAGCTGAGTTCTAGTATTTGGGGCCTCACATTTTCTGTGTGAAAATGAACTTTTGTCTTTAGGAGTAGTTCCTACAAAAATCGACTTCATTTCCAAAAAGAACACTTTTGTCCCCACAAGGAAAATTATTCTATCACATTTTCTAAAGAAAGGCTTAACAAAACTGCCCATTCCTTTTTTTAACCACCCTGAGTATTCCTTGGTGCTACTACAGTCAAGCTGAGCTGGGGACTCCCGTTTCCAGGAATTAGCCTTGTGGTGCCGCGATCCAGACACTGAAGAGGGATTCTGCTCCACATCTGTCAGAGACAGTGCCAGGGAAGCAGACTGACCCCCAAGAGCAGCGGACCGCCAGCTGGCTCAGAGTCCTCACCTCGCCTGGCCCTCCTTTCCTTCCCCGCCCCTTTGATTTTGATCTCCAAGACTGGGAACTCTCTCCAAGTCCTAGCCCTTGGGGATGACTACCTTACCCTTTCTGGTTTCCTGCATAAGCTTTACCACCAAGAGCCCCCAGTTCAAGACACAGTCATTACATTCTGCTTACCCATTCCTTTACCTGCATTAACTCAAGGAATCCTCCCAACAGCCCTCACAGGCAAATACTATTCCTATTCCCATCTTACGGAGGAAGAAGGTACCAAGGGTCAGAGAGGCTGAGTGACACGTCCAAGGCCACTGTGCCAGTTGAAAGGTGGTGGGCTGGGACTTGAAGCCAAGCAGTCTGGCTCCAGACACGGGCTTTTACCCTCTAGGGTAGACCAGTCCTGGCTCCCATTACTTTCCTAAACTAACATTTCTCAGTGGAGTCATGCTCCATCCACCCTAGGTCTTTCTCCCTTAAGAGCGTGGCTCCTAAAAGGATCTCCCAGTGATGTAGATAGAAGAATCACAGCTTCTAAAAATAAGTATTTACAAGTTCTGACAGAGCTGCAGTGTCCAAACTCACATATCTCACTTACATTCCAGAATAGGAACTTCTTTAATTCTGGATCACTTGCCAAAAAGGTGCAGAGGTCTTCGGTTTATTTTTGAAAACTTTCACATGGTAGAAAGTCTTCTGTTAATCTGAGACTTTTTACATAAAGTTATCTATGCTCGTTAAAATTTTGAGAAATCATTACATATCAAATTTAAGATTTTTGATAAATAAGAAAATCTAAGACTAAATAAAAAGTGTAATCAGCACCAAGGGCAGCCTTTGTCATAGTGAACAGACCAGGTCTGTCTTGCGGGGCTCTGGCCTCCTGACCTCTCCCCTCTCTCCACACCCCCCTGCACAAATCAGATGTGAATTTATATCAGCTGGATTAGGTTTCCCAAGGACATTTTTTTAAAGACTCTTTTTGTGAAATAGAAGTCTCTGCTCCCTTCACAAAGGAGTGCCTGGTTGGCCTTGTGTTAGTTGGGCAAACAGCTGAGAGAGAAAGAACCAAGGTGCGTGCCTGTGTGGAGCAAGAAAGACGCCAAGCAGGTGTCATGCCAAGGCCACCTGCTCCATGTGAGCCTAGGGCCCTCTTGAGATTTTTTCATTCACTTCAACAAAGAAGTGTGAACCAGCCTATCAGTACTACAGTTTTAAGAAGTACTTATTCTCATGTGATCTTTAAAAATATTGCACCCCAAGATACTGAAAGACAGGTAACTGAAATTCATCTCTCTACCACCCAGTAGGAGTTAGCCTACAGAATTTCACCTTCCAGCTCTACTCTGCCTGCAAAATTCTGGTCATCTACCTTTCCGCACACGTGTGCTGCGTGCTTCTTTATCCTATCCCGTGACAGCTGCAATTCCACTCAACATTTATGAGGTGCCCTCTCCAGACCAGGGACTATGCAAGGTGCTGGTAGATGCATTAGGACAACAGGCACCTGACCTCCAAGGATGAGACACATCCTTAAATGACCACGGGACAGAGTCCTGTAACAGGGGAACCAGCATGGTCCTACTGCCAGTCGGAGGGAAAAAGTTGTACCTCAGAAATTCTCAATACCCAAAGAGCAGGGGTTGATTTTCCATGGTGCAGAGTACTGTGTCTAGGGTAAAGTGCCGAGCACATGTAGGAAGGAGCATACTGGGGAGATATGTGAATACAGCCCTGGTAAGATTCTGAGAAGCTTTTTTAATAAATATTTATAGAACGCCAAGGCTCTGTGAGGTAGGGCACTTGAGGATGAAAAAAAAAAAGCCAACAACCAAGACACGGGATTAAGGATAAACCAGCTACACACAAGAATGACAGCAAATTACACAGTGAAGCATAAACTAAATAGGAGCCAGAAACTCAACTGTTATTTTAAAATCAGCCACGTGTCATGAAGGCATCGTGGGCCCCATTCCTAAAGAGGCTTACATCCTCGTAGGGAGATAAGTCAAAACACACGTGGACCCCCAGAAATATAAAACTATAATTACCACATGTAGGTTGGAAAGGGGAGGCTTTGTGTCAGAGGAAGGAAACATTCAGCCACTGAATCCTAGAAGTTTGCCTGGAAGGGGTGAACCATTACCTAATATTTTAAAAATGATGCAGTTTAGAAAAAGAGGTTGGGTTGGACTTCTCCTTGGCTAAATCATAGGCGAGTCAAAAAGCATTAGCAGAGGGGCTCCTGGGTGGCTCAGTGGGTCAAGCAACTGACTCTTGATTTCAGCTCACGTCACGACCTCAGGGTCATGGGATCGAGCCCTACCTCGGGCTGGGCATGGAGCCTGCTTAAGATTCCCTCAACCTTGGGCACCTGGGTGGCTCAGTTGGTTAAGCGACTGCCTTTAGCTCAGGTCGTGATCCTGGAGTCCCGGGATCGAGTCCCGCATCAGGCTCCCTGCTCAGGGGGGAGTCTGCTTCTCCCTGACCCTCCCTCCTCTCATGCTCTCACTCTCTCTCAAATAAAAAAAATCTTTAAAAAAAATTCTCTCAACCTTTTCCTCTGCTCATCCCCCACTCCTGTGGGTGCTCTCTTAAAAAAAATAAAATAAATTTTTAAGTGTTAGTGGAAAACCAGCCACTGGGGCTGGTCAGGAGGAGTGAGTGAGGTAACGGGTGTGTGGAGGGAAGTGTCCCTGTGACTCGTTCTTTCTTTGCCGTCCCCATCTCTACTCTGGTTCCTTCTAAAAATTTGTTCACATTTTCCACTAACATTTAAAAATTTTTTTTTATTTTTTTTTAAGAGAGCACCCACAGGAGTGGGGGATGAGCAGAGGAAGAGGTGGAGAGAATTTTTTTTTTTTTTTAAAGATTTTAAAGATTCCCCCGCCCGAATCACCTACCAGGTGCCCATTTGAAGGCTGCTGGGTGGGACGGGGGAAGCCACCAGGGTAGTGAACAAATGCGGCGCCTACTTCCACGGAGCTTACGTGGGACAAGTTACACTTTATCAACCCAGTTTCACAGCCCGAGACATCCAACCCTACAACGCACCCGGAAGCCTGTGGTAGAGCTCTCATGGGGCAGAACCAGGGCATAGACCACGCAGGTTTACAGGACCTCAAACTCATGCGCCTTCTGTGACCCTTTATGGCCACTGACCAGAGAGGCAAAAAGGAGCAAAAACTAAACAAAATCCCCAAGGTGGCACAATCTTCCACTTGGTATTTTCCCTATCTATTTCCAGGCCCTATCCTGAGGCACACTTCACACTCAGGACTTCCAACTTCTGCTTGCTCTCAAGAACTATTTGAAAAGCCACATCCTCAGAGCAGTGGCCACTGCCGAGGACCAGGGAAATGCTCGGTCACGCATGGAAGGCATTGTGAGAAGTCGGCGGCGGGAAGGAGTGAAGTACAGTCATCTCCTCCCGGAAACAAATCCAGTCAAGTTCTCCTCCATCGTCTGCTTTTGAGAGGAAGAACAGCAAAACAGAACAGCTGGGATGAATAATCCCACAACTCATTCAACAAGGAGAGGGCTGTTGAATGAGTTGTAAGAGGGCTCTCTAACCAAGTTTGTTCCCTGTAGCAGCCTAACACAGCGGCGTCAGAATTTTCACCAGATACACATTCAAAATAAATATTCACAATCCGTATCTAATCTCGACACTCCACCCTCCAATCCCTCACACAGGACGCAAACGTCCAAAGACTTCGCGGTGTTGAAAAGAAAACGCAGGCGCAGAATGGCGTCCTTTGGGCCAAATCCCCAAACCAGGACTTAACACATAATCTAATTGCCCTTTCAACCTCCCCCAGAAAAGTCATCCTAAGGTTGGTCAGGAAATTTGTAATGAGCGCCAAAGAGTCTGCCACAGGGGCCCTCTTCACACCCCCGCCAAAGGGATGAGGAGGTGATCTGCCTGACGACACCCCTAGACGGGATGCTGCCCAATTCATGAATTTAGTAAAGTCAATTAGATCTTCAAAGATACACCGTCGAATTCTGTTTTTTAATAACAGCGACAGGGAGGACAATGGGCCCAGCACTGGTCACAGAGGCTGTGAGATTGAGACCCGTCACGTCGCTGGACCTTGATAAAGACACCTAACGCTGGTCTCAGGGAAGGGAGACTCCAAAGAGTTACCTCGGGAGGGGGTGGGGGAAGTTACCAAGTGGAAGCACCTTGCAGCAGAGCCCATGGCTCAGAAGCAGTGCACACAGATACGCTGACGCCCGACAAGCCTCTTAGTTTGCATTAATCAAACATAAAGTTGGATTCCACACCAGGACATTCCCGAGCACCGGAGGGAGGAAGGAAGGAAGTGGAGAAGAACCAGAGGGAAGGAGCAACGCTTACCGGGGAAGGTAGGAGGTGTGCGCCTGGGACGAACTGAATTTACCAGCTCTGCCAAGAGCAGCGCTTCTTAAAGTGTGCTCCCCGGACCAGCAGCATCGGCAACACCTGGAAACTTGTTAGAAATGCGCCCCAGGCCCTCCTAATCTGAATCTCTGCTTTAACGAGCCCTCCAGGAGATTCTGAGGCATGCTTGAGTTTGAGAACCACTAGGGAGCAAAGTCGGGAGCACAGAACATTTAGTTCTGGGCCTCTTCGTTTCCAGAAGGAAAGTTAATACAGGATGTGGGGTCTCCAACATCCCTCCCCTTGGAAAGCACAGCAGGGGGATGAGACCTTCTCAGCTTCGCAAAGAGCGTGCAGCTGGGTATGGATGTATCTTAGGGCGAAACTCTGGAACCTGTAATATTGGGCAATTCTCCTGGAGCTCGAAGCTGGGTCACATGCCCCATAAATGACGTTGCGCAGCATGAGAAGGCATTTGAGGCCAAAAGCCCTCTTGGAGGTAACCTTCCTTGGAAAATAGCAGGAGGCCGGCCATCATCTAACTTTCCCCATTTCCCCCACCTGCCCCAGCGCATATGTTTTAAGTTTCCCAAATCAACAGAGTTGCAGCCTTGCTACAGAGAAGAAGCTGCTGCCTGCCTCCCCAGTGACCAGACCTGCCCTGGAGGCCCTTCTAGAGAATTAGTAGGCGTGTTAGATACTCAGATACTGCTTTTAGATTTTCCAAAACATACAGCTAACATCACAGATGAAAATCAATGCAAGAAAAAGTTCTTCCTTTGCAAGTCCCTTTTCTGAGTAACTCCCTGCCTGAATTTCACTGCACGTTCCTTTGCCAGCTTTAAAAAAATTGTTTCTCAATTTAAAAAAGTTAAATTAGGGGCGCCTGGGTGGCTCCGTCGGTTAAGCATCTGCCTTCAGCTCAGGTCATGATCTCAGGGGTCCAGGGATCGAGCTCCCCCCAATCAGGCTCCCTGCTCAGTGGGGAGTCTGCTTCTGCCTCTCCCCCTCCCCCCCGCTCATTCTCACTCTTGCTCTCTCAAAAAAATAAAATCATAAAAAACTAAAAAAAAAATAATTGTAAAAAGTTAAATTGGAGGGGTATGTGGCAGTTTCCTGCACATTTGCTTGCAACCTCCGTGAATCCATACTTATTTCAAAATAAAGTTTATATATAAAGTTGAGAGAGAGAGTTAGGTTTTCCCCCTGCTTATTCTGTTACATACACAGGGGCAAGCGCTCACAAGCCAAAATTTTTTTGGTGGTTTCAAAATTAAACCCACTTGCTCAGGTCTGTGTGAAACAGGGGCATCACCAGCGTGGCCATCAAGAGATAACCCAGGGAGGTAGGTCCCTGTCTAAACACCATCAGGTGCACGCCTTAGCTGCCCTGGGGAGCCAGCAACCCAAAACATAGAAGCTGAGGTAGCTCAAAGATGCTGAAAGTGTAAAAGTGGAGGGTTCCAGTGAAAACTCACAGAGACAAGAGACAATATTGTAGGAATCCTAGGACCTGCTTCCCAGGTTTACCTGATCATGCAAATCACCTGGCGTTCGGAGGTAGAAGGGTTTTCCCCACTCCCGACTGCTGGGAGGCGGGATCTGCCCCAAGCACACTCTTGGACTCTCTCAGTCTCTCCCCTTCCTCTGCTCCTGCAGGGAAAAGTAACTTCTCGGACTGACAGATCTGGGGGGAATGGCACACCCTGCTCAGCTCAGCTCAGGCCCCCTCCCCCCTTTGGAAGTGAGCTTCTGCAGCCTGCCGGAGGAAGGGGCTACTCAGGACTCCAGGCAAACAAACTTCATTCCAAGAATTCAATCAGCAGGCCTCTGAGGCTAGCTGACTTAACACAACACCCTCCAGCCAAGCTTCTGTTAGGGAAGATGGGACATTTTGACCTCCCTTTTGTCCGACTCATTGTTTTTCTTCTCAGTTTGCTTAGGGTTTGGGCAGGAAAGAAGACTTGTGGACCTTGGGCCCCTCAAAGACCTCCCCACCAGATGTGGTCTAATGATGCAGACTCTTCCCCCCCCACCCCACCCCCACCATGGGTGCTGCTTTTAGGTAAGTCTGAATCCGAACCTGATGCTTTCATTAGAACCCAGGAGATTCTTGTTATCTGGAAAGTTGGGGAAATACTGTCTGAAAGAACATTCTAGTATTGAGTTTACCTGTTATGTAAAATTTGGGTATATATGAGCCCGCTTCACCAAGGTTTACAGCATAATGAGGAGTTCAGCCCAAACCACCCCCACGGGGCAAATTAGAGAAACCAAGCCCCGGGCTGGAAGCTTTTTGCCAGGAGGTAGAGCAGTCCAGCAGAGGAGGAGAGGTTTTCCAATGACAGCTCCAAGGGAAGGCTAGGGAAAGTCTAGTTGGGCCTTTGAGAGTGTCCAGGGCCGTGGAGAAGGGTGGGGAGAGCTGTATTGTGGAGACTAAGTGTCGTCCACCCCAAGCCCCGCAGCTCTGTGCATCTCTGTGGCCACGTCAGAGCCTGAGTGTGCCCGGGGGCAGGACATCAGGGATGGAAGTCACCAGTGCTGAGCCAGAAATCAGAAGCGTGACACCCATTACCTGTAACAGGGCAAGGTGCGGTTTGTTGTTTTGTTGTTTGCTTTTTAAGATTTCATTTATCTATTTGGGGGCGAGACAGCAGGAGAGCACAAGCCAGAGGGACAGGGAGAGGGAGAAGCAGGCTCCCCGCTGAGCAGGGAGCCCAGCGCGGGGCTCGATCCCAGGACCCTGGGACCATGACCTGAGCTGAAGGCAGACGCTTAACACACTGAGCCCCCAGGCGTGTTTCTAAGCATCTCAGAAAAACTACAGTCGCAGGGAATGTTTGCTACTAAGCAAGGAATCATAACTGGGGATTCACAGCACAGCACCCATGACCTCTAAGTTAAGGACAGAGCATAGTGCGGTCGGGCCCCATTGTCACTGACATCTTGATATCATTCTCTAACGCGCCAGTCTGTTTTAAGAAACATAGTAATGTTTATTAGAGACTTCACTGGTTCACTCCTGACTTCAGTCCTCCAAGCCTATCTATATCCCACATGACCTTAGATTTCTTTTTTTTTTAATTTTTTATTGTTATGTTAATCACCATATATTACATCATTAGTTTTTGGTGCAGTGTTCCATGATTCATTGTTTGTGCATAACACCCAGTGCTCCATGCAGAACGTGCCCTCCTTAATACCCATCACCAGGCTAACCCATCCCCCTACCCTCCTCCCCTCTAGAACCCTCAGTTTGTTTTTCAGAGTCCATCATCTCTCATGGTTCGTCTCCCCCTCTGACATACTCCCCTTTTCTTCCTCTCCTGTTATCTTCTTCTTTTACTTTTTTCTTAAAATATGTTGCGTTATTTGTTTCAGAAGTACAGATCTGTGATTCAACAGTCTTGCACAATTCACAGCGCTCACCGTAGCACATACCCTCCCCAATGTCTATCACCCAGCCACCCCATCCCTCCCACCCCCACCACTCCAGTAACACTCAGTTTGTTTCCTGAGATTAAGAATTCCTCATATCAGTGAGGTCACGTGATACATGTCTTTCTCTGATTGACTTATTTCACTCAGCATAACACCCTCCAGTTCCATCCACGTCGTCGCAAATGGCAAGATCTCATTCCTTTTGATGGCTGCATAATATTCCATTGTGTATATATACCACATCTTCTTTATCCATTCATCTGCAGATTTCTTATTCTGATTTAACCTCCGCACGTTCGGGGAAGGGATACTGTATGTACACCACACTGAGAAATCCATTTCCCCAAGGGCAAGTTTGTATCTCCAGCCCTCTCTCCTGAACCCCCATACTAACCACCTCCCAGCAGCTCCCCTGACTCCCAGCAGCTGTGGAAAACATCCACGTGTCCAAAACCAACCTCCCGGCCGCACTCCTGTCAGCCCATCTCACAGGGCAGCAACACCACCTGCCAGAACCTCAAAGAGATCCCTGACCCCTCCTTTGCGCTCACAGCCCACATGAGAACCGCCAGGAAATCCTGCCTCCTGGAGGTCCCGAAGGCCTCCAGAGTCCTGCCGCTTTGCACCACTTCCACCTGCTGCTCCAGGGAAGCCGGTCTCCCCGCCCCCCTCACCTCTCCACCCTCTCTTCTCATCCCAGCAGCTAGACTGGTCCTTCCAGAATGCAAGGGGAACGAGTCATCCCTCTGCTCAAAGCCCTGCAGTGATTCCCTGGCTGCTACTGGCAAGAAGCCGGGTCCTCTTTCCTGCTCTCCTGCTCCTATGTGGACTCTCCAAGCCCACTCCCCCTTGGGCCTTTGTGCTTGGCCGTTCCTTCCTCCGGGAGGCCCTGGACTCGCCTCCTCCAAGTGGGCTCCAGCGGCACCATTTAAAGAAGACCGATCCTCACGACCATGTATTTAAAAATGTAGTCGTACCCTCCTTCAGCCCCCTTATCCTGTTCTCATTTTTTTTTCCCCACAGTACCTTCTAACATACCACGCAATGCACTTAGCAGGTTTATTATTCTGTGTCCCCCACCAGAATCTCAGCTCCAAGAGGACACAGTGTTTATTCAACAGTGTATCTCAGTCACCTAGAATATAGCAGGTGCTCCCTAAAGCCCAGCATCTTCCCCAAACACAACCTGAAGGAAGGGGCTGAGCTACCACGGCGCTCTGCGCCACTTGGCCCAACCGTGTCTGCCGGATGGAGGGAGCCCCCTCTCAGGAGGAGGCATGACCCACATGCAGGAAGCAGCCACCCTTCCCTGAGGTCTTTTTTTTTATTTTTTTTTTAATTTTATTTATTTATTTGAAAGAGAGAATGAGAGATAGAGAGAGCACATGAGAGGGGGGAGGGTCAGAGGGAGAAGCAGACTCCCTGCCGAGCAGGGAGCCCCATGCGGGACTCGATCCCGGGACTCCAGGATCATGACCTGAGCCCAAGGCAGTCGCTCAACCAACTGAGCCACCCAGGCGCCCCTGAGGTCTTTTTTTTAAGACTTTATTTATTTATGTATGAGAGACAGAGAGAGAAGCAGAGGGAGAAGCAGGCTCCCAAGGAGCAGGGAGCCCGATGCGGGACTCGATCCCAGGACCCCGGGATCATGACCTGAGCCGAAGGCAGACGCTTAACCATCTGAGCCACCCAGGCGCCCCCTTACCTGAGGTCTTATTTGCAATGTTCCAGAAGGCCCTTGTGTACCAAAGTTTCTCTCCCAATAGTAGGCCAGAGTGCCCGAAATTAGCATATCAGGGAGACCTTTGACAGGGCCTCTACAGATACTGGGGGTGGGAGGGGGGAGCCAGGGGCAGGCAGGAGAGGGTGTTGGAGGGAAGAGACCACACTAGCAGGGCCCGAATGAAAAGGCCGTCACGGGAGTCCCAGGGAGAAACCAGATACGCCGGAACCAAGGCAGGAGCAACGAGGAGGGATTTATGAGCTGGAATTATCTAGCCAACCACCCAGGAAGACTCAGGGAAGTGGGAGAAGGCACACACTTTGGTGGAAGAGAAGAAAACAGCCCAGAGCATGATGCAAAGCTGGGACAGCTGGTGACCTCGGAGGGGAGTTCCTGAGCACCAAATGGAATGCAAGAGGGACCCAAATCCCCACAGTCCAAGGCTCCAGCAGGCACCTGCCGGGGACGAGAGGTTACCGTGGCCCCCTCCCGGTCCTACTATACACAAAAAGGGTACGAGATGGGCTGGAGACGGGGAGCCTCATCCTGGTCCAGGTGAGAAATGACGAAGGGCTGGCCTACTGCGCGGGCCATAAAGATGGAGTTACAGCCACAAGAGCGGGGGGAACGCCCCCTGCGGCACTTCAGCCTGGGGTGATATGGACCAAGAAAGGCCTGGGTGACCACAGACAGACAACCAGACCAGAGAGAGCCAGAACTCCTGGTTGCAAATGAGAAAACAGTTCACTGAGCTGGAATGCTGAGGGGGGCGCTCACACGTTGATGGGGGCAATGGAACAGGTAGCGCAGAAGGAATCCAAGGAAGCTGGTGCCCAGACCAAGGCCCACAGCCAAGAGCCACATGGGAGCAGTTAGGATCCCCCAGCACCCACACCGGAGCGGGCTCTACCCGTCCCTGTTTCCTCACATCACTGACTTCAGGCTCCAAGTCCCAGGCCAGAGTTTGGAGGGTGGCGTGAGGCCAGGTCCATGCCCTGGGCAGCAAGCCTCTCTCCCTGGTATGTATAAATAAAATCTTTAAAAAAAGACCTCAGGGGCGCCTGGGTGGCTCAGCTGGTTGAGCATTTACTAAATGAGCAGGACATGGGTTTTGGATTTGGAAGGAAGAGGCACTGACTGCGGAAGGGTCACTGATGGGTATATGTGTGTGCACGCTTGCACGCAGGGTTGGGGTTGCGGACGGGAGTCTGTTCTTGACCGTGTTTCTGCAGACAAAAAAGCACCAACTCTCCCCTAAATGAACCCTCGACTCGGGGCCGACTGATGTACCCCTGCTCCCATTCTTTGTCTTCTTCGGGTGTTCTTCCCACCTGCGTTCCTGTTCCTCATCTACCTGCCGACATCCCAAGCTCTGAGGGCTCGCCTCAGCCCCCGTCTACTTAAGATGGGAAAACCAGATGTAGTGAAAAAGATAAAAAGCGATAAAAGGTGAAAAACAGATTTTAAAAAAGTGTAGTTCTTTCAGGGCTTCCTGGCTTGTAAGGGGCAATAAATCCCCTATTAACAATGGGGCACGTGCTTTTGCTTTTGTACCAATAAAGGTTTGTGTGGTACGGGACACCGATTTGGCACTCACCTTATACTATTAATTAGCCTCTTCTGTGAATACGTGCTTTAAACAAGGTTGAAAACATTACGAGAGCAGGAATCCGCTCTCTCGCTCTGTGTATTTTTGACCTCTACAGAACCTAGTGAGTGCTCAATAAATAGGTAACTGACTGATTAGCTAAAAGAACAGAAAACAGAAATGAGATTGCCTCCCTGACTAATGGTGAGACCACACGTGGTTGCCTCTACCCAAAAGAAAATGAGTTAGTGAGGTTTTACTGAAGTTGAATCTGGGAGGTAACTGCCCTGGAGGCGACAAATGAATGAGTCTAAGAGAACAAAATGGCCAGAGCCGCGGACCTGGACCTAGAAGTCAGGCCGGCTGGGCCAGTGAGCTCAAAGGGAGAGCTGTCCCTCAGACAGAACAGGGCCATTAGGCAGTAGGCCAGACACCAACAGGGAAGCTTCTGGACCCTGAAAGGAAGCACTGTCATGCAGCACTGAGTTAGCAGCCTCTATGGGTCTCCTCTGTCAGCTTAGAAGAGGTGGTGGCCAACACAGGCCATGCAAACAATCCCCTTTGGATGGACCAAGCAGGACAGAGAATGGGTCTGGGGTGAAGGGAGACTCCGGGGTCTGGACGGATAGGACGGAAGGGGTGACCAGGAGGTGAGAGCAGCAGGCAGGGAAGAGGTGGGGCGGTGCCATGTGAGGAAGTTATCTTCCATCCGCAGGGCCCGGGGAAATGGGGAAAGAGGGACCCCAAGGGGCCGCACAAAAAGGTGTCAGTGGCTGTCTCAAAAACCCCAAGAATTCCAGGTACACAACACCTTTCTCGCCCTGCTGCTCTGATCAGCTGCCCGTTTACGTTCTAGCTAGGGAACCCCTTGAAAGCCCAGACGTGCAGGATGTGAGGAGGGAAAGAAGTTCATTCTCTTTCTCCTCATCTACTTCTCTGCTTTTCCATTGTCCTCTCTCTCATGTCACATCCTCTCCCGGCCCCTCATTTTTTCCATAAGTGTTCCTTGAAAAGCTCCAAACTGGCCCCGATGGGGACATTCCAAGAGAAATGGAAACCACCCCATTTCTAACCTAAGCTGTTCCCGAGGGCAGGTGGGACGGCCCGGGGGCGGGGAGGGGTGGAGGAAATGGAGGTGACAGCTCCCCTCTCCTCAGGAATTGGGGGACAGTGCACTTGAGCTTGAGAGAAGGCCTCCATGGCCGGCTCTGCTTCTTCTGGCTACTTACCCTGGGGAAATTTACAAAAAGTCCTCTCTGCCTCAGTTTCCATATTTGTAAAACAGAAAAAAAAAAAGAGTGCTTACTTGATCGTATTTTTGGAAAAAATTAAATAAGTACTTAGAGTAGTGACTGGCACTAAATACTCACCTCTTCCTCCTTCCATTACCCCCCAAAACAAATACCTAAACATTTGTTTCAAAATGCAATGTTGAAAGTTCTACTGATCCACCACAGGGTATGCGAAACAGAGTAGGAGTATTAATTTAGATTTTGTCCTCGCCTGTGTGCCCTGTCCCTGGATGCATCCTGTAACCAATGGCAGAGACTTGCAGAAGAAGCCACTGAGGCTGGCTGGCCATCTGTGGTCCTGGAATGAGGGGAGAACAGCCATCTCTGCTGACCAGCTGGGCTGAATTGACCTAAATACTGTCTTTACATTGATTCTACATTGTCTGAGCTGTCTTTTTTTTTCTTAACGTTCACACTATGTTCTCATGGTTAAAAGATGACTGTTAAAACCATTCATTTGTCAGACGGGTAGTGGGACTCAAGAGTCCGTGCACACAAGGAGTCCGTGCACACAAGGAACCCGGGTGGCTGTCAGGTTCCTTGCGTATCACACATAGTGGAGACAGGGCATGTGACTGCAGCAGAGACAAGGAGGGAGCCATGGGGGAGGGGCAGGCCGGGGCAGGCCCTGAGATGGAAGCTGTCACCTCCATTCCCTGATAGCAGGGTCCGCTCCAGGCCTCCGGGCCCTCTCTTGAGGTCAAGGACGCACCACGGGCCTTTCTTCTCTGTTCAGAAATCTTACGGCACAAGACACTTTCCTTTCCAACTAGTCTCCACTTTCAAGGTCTTAAATGCCATTTTCCTACATGAATAATTAAATGTTTACCATTCCTATGGGAAATGAATAGGGAGCCAAAGAGACCATCGGAGCTGATCTTGGTTTTTATCTGAAGTACAAACATTTTAATGCATACATTTTAAGAAAGAAACTGGTAAATGAAATGCAATTGGAAATTCCAATCGTGACCCAAAATATTTATCTAAGATACAAACGTGCACCAATGAAACCCCGGCAACACAAGTCAACAGGACTGGGGGCATTTGCTTGCCGAGACATCACAGAATGCAGGGTTTGGTGTCTCCAAGTCTCCAGACCAAATGATGACCACCGACGTTACTGCTAATGGATGAACATGGAGTACATACTTGGTTAAAAGAAAATAAATCCCCAGAAGGAGTGAAATGAAGTCTTTTACATAAGCCCCACATCCTCCCTGCCAAAAAAAAAAAAAAAAAATTAAAGTTGCTTTCATTGTCTTATAAAAGATATTTTCCTTTTGTCTTATCCGTTCAGTCTCTTAGAGTGTGGTGTCACAAGGATCCCTAAGAAACAGAAATAGGTTGTAGGTAGAAATCTTTGTACATATACCAGGGACCCAGAGCCAGGCTTACTAAAACATAATTCTTTCTTACTTAACCTGATTTAAGCAACGGAATAGATCTCAACAGTCACCCAATAAAAGAAAATCCGTTCTGGCATCTGGGGTTCACTTCCTTATTAAAAATTAGCAGCCAGTTAGCATCAATGAGTGGAACCTGCCGCAGCTAGAAACGCTCACAAACCAGCTGGTCCAGGAAGTGGAGGTCTCTGGTAGGGACCCTGCAAGCTTGTGGGCGTGGCTTCCCGGGGTCCTAACAGGTCTTGCGTTTAATGCCAATAAATGTGCCCGCTGAGCAGAAGAAAAATCAATTAATACGTAAGCATGAAGAACCCAACAGGATAGAGCGTTCTGGGTTCCTTAACTCAAATAGCTCGGTCTCTTCCCCCCTTTAGCTCCAGGCTTTAAATCTCTGTACCATTTTCAATGGTACATTGAAAATGTTTTTCAGAGTGTAGCGCTGATGGAAAAGGTCAGTCTGGCAGCTCTAAAGAATTCCACTCTTTATTTATCTACCTAAGGGACATAGTTTGGATCCTTTACTGCACTGGAATACTTGAATCATACCAGTTGGAATATGAGCCATCCAGAAGTTGAGAAAGAAAAGAAAATATATACTCAAGCTAAACTCAATCCGATTTTAAAAGGCGGCTATTAGTCAATTCCAATTTTAGTAAAGTTTTGAACAAACAGGCTAGACAAAAATAGACTAAAATCACAAGTGCGACTGAACAGCTTTCACTGGGGACTCTACTCCCACAGCCCACCGGGGAGAGGGCGGGGGAAGGACTTCCACCCCAGTGCCTAATTCAATACAAATTAGGAGAAAGTCTTTCTGGAACACACCCCCACAGACTGAAAGTGGGCATGAGCTATTGCCCTCTAGCGGCTAGGTCCCAGAAGACACGTTCCAAACACCGGAGAGCTCATTTTGTACTCTTCTGGCACTTTTCATCTCTTGTCCGAGTTAATTTTACAGTTACTTAATTTTACAGGGAAGGATCTTCGGATTTTTCTTTCTGAAGCAGGTCACCGATAACGGAATAACCAGCATAAAAGTCAACGCTATCCCCAGATACCATTACTGCGGTTAGAAAAATTAAGATTCCAGTGTCTATTCCCTTGCCAAAAGGCAAAGCTGATCAGGGAAACGAGAACTGAAAAACATGTGGTTCCAAGGACTTTAAGTTTTAAGTCTTGTTATCTTCCACATGGTGCTGTATAGAAATGATTCTCCTACGAACCATGAACTAGAAGTGCTAATTTCTGATTTAAAAAAAAAAAAAAATCACATAGGGAGGAGGTAGGAGTGTCTCAAGTACAATGGCAAGAGATGGAGAGAGGAATTGCATGTGATTTAATCCCTAACAAAACAAGTCCAGGGAGAGATTTCCCAGACTGGTAGTTGAACAGCACAGGGCACTCTTTTTTCCACGGAAGGTATTTGAAATAGGGCATTGTTTAATATCATAAACCCAAAGGCATGTCCCTCCTGTTAAAGGAAGAGACTGTCAAATCCAGTTTTTATTCCTCCTTCCCATAAATCCAAGGCTGTGAAAGTCTATGAAAACACAAAATAATTTTCAGGATCACCGGGGCCATGACCTTCAGCATTTTCCTGTGACAGTTTATAAGTCCAACTTGCCACAATAATTTATTGGAAGACTCAGACCTTTGCATGAAAAAAGGAAAACTATTCTAGTAGAACAATTCAAGGGAAACCTAGTTTTCTCAGGGCTCATGCTGTCCCTCCGGCCTCCCATGTCCAGAGTTCAAGGTCAACCCTAAGTCTACTTCCCTGTATAACCAGCCGACAGCCTGGTAATCAGTAATCACTTGCTGATTCCTCTTGTCTGGGTCATCGCCTGAGCCAGGTTGAGCCGACAATAAGTAGTTCATACCATGCCTATTGCAGGCCATCTCGTTTTCTCATTGATTTCCTTTGCAAATAACTTCTCCCCAGCTGGGAGCACTGCGTGGCGATGGCTGGTGGGTAATGCTTCCCAAAGCAAATCCCCCTCACAGATGGCACACAAACAGTTAGCTCCTTGATCTCCAGTGACCAGGCTAGGGGGATGCACTACAGTTTGCCTAGAGGGCATTTCCCTTTAGTGAGAAAAAGGTGTCAGCAGCCTTGCAGTCAGCAAAAATGATAGTAAATAACCCTCCTTCTTTTGCGTAGCACATTTCGACTACAGAGTGGTTTCAAAGTCCTGGTAAAATGTGACACTTTTCCTACCCGCACAGCAGGACAGTCATCCTGTAACTTCTGGATCATCGTTGTTGGAAGAGTGTTGCACAGCCCCACAGAAGAAGAAGTATGTGGTACACACTTGGGAGTATTTATAGTATTCTAGTTAAAGACCAAATTCTAGAAATATGCGGTGGCTAACTCTGGCTTACGTAATCCAAGTTTTGAAGTTGAAGCCAAGACTTCCCTTTACCGGGCAAAGTGATTAAGTTTGAAAATTGTATCTCAGATACCCTTGACATGCCCTGTGCCCACTGCTGTCTCGAAAAAATTTAAAGAAAAATTGCTGAAGGGAGAAAAGGTTGCTATGTGTATGATGTTATTTTTAAGACTGCAATTTCCTAGAGGAGTGTGGTCTAGTGGCAACCCTAGCTAACTCGCAGTGTCCACTGTGTGCACAGCCCCAGGCTCACGGTGGGGTCTCTCTTGCAACCCCCCCACATCTTCCCTTACCCAGTGCTGTCAGCTGGCCCCCAGTGGGTGGGCCCCTAACCCACTCCATTCTGCTGCTCTCCAACCTAAGGAGAGATGAACCATCACCCTGCTTCCTTTCCCTCCTGCCCGGCCAGCCACAAAAACTGCCCCTCCAGTCCACAAATCCACAAGGTGGCAGGAAAAATAAGGACTGTGGAGTAAGGCAGGCAGGGGGGAACCCCAACTCAATAACCTGCAACTTTATACCTGTCGTATTATTCCTCTAGAATTTGGGGGGGGGAATTAGCGAACGGAGAAATCCAATAATATTTCCAATATCTTAACCGGCCCCTAGAGCCTGAAGACGGTACTTAAGCTCCCTGAGCCTCAGAAGTCCCATCTACAAATTGAGGATAATGCTTACCTCATGAGCCTGTCCAGGTTTCTGTGACGTAAGCCATATAAGGCGCTTAGCCCAGCACAAGGCACCTGAGAAGTACTCAAAACACAACATATGTAGGTTATTTGCCACTACTGTTTGGAAAGACGAAACAAATGTTCGCATTTGCAAAACTACAGGATGCTCGGTAAAATTAAGTCACTCTGTCAATATTTACTGAACACCTTCACTGGTCTGGTCTGACTGTGCTCCCCCCAGGTTTGGATGTTGACATCCCAACCCCGAAGGTGATAGTGTTGTGAGGTGGGGACTTTGAGAGGTGACCAGGTCATGAGCAGAGACCCTAGAACGTTCCCTCACCCCGCGACAACACAGCAAGTGAGTAGGTTCCATCTATGAACCAGAGAGCAGGTCCTCACCAGACACCAAACCTGCTGGTGCCTTGATCTTGGACTTCCCAGCTCCAGAACGGTGAGAAATAAATGTGTGTTGTTTGTAAGCCACCCAGTCTGTGGTGTCCTATTATTGCAGCCAGAATGGACTAAGACTCTCACATTTAAGAATTCTATCAAGAAACAGTACCCTCTAACCCTCCCCCAAAAAAGAAAAAAAAAAGATACCTATGTTTCTTGCGCATAAGGATTTCATTCCCTAGTAGGTCGGTGATGCATGGAATACCCTTAAGCAGCACATGAGAGAAAAAAGAGAGAGAGAGAGAGAATAAAGAGGGGGAAAAAAGCACATGAGAGCATTTGGAGATTGTGCATAGAGAGGAAGTTAAAGCAACAAGAGTAGAGCACAAACAATATGAGGTGGCAATTATTTGCAAGACAAAAAGAATTTTTCAGAGTTGTGGCACGTAGCAAGCCTCCCCCAAGTACATTTAAGCTGTACATTGACTTCCTTTTATCATTCAACTCAGCATTTCAGGAATACCCCTAATCTATAAAGCCAGACGTATCCATGCAAAAACATAGACGTGGAAATGTAGAAGGGTGGCCCAGCTCCCTGCCCCACCAGCCCCTCCATACTGAGGCTCCCCAGCCTGCCCTCCCTACAGCCTACTAGACCTCTTCCATTGTCCCTGCTGGGAGTTCACATATCCACCCTCCAAATATCCAGGCTTCCTGCTTCCCCTGTTGCATCCCTGCCCACACCCTGCACCCACCTACTCTGGTCTAAAGTGCTGAGTCGGGTGTTTAATGGGACCTACTGTGCTGTAGTGTGCGGAGAAGCTGGCACATACATGGCACATGGCACATACACAAATTATCTCACTTACAGGGAAATCACCACCATCAATGGCACCTGACAGCAGAATCGATTCATTTCTTTGCCACTGAGATTCCACGCCTTGTAATACTCTGGCTGCCCTTGAAGCTCCGATCACTAAGAGTCACTCCGTCCCTCCTCCTTCCTGCTGGGACCCCAACACTCATGCCCACCTCCGTGGCTCGGGGCAATTCCCCAGAGCCCACGATCCTAGCAAAACAGAGGGGTTTCTCTATGAGCCCATGTCCTCAGGGCTGACACTGCTCTCTGTCGGTGTCAGCCTGGACCCCTACAGAAGCTCTCTGAGTTGCCACTCCTACCACTGTCCCTGTGGGCTGCCCTGATCTCCTGTATCATTCATCTCCTTCCTAGTTGAATGCCCGGGCAGCTCATGTCATGAATGAATCAACCTCCATCTTTTTATATTCAGGGTTCCCTTAAAGTCTCAGTTTCTCCTTGGCTCTTCCCCCAAAGTGCCATCATCCTGGGCTCCAGCCAAATGTCCAGTCCAAAGTCCCTATACACCCCTCAAAGAGCCTCTCACGTAGGTGCTCAGCTTCTGGTCACTCTCTCTACTCAAATGATCATATCGAGCAGTGCTGTCCAATATGGCAGCCCTTAGCCTCACGTGGCTTTTTACATTCAAATAAATTCAAATTAAATAAAATTATAAATTCCACTCCTCGGTGGCACTAGCCACATGTCAAGGACTTAATGGCCACATGCACCTAGCGGCTACAGTATTGGATCGTGAAGATAAACATGCCCATCATCATGGAGCGTTCTCTGGGACAGTGCTCTTACAGGGCACTGATTTATACCCAATATCTGCTGCTCTGGCCACAGGTCAGCAAAGTTGGGCATGCAGAGGGAATTTATCCAAGCAGCGTCATGAAGGAAGCCAGTTTCGAACGAGGTTTTGGAATCATGATGACACTACCTCATACTGTACAGTATTTTGCATGTACAAGGAGTGGAAAATAGACATTACGTATATTTTAAATAACACCGTCGAAAGGGGTAACATTTCACGGGACAGAACGGCATATGCAAAGACACACAGGAGAAAATACAAAGCCTGGTAAGTCAGAGGACATTCTCTCTCAAGGAAACAAACATTCTTTAATTTGAGGGGCTTTTAAAAAGTATCAAAAAAGCCCCGTAGATGCTGTCCAAGCATATTCGGACCTGTTTTTATATTCCTTTCTTTACCTTAACAACTCTCTACACTGCTACCAGGTAACACTGATCCATTACTAACGCAGATGCGAACAGACTACATCCTATTCTACAACAAGGTCTCTGTGAAGACTCCTGTCTTCTGAGAGCGGTATTGGAAAGATGCTCCGGGACATGTGGATCGGGCAACTGTCCTTTCAGCTGTACTCAATGTCAAATCAAGACCAGAGAGGGCTGGGGGAAAAAAGGACCAAATAAAGGATCAAAGAATGTGCCATATCAAAAACATACCTCCCTTTATAACCCATCCCCCCCGTTGACTCTCTGCCGTTCACGTAACAGTGCTCTGGCACGGGTCTAGAATTTCAAGGGCAAGGGTGGGACTCAGAGGAAGCAAAAGTAGGAGCTCAGGTTCGGCCATGGTTTAGGATTTGAAGAACAGGTCTTAGAAGAACAGCATATCATATCATCCTACAGCAGCTACCCACTTTTTCCAGATGTTCCTAGAGCCACCAACCCCCCCGAGAGTTACCACGGGTGGTTGGTCTCAGATTTCTTTCTGGTCCATCCATTTGCCAAGCCACATTTTCAAACTCAATATTAATACCTTCCTCCAGAACAAGAACACTCCTTCACCAACCAAAACTCTTAGGCTATAAAAACACACGAAGATTTTTTTCAAGAATAAATGTCTAAGACCAAACGCGAGTACATACTCTGCTTAGCTCAAAGTTGTAATGCACGTGTGGCACAGTTCTCAAGTCCCTGCACTGTACCCGTAACACCATGCTATACACTGACCCTTTGGGTTCCATCACCAAACTTTCTTCTTAAAACTGGACCTCCCTCCTAAAACACTTGGCCAAGTCGAAAGACCTTGTGGTGAGCTTTCTGAAACTGAAAAAAAATTTCACATTTAGAAATCAAATCACAGACTACACTTCCCTTAGAGATCAGAGAGGACAGTAGGTCATTTATAACCAAAGGTACACAAAGCCTCACACCATTCAAGCAGACTGCACCAAGGGTGCCTGTTATGAAACCCTACGTCTGCACCCGACTGTGTTAGTTTCCCGTGGCTGATGTAACCAATTACCACAAACAGAGTTGCTTAAAACAGCGCAAATTTATCCTCTTATGGTTCTGGAGGCTGGAGGTCTAAAATGGGTTGGCAAGGATGCATTCCTTCTCAAGACTCTGAGAGCCAATCTGTTGTCTTGTCACCCCCTCCTCTAGCTTCAAAGTCTGCAGTGTGGCATCTTCCAATCTCTCTGTCTGACCTCTGCCCCCTCCATCGCATCTTCTCTACCTCTGGCCCTCCTTCCTGCCCCCCTCTTCTCAGAACCCTGTAATTCTGTTGGATCCACCCAACTAATCCAGGATAATCTTCCCATCTCAACATCCTTAATTTAATCACAACTGCAAAATCCCTGTGGCCTTGTAAGGTAACATTCACAGGTTCCATAGATTAAGACATGGATTTTTTTTTTTTGGAGGGGGGAGGGGGCATTATTCTGTCTAGCACACCAGCCTTATAAACTTATCTCCGTGAACTACCTGATTAAGAATAATCTTCTAAAGTACCAGGGATTCATTAAAAATTCATTATATGTAGTCTCACCAACTGAAGTTTTATACCTGCATTATGCACTTCACTATCACACAGGACACACTGGGAATAGTTAAACAATGTGAATTATTTTTCTAAACTATAGACTATTTACCTTTTCATATTTCTTAAACTAACCTGTAATTTTCATTTGTCAAAACTAGTGGGGATTCCACCGAATCCTTTGAGGGATTTTGGTGATAAAACGTGAGGTCACACATAAACCCAACATGATACAGTGTAGTAGCTTACTTCTTTAAAATCATGTGGCTTTTGGGATGCCTGGGTGGCTTAGTCGGCTAAGCATCTGACTTTGGCTCAGGTCATGATCCCAGGGTCCTGGGATCGAGTCCCACATCGGGCTCCCTGCTCAGCAGGGAGCCTGCTTCTCCCTCTGCCTGACGCTCCCCCTGCCTCTGCGCTGTCTCTCTCTTCCTCTCTGACAAAAAAATCTTTTTTAAAAAATTAAAAAAAAAAAAATCACGTGGCTTTTGGTTACTTCTTATTGATTCACTACCTCATAGTGACAAATCTGAACTAGTCCTAGGCTGAACAAAAAAACGATTTCCAATAATAAAAGTCTTTGAGATAAAGGGATGGTTATTCTTTTGAACACCACTATCTTATTTGGAAATGCATCTAAAAATCCGACAAAGGAATGGGAAGAATGGGTTCTGCTTACTCTCAGACGCGCCTACCAAAATGTCAGCTTTCTTCGTTTACACCTCTGAAAAACCGGTCCGAGATCAATGAGGGAATAAAGCCACTCCATTAGGAACAGATTAATATGGAGGCAGATGAAAAGGATGGGATGAGCAGACATCTCCTGAGAGATCTGAAATACTTAAAAGGTAGCAGTCAGCAGCAAAAAGGTCAAGAAGCTACAGGGTGCCTCTCTGTGAGTTTGGAGCACTTTTGAACCCAAGGATGCGAGGTTCAGCTTCGAGTGATCCACACAGGTTTGGTTGCTGTTTAGGAACAAGAGCCTTTTTTCTGTTAAGAGTAAAAACTTGGTCAAGAAAGGGTTATTTTGGCCTTATAAATAATACAAACACTTAACTGAAATTCAATAAAATGCTATGTCTCAGAATACTGACCCGTCACCTCTTTTGAAGGCAACATATTATAAGCCATAGTTTGTATCCTTCACGTGAGAACTTCATCTAAACATGTTAAGTCCTACAGAAAAAATACTACCCACCACAGAAACAAGGAGGGAAAGAATTAACCTGATGGACAGAAAACTTACTTTACCCCTTGAATATTTTCTTCAAAAACATAAAACCAATACAGGCTAATTTGTGAGTCCCTAGTTTAATCTCTTACACAGTAACAGAACCCAAAAACACGGGATGATAAACCACAGATGAACCACCTGAGGGAAGTCAGGGACAACACCAACGCCCCTGGCTTAGTTTTGGCTTTGGTTTTGTCTCCGTACATCGTAGGTGTCTGGGCTGACAAGTCATGAAAAGCATTTACCCTGTTGCCCAACACAGAACAGACACCCAATATACATTTGCACATTTCTTGAACGGGGTCCACTCTTGCAAGGAATGGGCAAGCAGGAAAGCAGAGGACAAGAACTTGCTTCCCATTGCTCCTGACCAGCCACTGAGACTCAGGGGTCACGGTCATAGAGTGTGGTAGCGGCCAGGAGGACCTCACTAACCTTAACCTGCATTTTGTCCAAACACCAAAGGCTGCCAATCCACGAATGCACGTATGCCAGGCACATCTTTGTGTAGGTAGCTACTCCCAAGCGACTTGGAATTGGCGGGGGGGGGGGATTCAGTGAGTATCATTTCTTCCATCTATTTATGTCAATTTCCAGCATTCTCTGAAAGACAGCAATAGCACACGTAGCCATCATTCCACATCTAGATTTGAAGGTGTTACTGGACACGGGTCTCGGCTGATGCTGGCAGATACCAAACGGGTGGCACCTCCACCAGGGAGTCCGGCCAACATTCACAGAGAAATAATGGCAGTGACTACTGTCTTTTAAAAGTGGTCCAGGGGCGCCTGGGTGGCTCAGTCGTTAAGCGTCTGCCTTCGGCTCAGGTCATGATCCCAGGGTCCTGGGATCGAGCCCCGCATCGGGCTCCCAGCTTGGCGGGAAGCCTGCTTCTCCCTCTCCCACTCCCCCTGCTTGTGTTCCCTCTCCTCGCTGTGTCTCTCTGTCCAATAAATAAATAAAATCTTTAAAAAAATAATAATAAAAGTGGTCCAGAATGTTCTCTCTATTCTCAATAATGAGAAGGGTTTCTGAGATGTAAACCACAGAAAGCTGAACAGAGATCTCAAGTTTTTATTAAGGCACATTTTAGAAACACACCCAAGTCCACTGTGGTAGGAGGAATGTGACAAAAGAAACTGAAGATGGCCACCCAGACGCAAAGAGGGACATCAATTCTGTCAACATCTCAGGTCCAAGAATGTGGTGAGATCCAGTCGGTTTCAGTCCTGTACACTCGGCGTCTGAAAGAAAATGCGCGAACGCCATTTTCTGCTTCTTGACATCTCTGTGGGCTGAAGAGAAAAAAAAAAAAAATGTGTCCTGGTATTAGGAATAAATCTACATCCACACATGGTACTGGAAGAGTGAATCACTACTCATTACAGTTCTCACACTTTGCATCTCCATTTAAACAAAAACATTTACATTTTTCATCCTGACTTTGCTAGACTATAAAACCAGATGATTCATCACAGGCAGGTAACCAGGTTAGTAAAATTAAAAAAAAAAAAAAAAAAGTGGGGGAGGTGGGAGAGGAGAAAAGCCCAAAAAGCAGTGTATCTTAAGCCTAGGATCGTGCCTGAAAGCAAAACAGTACTTAACAGAGTACACCCCGCTAGGAATACACTATAAAAACCAGGCCCGGTGAAGGAAGACAGGTTTAAGTACATTCTTCTCTCGGCCCGGATGCTAGTTCAGGTGTTGCTGGAAAAAGTTACAGCAACTACTTGGCGATTTGCAAGTTCTCCCTAAAGCAGTCCATCCTGTGGGGGGGATTCAAGCTCCCCTGTGAAAGCCGCCCTCCTCTGTTTCACACGTCCACGTGGAGACGTTTCCTCGTGGCCACGGGCCGTGAAGATACACTGTGCCGTCTGCAGAGAGAATCCACGCCACGGCCGGCCGTAGCACTGTGACGTGAGAGGTGCAGGTATGCCGACACGCAAACACAACCACTTCTTACTCCTTCAGGCTTAGCATGCACCTGCCCACCGTCATCAGGTCCATCTCACAGAAAAGCGTAGTTTTTACTGCCAGGGGGTCCGCCGCAGCTAGAGGATGAAGGTCTTGTATCTTTGCACAATGAAGCCCTTAACACTGCCGGGGGCCTGTCTTCCCAGGGCCCCGCTGCTCCCAGCCTCCCAGAGCAAGGAGATGGGCCCCCGATCAGGGCTCCCTGCCACCCCGCCCCCCCCCACCCCCCGCCAAATACCAATGATATTGGAGGAATCAGAGTGCCCTGAGCGAGCCCTGGCTTGGAATTAATCAACCTGCTTTTAAACTCCCCATGGAGGTCAGCTCCCCTCCTTTCTTTCCCACAGATTTATCTTAGTAAGAGAAGGGGACGGAGGAAAGGGTGAATCCAGAACACGGAAGAGTTTTAAAAAAAAAAATCTTGGTCGCGGGGCGCCTGGGTGGCTCAGTCGGTGAAGCGTCTGCCTTTGGCTCAGGTCATGATCTCAGGGTCCTGGGATCGAGTCCCTATGGGGCTCCCTGCTCAGTTGGAGAGTCTGCTTCTCCCTCTGCCTGTCCCTCCCCCTGCTTGTAATCTCTCTCTCTGATAAATAATTAATTAAATCTTAAAAAAAAAAATCTTGGTCCCTAGAAGTGTTAGGGACTGAACTGTGCTCTCCCAACATGTATATGCTGAAGACCTAACTACCCGTAGCTCAGAATGTGACCATATTTGGAAATCGACTCTACGAAGAGGTAATTAAGGGAAAATGAGGCCATGAGGGTGGCCCTAATCCAATCTGACTGGTGTCCTGAGAAGAAGACAAAATGAGGCCACAGACACACACCGAGGAGAGACGGTGTAGAGCCCCAGGGGGCAGACAGCCCTCCACAAGCTGGGAAGAGGAGCCTCCGGGGAAGCCAAACCTCCCGACGCCTTGCTCCTGGCCTTCCAGCTTCCAGAACCGTGAGAAAATCAAACATCCCGTTTAGGCCCCCAGCCTGTGGTGCTTCGTTATGGCCACCCCAGCCAACGACCACTGGAAGGAATGGGCCGTGCCTGGATTAGTGTCCGAAGTTGCCTGGTGTTCTTCCTGCCCTGTCTACACAGCAGTCTGCCCCCTGATGCTCCCTCGAGTCCCCCGGAACCTGGGTCTTCATACTGCCCCCCCCACTCCTGAAATCAGGTAACGGAACATTTCCCTCCAAATGCTCCTGGCTCTTGATATTAGAAAAGCAAGCTGATTGGGGCACCTGGGTGGCTCAGATGGTTAAGCATCTGCCTTCGGCTCAGGTCATGATCCCAGGGTCCTGGGATCAAGCCGCTCGGTGGGCTCCCTGCTCAGCGGGGAGTCTCCTTCTGCCACTCCCCCTACTTGTGTGTGCTCTCTCTCTCTCATATAAATAAATAAAATCTTTAAAAAAAAAAAAGAAAAGCAATCTGATTAAACACACACACATGTATAATGTATAGAATTGCTGAATCACTATGTTGTACACCTGAAACTAAGGGAACATTGTCAACTATATTTCAATTTTAAAAAATCCAAGAAAAAAACAACAAAAAACAAACAACACACACACACACACACACACACACACACACACACACACACACACTTACAGTGTTTCCAAAGTACAGCTGCTGAAAACCCAGTGGCTTCTTTCCGTCCCCTCCAGCTTCTTCCAGAACAGCAGAGAGGACATTGACATTTACTGAGCAAGTGAAGATTTTCATCTTATGAGGTAGATTTTATTTTATGCAAAAGGAAAGGAACTCGGAGAGATTAAAGTAACTTTTCCAAATGGGTGGAATGGAACCAGGAATTGAACCCAGATATTTCCAACTGCAAAGTCCTTGTTTCCACCTGCCCCCCCAGCAACGTCACAGTTTCCTTCCTGAAGTTGAGATGGCCCAATGCTTATAAAACAGTTCTCTTGGGGGGGGGGGGGGAGCCACCATAAATGCTCTTCTAATATCCCTGCAGATCAATGTTAAGTTAGTATTAACTAGATGCTCTCTACTATGTAAGCTTGTAGAGAAATTAAATGTTCACCTCAAATTTTATAAATCATGCTAAAAATTATGATAGCGTCCTTGAATAGTTTTCACTGAGAGATAACTCAACAAAAGATGGAATAATAAGAAGGCAACGTGAACCCTGTGTATCATTATTCAGCCTTGGGGGCTACAGCTCAGAGGACAAGGGCTCTCAGAGGCCAGGGTCCGTGACAGAGCCAACCCCCACCTCCTGCATGGGTACAGCAGGTGAAATCAGCAGTTAACTTCACCTTTTAATGAGCCCCAGATCAGCTCTTAATTTAATTTTCTTTCCTGAGAACTGAAGAGGGACAAGCACGTCCAGGAAATACTGGACTAAAAGCAAAGCAGCAGTCCCTAAGCAGTAAAACTGGGAAGAGAGAAGGCACCAAAAACTGCAAGGTCAGCTCCCTCCTGGGACTCGAACTGATGAAAGCAGAGCATCAACCCCCTCCTGGCAGCAAGGAGGGGAAGGAGGGTCATAAAGCCACTCCCTCCCCTGCTTTACCAGCTGCTCCCCAAAAATGCTTGCTCTGCCCATGAATAAAAGCAATCACCACCTTAATGTTCATGAATAGCTCTATATACCTAGTCACCTTCCTGCCTGTAGGAATTATGCACATCATTAAGTATGTTGGGCTTTCTTAGAAGTGCCATTCAATTTCCACAATGCCGTCAGCTCTTGGGTTCTCAGTAGTCACAGCTTTTTGCTTACATGGCCTGATGGTTCTCTTACTGTTTTATAAAATTAGAGGCAACATTAGAAGCCAGGAAAATACAAGAAGCATGGATGTAAGCAGAGGGGCCAGCTTTGTACGGATGCATTTGACTTTGGACAAGCTGGACTGGAGGTAACAATGGGACACCTGGTAAAATGGAGACAAGGCCCTGGCGTGGTGTCCTTGCCCCACGGTGCTGGTGGCTGGCAGGGAATGAGAGTGTCAAAGGGGAGAAAGTGTGTGCAGATGAGGGACGACCCAGGGCCAGACTCTCGAGGCATCCACATTGGGCCATCAAAGAACCATGGGAAGCCAAAAGAAACCAGGCTGGGTAGGGAAATGATCATGGTTTAGAGCCGCGCTATCCAGAAGGGCTCGTCATGTGTGGCCACTGGGCACCTGAAGTGTGGCCGGTCCACACTGAGATGTGCCCTAAGTATAAAATTCACACTGGATCTTGCGGCCCAAATGGACAGCCCCATCTCCACTAGGAAAAGTTCAAGTTGACTAATGCCGAGGGAAAGCGTTTGATTGCCCACAGGTAATTTTTTAGACAGCCTTTCTGGAGAGTGGTGAGCCGCACTACATCAGGCACAGTGAGTAAATAAAGCCTTGCCGTATCTAGACATTTCTGGCAGGGAAACAGCGAAGTGCAGGTAAGGGACATTTTGTTGTGTTGTGTATGAAAAGGAAGACCTGTGAATGTTTATAAACAGCATGCCAGCCGCCTTTCTTCCCAGCAAGACACAGACCTGCTGTCTCCCAAATTCACGTTCTCATCCCCACGGAACATTATAGACACTCACAGAGAAAACAGAACAGGCAAGCAGTTACAGAAGGTAAGTCATGTGGCAACCTGCTGAAACATCCAGCCTTCGTTTCATAAACAACTAGACCTTATTCACGCTTCTGTGATTTCTCTAGGATTTTACAAGAACAGCAAAGAGACACGAGAATTAAGGTCACCTGACACTCCAGGTGTGGATGGAAACATTCATTTCACGGGTAAATTGTGCAAATTACAAACTTTCCCTTTATTTCCCTGATTATTAAATGCCTCAAATGATGAACTATAGCCATAGCAGTGTCCAATTTGACACTTTTTACATACAGAAGAAACTCACAGAGAAGCCCACACACATCTGCTTATCCAAGCACCTGATGGTTAACCTTATGGTACTAAGAACCTGGTACGGAATCGCTGCAGGGGCAGCTGGGAGAGGCAATCATCTCTTTGGTACAACACATACATAATTTTCTTCCTAGTTGAAGAAACATAATACCAGGGTTTTCATCCCACAAGATAACGGGGCAATGCATAAAAGCGGCACCAAGGAATTAATAGAAAAGTGCCCTGACAATAACATTTTTAATATGTCACCTCCAGACCACTAGAAAGAGTCAGCACCTTAGCTCACTGATGGCTCCTACAAAATACCTTTGCTTGAAAGCTGTCTAGGATAGTTGTCCGCATGCAGACTTTGGCACCGGTCTTGAGTACTGGCCCGGAAATGATGAACTGTGTGGTTTAACCTCCCCGTGCCTCAGTTAAAACGGAGTTAATAATATGCTGCTCTGTGATGTCAGCCGGCATTTTAATCTGTTAATGCATATGAGAACCTCATCGGAGCAAGCCAGGATGCCAGGGGATGACCTCAGAGACACAACCCATGTGTGACGGGGCCAGAAAGCTTCACCTCTGAAGAAGTTTTTGCCCTCACCTCTTCCTCTCCCCATCAAACATTCACAGTGATTTTTGGAGCCGTTAAGTTTTTCCCTTCATGAAGGTCCTGATAATGCCTACCCTCCAGGGAGTATTTAAAAGAAAAAAAAAAAAAAAAAAGGAGTCCAGTGATGGCAGCCAGGAGAGGAGCAGCTGTGAGAAGAAACCAAGGATTTCTCAGGAGTGAAGGTCTGGGTTAGCCCTTGGGCGGCTGTCTCCTACCGACAAAAGCAAGTTTCCAGGTAATCACCAATAAAACCATCTTTCAATCTGGATGGGTCACTGGGGGGTACGATACTATGGCAAGAGATGTGTGGCACAGGTAACCTATCTTATGCATAAACTCATCAAGAAACTTCTAAATTGTCATGAGGAATTTTATTTGGTAACTAACTTCAAGCACATATATACAAACACAGACGTGTATGTATGTATGTATACAGGTGTGTATACATAGGGAGATGCATATGTGTGTGTATGTGTATATGTACAAAGGGAGAGACCTCTCACAGGTGCAGGTTGTCCCTTTGTAACTTACAGTCCCTCTTTGAAATGTGGGTGCTGGGTGTCCACACACGGGGACTAAGGAGCAAACCTGAGCACCCTGAACCAGAGCAAATGTAGATACATCACCTCTGTGGCTCAGAACTTTTGTTGACATCCTTTCCCACAAACTTGCTTCCCACATTTTTTTTTAAAGATTTTATTTATTTGAGAGAGAAAGAATGAGAAAGAGAGAGAGCATGAGAGGGGGGAGGGTCA
Organism: Eumetopias jubatus; assembly: GCF_037043125.1. Lineage (NCBI taxonomy): Eukaryota > Metazoa > Chordata > Mammalia > Carnivora > Otariidae > Eumetopias > Eumetopias jubatus. The sequence continues at coordinate 77,322,034 of NW_028274823.1, read as the reverse complement.
GAGGGAGAAGCAGACTCCCCGCTGAGCAGGGAGCCCGACGCGGGCCTCGACCCCTGGACCCTGGGATCATGACCTGAGCCGAAGGCAGACGCTTAACGACTGAGCCACCCAGGTGCCCCTGCTTCCCACATTTTACCCTCTTCTGAAGGTAGAAAAAAATACAAGGGCAGAAAAGGTGGAAAACCCTGAAGAAGCAGAATTATGAAACAGGCTTCCCAAAATTTTGTTTTAGAGCCTCAGATTTTAAAATCACAGCACTGGCATCTAAATCAGGGTGGGTTCAGTTCTTGAATCTCTCTTCTCCTAACAACAGGGTGACTCCCACATGCCACTGTCTCTATGGATAGGGCTCCCAAACACGTGGTGTCAGCCCTGACGCCTCCCTCAAGGCCCAGACACAAAATTCCAGCCACATACACTACAGTATTGCTACTGAAGACACATTCCAGCCTAAACGTCACTGACTCATCACCCTCACCTGCAACCTCTATTATTAAGACAAGCATAGCTCCAATCACACAAGCATAAAACCTCTTGAGTCATTGCTGATAGATGGCTTTCCCCAACCCTCAGTGACCAGGCATGGGCGAGACTCCACACAGGACAAAGAAGGTGGCCACCTTGGCTCAACACTGGTCATAGGTGATGCTGCATTTGAATATCCATTATACCCACAGTGAATGCTACTCATAAAATAACAGCATAAATACGTCTGAGCTGGGAGAAGTTGGGGCAATGGCAGACCATTTGAAACAGGTTATGTAAAAAGAAGCAGGTGACTCTGGATCCATGCAAATGACCTCATGGTGAATTCTGCTCGAGGCTCCTACAGTTTAAAGAAGACTCATCTGTCTCCTATCACTGCCATATCTTCCTCCCCAAGGATCCATCCATTCTTCCTGTGCCCAGGGCTGTCACACGGCTTAGGGAGCACTGTCTGATCAAATATAATGCAAGTGGCACCTGGGTGGTTCAGTAAGTTAAGCGTCCAACTCTTGATTTCAGCTCAGGTCATGATCTCAGGGTCGTGAGACCAAGCCCTGCACTGGGCTCTGCACTGGGTGTGGAGCCTGCTTGAGATTCTCTCTCTCCCTCTCCTTCTGCCCTTTTCCCCCAACTTGTGTGCTCTCTCTCTCAAAAAAAAAAAAAAATATATATATATATATGTATGTATATATATTGCAAGCCACATGTATAATTTTAAGTTTTCTCACAGCCATGCTAAAAAAAAAAGATGAAGGGCGCCTAAGTGGCTCAGTTAGTTAAGCAACTGCCTTCGGCTCGGGTCATGATCCTGGAGTCCCGGGATCAAGTCCCGCATCGGGCTCCCTGCTCAGCGGGGAGTCTGCTTCTCCCTCTGACCCTTCCCCCTCTCATGTGCTCTCTCTCTCCCATTCTCTCTCTCTTAAATAAATAAATAAAATCTTTAAAAAAAAAGATGAAAAGAAAAAGGTGAAGTTAATTTTAACCATAGACTTTATATAATCTAATATGTCCAAAGCATCATTTCAACATGCAATCCCTATTGAAAAAGTATTAATGAGATATACTACATTTTTTTGCCACACTAAGTCTTTTTTTTTTTAAAGGTTTTATATTTATTTATTTGACAGAGAGAGACACAGCGAGAGAGGGAACACAAGCAGGGGGAGCGGGGGAGAGGGAGAAGCAGGCTTCCCGCCGAGCAGGGAGCCCAATGCGGGGCTCGATCCCAGGACCCTGGGACCATGACCTGAGCCGAAGGCAGATGCTTAACGACTGAGCCACCCAGGCGCCCTGCCACACTAAATCTTTGAGAACTGGTGTGTGTTTTACACATTACAGCACATCTCAGTTCCCACTAGTCACGTTTCAAGTGCTCAAGAGCCACACGTGGCAAGTGGCTACCATACTGGACACCAAACACACTAATGATTATTTTGAATACAGACCGTGCCACTAACTTGCTACGTGGTCCTGTGACTGCAAGTTCTCTCACTCTGGCCCGGGCCCACTCTCACTACCCGTGTTCCATGTTGCCGCTGGATTAATCCACCTAACATGATCTGACTCACTTGCTCAAGGCAGGGGCCCACCTAAAGCAGGAGCCATACTGGTACTGTCAACACCTACCACAAATTAGACATCCAGTAAATGTTTGTTAAACAGTCAGTGAATTAAAGTACTCCAAGATGAAATTCAAATTCCTTAAAATGACATTCAGGTTTTGCCTTTAATTCCCCCATATTCCTATCTGTAAAGCCTCTACTCGAGGCCCCAGATGTCTATTCCAGCGTGCAAGGGGGTGAAGATCGTAAAAGGTCACAGAGTGAACATGCTACATCTTCCCGGAGCACCAGTTACACCACCTGCTGAGTTTTTAAAATATCTTTATATTAAAATGCTCTGATACATCCTGAAAGAGAAACCGAAAACCCCAACCAGTTTTTAAGATTAAATACGAGTCTCCAAATATATTCTGTGCTTACAGCAAGGAGCATTAAAATGGACACGAGCAAACCTCCAGCTACTCTGGTCAGCATGTGCTCCCATCTCACTGGCTGGCACACAGATGAAAGTACCCCGGGCAGCCCTGGCTGCCGGGTGGCAGCTGGTCACGACTCACGGCTGGTAGTACCCCCTTCACTCCCTCCCTCACCCGATCTGCTCATCTACGATGCCAGGAAGCCCGTCCTGACTGGTGGGAAGGAGAACTTCCCAAACTCCACCTGAGCTCAAAAGCTGCACAATTCTCTTGGCATCAATTATACACACAAGGTTAGGTAACCAGCTTTCCCCGCTCCTACACTGGAGAATCCCTGAGTGCAGAGCCTCTACATCCTGCTGCTTCTAATTCCCTGGAGCGACTTGCTTTTGACTAAGTGGATGAACAGAATGTGCAGCCAATTCTGCTTCAGGTCAGCATGCAACATTAAAAAAAAAAAAGGAAAAGGAAAAAGTTGGACACACACGTAAGCATGTCAAACCACCCTGCAACGGCTTCCCTGGCAAACACGTCCTTCTTAACAGTGGGTGATGAGTTTAGGATAATATGATGAAGCCTGGAAAACAATTAAAAATTTAGGGTGAGGAAAATAAAGGAAAATGTTTGTTCACACCAGGCCATACTCCATGTGGATTTCCATTTCAAATAGAATTTTTTTTTTAAATAAAGAAACTTCCTGATAAAAGCAATGCTTAGGGAGAAACCAGTATTGAAGTGAAAAATAATCAAGCAAAACATATTCCTTGAGAGATGGCCTCATAAAATGAGCTGAAGTAAATAACTTTGAATATAAAACCTCTAAAAAAAATGTCCAAACTCAGCTAACACTATTTACAAAACAAAAAAATGGACTCTCAAAATACTGAAGAAAATTATTCACTCCTGATAATTCAGGACTTCTCTTAGGTTTAAAAAAAAAAAACAAACTGTGAAAAGCAACAACATTGGCTGATAAAAAGCATCATCAAGGATTTTCCTCGGGAAATATCTCTCTCCTGAGTTAAATGTAAATATAGTTAAATATAGTTAAATATAAACATTCCTGATTTCTTTGGACTACTTTTGGCCATCCAGATGACAGACATTAATAATTAAGTTCAGTACTAAAGTCCGCTCTGTACCCATCATACAAGCTATAAATGTCCAACTTGCCATACCCACTCTGAAATGCATTACTTATACTAGATACAAATAATTTTTAAACTATTAAATCCCATAAAAAGTTTGTGTATCAATACACAAGAGAAAATTACCCTTTTAAAAATCACTCCTTTTAGGGCACCTGGGTGGCTCAGTCAGTTAAGCGACTGCCTTCGGCTCAGGTCATGATCCTGGAGTCCCGGGATCGAGTTCCGCATCGGGCTCCCTGCTCAGCGGGGAGTCTGCTTCTCCCTCTGACCCTCCCCCCTCTCATGTGCTCTCTCTCATTCTCTCTCTCGCAAACAGATAAAATCTTTAACATCACTCCCTTTAAATTCTAGTGTTAAACATCTGAGGGGTTTCCTCGATATCTCCCTCACTCTCTCTTATTGCAAGACAGCCATTTTATCAGTAAACAATGCGTAACCAGGATAAGCTGCAAATATATCACGTCAATGTTCCGTGGGCCTACAATACATCCACCAACATTCGTCCAGAGCAACTACTAAAGAGAAGACCTTAATTCCATTTAAAAAATATCAGCAGCTCAAGGGGCGCCTGGGTGGCTCAGCTGGTTAGGCGACTGCCTTCGGCTCAGGTCATGATCCCAGGGTCGAGCCCCGCATCGGGCTCCCTGCTCAGCAGGGAGTCTGCGTCTTCCTCTCCCATGCCCCCTGCTCATGTTCCCTCTCTCGCTGTCTCTCTCTCTGGGTCAATTAAATAAATAAATAAAATATTTAAAATATACATATATATCAGCAGCTCAAGATCATAACGTCCTGAAGAGCCGTTTTCCCCCCATCCATCATTAAACTCTCCATACTATAACAAGCTCTTTTCAGAAAAAGGCAGTTACCTGGAGTTACTACAATCATGCCAAACTTTAAGAGATACAAGAGATTTTTGCCCCAGTACAATGTCTCCACTGCAGGTATCTTTTCTCAACTGGCTCACCCAGGAGCAGGTTGGAAGACAATGTCAGTTAAAAGCCACAGTAGAGGGAGATTCTGAAAATAGTAACAGAAAGTTCATAGTATACATCAAAAGCCAGAAAAGAGAGTCCATGAAACTACTTAAGCTCAAAGTAAAAACGGATTTTGGTAAATAAGAATTCATTTCAATATTCCCTTCCATCACAACAGAGTAGAACTTTCTTAAAGAAATTGCCATACCCAGGAATGCCGGGTAGAGGCAAAAAATAAAAAGATCATTATGCATAGAGGACATAACTGGGTACACAGAAAATCCAAAAGAATCAACAGATAATCTATTAGAATTAATATGTGAACTTGGTAAGGTTGCTGGATACAAGATCATTAGGTAAAGCCAACTATATTTTTACATTCTAGATAATAATTTTTATTTTTTAAAAGATTTTATTTATTTTTTTACTAGAGAATGGGAGAGCGGGCACCCACATGAGTGGGGGGAGGGGCAGAGGAAGAGGGAGAGAGAGAATCCCAAGCTGACTCCCCCACTGAGGGCGGAACCCAATGCAGGGCTCAATCTCATGACCCTGAGATTGTGAACCAAGCCGATAATAAGAGTCAAATATTTAACCCACTGAGCCACCCAAGTGCCCCACTAGAAAATAATATTTAAATGATAACATTTACATTAATATCAGTAAGTATCAAGTACCGTGGAATAAATCTGATCCAAAAAATATGCAAAACACTCCATAGTAAACTACGTGTAATTCCTGAGAGAAATTTAAGAATAGCTAAATTTAAGCAGAAAAATTCGTGGTCTTAGGACTGGGAGACTTAATACTGTGAAGATGCCAGTCTTCCCAAATTAGTCTATAGATTCAGTGCCATCTCATTAAAAATCCCAGCAGTTTGGGCGCGTGGGTGGCTCAGCTGGTTAAGCAACTGCCTTCAGCTCAGGTCATGATCCTGGAGTCCCAGGATCGAGTCCCTCATCGGGCTCCCCGCTCAGCGGGGAGTATGCTTCACCCTCTGACCCTCTCCCCTCTCATGGTCTCTCTCAAATAAATAAATAAAATCTTCAAAAAAAAAAATCCCGGCAGTTTATTTTGTTGGGATTTACAAGCCAATTCCAAAATTTAAGCTGAAATGAAAGGAGCCAAGAGTACCGATGAAAATTTTGAAGAATGAGAGCAGAGTCAGAGGACTGACACCAACATATAACAAGCCAATGTAAAACCAGAGCGATTTAACAGTCACAGGATTAGAGCAAAACCTGGGGGGAAGTGGTCTCTGTAATAACTGGTGCTGGATCGGGACATCCATGGGAGTGCAGGTAGGATACTGAACTCTAACTCAGACTATAATGGAAAATCACCTCTAGATGGATTAGAGACATCAAGGTCAACGTTAAAATAATATAAGCTCTAGAAGAAAACATGGGCAAAAATCATCATGGCCTTTGGGTAAGCAAAGACTTCTTAAACGGGGTACAAAATGCACAAATCATGCATGAAAGGCCCAATCACTTGAAATTCGCTGGCACGAGAAACTGCTGCTTAACCACCCACCACAAGGATAAAGTGCCAGTAAGAGCGGACAGCAACCGTGTTGGAGAACAGATTTGCAATAGACATATTTGACAAAAGGCTCATCTGTAGAATAGATAAAAACTCTCAACAAATTAATGAGAAAAAAGATAATTTACTTAAAAATGGGTCAAAACTTGAACAGGTACTTCACAAGAGAATGTCCAAATGGTCCTTAAAGATACAAAAAGGAGTTCAATATGATGAGTTATGATGAAGTGCAAAATAAAATCGCAATGAAATACACCATGGTGATTAATTTTTTTTTAGATACTAACTAAGTCCTGTAGGTGGGAGCACTGACTGGCGCAACCACTTAGAAACGAGTTTAGAGGCTGAGCCTAAGTATCCCCCGGTCAGTAATTCCAATCATAGTTGCACATCCAAGAGAAACGTACACGTACCCGTATTTCAGGGCATCAGTCAATATTTAATATTTGAGAACGCTAGCATTATTCATAACACCAGCTCTATTCATAACAGGTAAAAACTGGAAACAACCCAATGTCTATCAACCACATGACTCATCAAATTGTGTCATAAAACAATGACAATAATGATCCACCGCTTGATACAAGAAGATGAACACATCCCACAGACATAATATTAAAGAAACCAAACACCAAAGAGCATCTATTGTATTATTCCATTTTATATAAAATGCAGAAACAGGCAGAACTAGTCTATTTTGCTAGAAGTCAGAATGGTGGTTACCTTTGGAGAGGCAGGTAACCACTGGGAGGGGGTAAAAGGGAGGCTTCCAAGTGCACATAACATTCTACACATTGATCTGTGTGGTAGTTACACGGGTGTGTTCATGTTACAAAAATTCATCAAGCTATACACTTAAGATTTATGGTCAATGATATTGTAATAGCAATGTAATGGGACAGACGTAGTTGTGCTTGTGGTAAACATAGCATAACATGTAAACTTGGCAAACCTCTAAGTGGTACACCTGAAACTAATGTAACATTGCGTGTCAACTATACTAAAAAAAAATTTTAAAAACAAATAAAAAATGCACTAAACCAACTTAAAAAAAAAAGATTTACATGCTTTACTATAAGTATGTTCTAATTACACTTGGATTTTTAAAAACATTTTTTTAATTTACTTAAGAAAAATTCAACAGGAAAAAAGTCTATGAGAGGCAAATAAATCAGGCTTAGGAATAGTCACCTACAGGCAAGAACTATGTCTTATATATCTCATTATGTCCATGGAGTCAAGTGGAATGTCTTGCATATAACAGGTATTTAGAAATGCTAAGACTATAATAACTAAAAATAATAATAATATATAAATTTACGTGTAATTTCTATTTCTATGGATACAAATACGAAGGCTTCCAGCCAGCATTTGATTATCCTCGTTAATTTCTCCTTGGACAAAATGGAAAAAATGAGGACTGTTTGATGGTAATGTTGAACTGATTTGACACCGACTTACAAGGAAATCTTAGGTTGGCCACTGGATTCTAGCCTCAGCCCTTTCCTATTTAGGAGACTCATTAGCGATTCTATGGAAATATTATTTTAAAATACCAATGAAGAGGGAAGCCTGAGGATAAGCCCACGGCACCCCACAAACACCTGCCAGGTGGGAGGTAGTGAATACATTCTTGCTGAACGCAGAAACACACAAACCTAGATAACCACGGTCCCTACCATTCAGTATATCCATAATATCACCATTCAGTGAGAGAACATCAGCCTAAAAAATGGCCAATCCAATATTTATGGCATTCATAATGAACCGAAGCCACCACAAAGCCAGTCATGTAGTTAAATAAAAATGAATGCCCAAAAACGTATTGATTCAGTGCCCAAATATAAACAGACCCTTAGTCTCCTATATGTTATAATTTTTCTTCCCTCTCCGTCACTCATGTGAAAAACTGTTATGCTCTCAGTAGTTCAGTTTACGGCATCAAAGAATCTTACCAAAAACACGTCAGCGATAATTTTCCTCTGCCCATAAAAATAGGATGAATTTATCTAACCTTAAAAATAGACTCCATTTAGGGGCACCTGGGTGGCTCAGTCGTTAAGCGTCTGCCTTCGGCTCAGGTCATGATCCCAGGGTCCTGGGATCGAGCCCCACGTCAGGATCCCTGCTCGGTGGGAAGCCTGCTTCTCCCTCTCCCACTCCCCCTGCTTGTGTTCCCTCTCTCGCTGTGTCTCTCTCTGTCAAATAAATAAATAAAATCTTAAAAAAAAAAAAACAAAAAACAGACTCCATTTATCCACAATATTGGCCCCATCTTGGAAGTTGTACCATTAAATTACATTGACTCCTGATGGTCTGCACAAGCAAAAGAGGGTGCCATTACTCATTTTCTCTCTGATGCAAAGATCTGCAAGTCCTTCTCCATGATTTATTTACCAGACTCCCTTTGGGTCAGATTTTAGTTTGCTCCATTACTCATAGCAGAAGGCAATAGAAGCATCATTGTTAACGCTGAGATTTTAAAGCCCATTTCCATACCCTGAGTCATCGGGTTATCTATGGACATGGCCCTTCTTACAGGAGTCTGGGCTGCAGGCTGCCCACCTGTTGAGGCAATGGAGAAGGGGTCTCTCTGGCCCAACCCTACCATATGACTGCAGGACACTGGTGTGATTTATGGGATCACTGGTACCACTCTCCACGGACATTCGGGTCCTTGCTTTAGGCCTTTCCAGAGCAGTATTTTTGTTTGATACAACTTATACCATGTTTCGAGCTCAGCCAATCCTGTGAAATACTCAAAATTTTGTTCTGTAGAAAATGTCCTTGGCAGGACCGGAATGAGAAAATGTTCTACTAACAGTAGATACGGCAGTTTCTTTTCACCCTATAATGAAAATGTTGGGTTGCGATCTCGCACCTTCTAATTTGTGCTGGAGTGTTACCGTCCTCCTCATCCCCCTTCTCTGGATCAGCATCCATAAGCATTGTGACCAGATGAAAAGATGTCAGAGTCCCAGGGATCGGCAGGAAGAAGCCTCTAGATCATCTGGTCCAGCCTCTCTTTTTCCCTCTGCGGCATGCCCAAACCCTTTTTACATTTGCACAAAGAGTGATTTTCATTTTCTAAGAAAGAAGTGAGAACTGGATATGTGTGGTTTGGTAAGTTGGAGTCTGAGGCTCATTCTAAAATTTAATTCTGGCACATGAAAAAGTAGAGTCTTTGACCTTTGAACTGTGAGGACCTCGGTTTATGTAGGTAATGCTGGCATCCCCAGGTACATCCCTGCAAGACCCAAAGGACAGACGATGTGTCTGACTACTTCTAGGAGGTTACTGATCGAAGAAAGTTCTTAAAAAGTTATAGAGTAGGGGCACCGGCGTGGCTCAGTCGGTTAAGCATCCGACTCTTAAGTTCAGCCCAGGTCATGATGTCAAGGTTGTGAGATCGAGCCCCTCATCAGGCTCCACGCTCAGCACAGAGCCAGCTTGAGATTCTTTCCCCTTCTTATCCCTCCCCCTCTGTCCCTTCCCCTGCTCCCTCTCTCTCTCTCTCTCTCTCACATAAATAAAATGTTACAGAGTATATAAATTTGACATTTGGCATACACATACAGGACCTATCTTTATACATTAGACAAGGTAAGACGTATCTAATTTAACAGGGGCACAATGTGACAGACTTTTATCTTAATGTTGTATGGCTGCATGGTGAGCATGCGGTTTGGCTAGGTTTGGGTAGATCCTATAACCATCATCATCTCAAAAGGAGTTTCTTTTGAAGAAAGTACTGTAGGCAGTGATTGAGGGCAATAAAGAGATTAAGATACATTCTTTTGTTGTTAACCACAGACACTGGCTGAAAGCTTTTACTTTTACATCACTGCTGTTCACTGTAAGACAAATTGGGATGTGCACACTTAAATACCATATGCATTTACTACTTAGATTTTTTAAAAAAACAGCTTTGCAAGCTATAAATTATATCTGCAGTATAGTGCCAATTACATGAAAATGTAATTTTTATGGAAATTAAAATACCTCAGAAAATGTAAATTGCTTAATTTTCTGAAAAATTACTGCTTTCGCCAGCTAAGCTATATATCATAGGAGAGCCCACGGCAGCTGCTATCAACACAATCACTTTGTTTCCTAAGATATTTCGACGTGTTCCCCAATCCGAACTGTCAGAGAGTTGTTCTAACATATTCCTAGGCTGTCCGTTGGCCAAAAATTATTTGTAAATACCTATTATACAAACCCTGTCATCTTTCTGAGTCAGTAGCTAAAGGAAAAACTTTTTTAGAACACCACCAATATAAACTTCCACACCTCCTCATGAGATACGCTTGCTTCAAGCCTAGGTGGATTATTCGGACACCAACACCATGCAACAACCAAACAAAACATGCCCAGTGTAGAACCAACGAAGCTCTACCTTTAATTGCTTCCCAAAAGGTCCCCAGCAGAAAGTGAAATTATGCCAAGCTAACCGAAAGCCAAATGAAAATAAGCGTGTGCTCTCGAACTGGAAAAAGTACCAATGACGTCTCTGTAACAAAGGGGGTGCGTCAGTGTCTTTGTGTGCCCAGCTACGGAAGCAGGTGGAGGGGCTGTCTCTGTCTCTCTCCCGTCCTGTACCTACACCCTTGCTCCATAAATTACCCTTCCTCCTCCATGACTTAGATGATGATCTCTCTCATAGGAACAAAGTAATCAATAACTCTGTCAAGCTTGCTTCCCCCTGAAGCTAACACCTCTCCATCCCTCCCCCTCCCCGTCCTCATCAGTGGCTGGGATGAAAAGGTCATCTCTGTCATCCACCTCGGCTTCCTGCCACCCTCACCTCTTTCCTGCAGCCTGGCGTCTGCCTTCACCTTCCTCTTGGAGACCACGTCAAAGGTACTTCCGGTCACCTTCCGCTCAGCCTTGGCGACAAAGTGCTCTACATGCTCCTGATCTGACACCGCCATTTTCATGGCTTCACTATCAAACTAACGGTATCTCCTTAGGCCCAACCTCTCCAAAACACTAAACGCACATTTCCAATATTGCACCCCTGTTCGCTTCCTAGGGCTGCCAGCACAAAGAACCACAACTGGGTGGTTCAGAAATTTGTCGTCTCCCCGCTCCAGACACCAGATGTCCGAGATCAAAGGGTCAGCAGGGCTGGGTCCCTCAGAGGGCCGTGAGGTCTCTCTCCTGGTTCTGGCGGCCCCAGGCATTCCTTGGTGCCCAGGTGCATGGCCCCAATCCTGTCTGCATATGGCGTTCTTCCTTGTGTGTCTTCACATCATCTTCCCTCTGCACATGTCTGAGTCCAAACGTCCCTTGTATAAGGACGCCAATCATCTCGGGTTAGGACGAACCCTAATGAGCTTATTTTAACGTGATCACCTCCTTAAAGACCCTGTCTCCAAATAAGATCACATTCGGAGGTACTGAGGGTTAGGACTCCAATGTATTGTTGCAGGGAGGACACAAGTCAGTCCATAACGTACCTCAAATTCAGTATGTCCAAAACTAACCCCGCCGCCCTCCCCGGAAACCTTCACTTGGACCACGTTTCCTGGAGTCTCCTAAACTCATTTTTGTCTTATTCTTCTCCTTATCAGTTACCCTTCTTCTACAGCATCTCCTAAACTTCTCCCCTCCTCTTCATTCCCACAACCACCACACAAATTTAGGCCAAAGTATCTTGCACCAACTGCATGGAGACTGTCCCCTAATAGGCTTCCGACCTGCAGTGTCTGTCTGATCTCTCTCTATACCAATTCATCTTATAAATTGCTGCCACGTTAATCTTCCTAACAGACAGCTCTGACCCAGTTCCCTCCCCAGAGAGGGGGAAAAAAGAAAATGAAAACAGAAGAATAACTTCAAAGGCCCTTCTTACCTTACGAATTCAGAATAAATCTCTGCCCCTGGTGGTCTCAAGGCTCCCCATCCTCCCAGGACTACCACAGCTCACACCCTCATACAGCCTCGTTCCCAACCATGGCCCCGGGTGTCTCCTGGCTGTCTCAGTTGGGGTCCTGCCAAGAAAAGAGACACTTGCAAAGAGCTCTTCACTGCAAGGTGTTTAATGAAGGGAGCAAGGAGTGGGTAGGGAGGGTGACAGGGTCCAACAGAGAGGGAGCAGCAACAGTGGGGAGCTGTTACCAGCCCTGTGTCTGGGGCAGCAAGGGGAGTCAAGTGTTCCCAGGGCTCAGGGAGAACAGGTGCGTCCTGGACACAGAGCAGGGCAGAAATGAGGGGGAAATGCGTGAGGGATGGGAAAACAGAGAACACCCACACCCCGCCTCCACTCACATTCCCTTTCACCGGGGAGCCTGTCTGCCCACCCTCCTCACCCAGTTCATCAAAACCTACCCTTCTTTAAAAGGCAGGTCGGTGACATTGAACATTGCTTTTAAAAAGGTAAAAACACGACTTAAATGAATATAAAATGAGCACGTGTCTGAGATTTTACTGAATTCCTAAGTAATGAAAGAACCAATATTATGTTACAGCAGGTTCAAAAGAACATCCAGGGGCACCTGGGTGACTCAGTCGGTTGAGCGTCGGACTCTTGATTTTTGTCTCAGGTCATGATCTCGGGGTTGTGAGATCGAGCCCTGCTTCAGGCTCTGAGCTGAGTGGGAAGCCTGCCGGGGATCCTCTCCCCCTCCCGCTCCCCCTTGCGTGCTCTCGCACCCTCTCTCAAAAAAAAGTTCAAAAGAGAATCCAAAGAATGTGCACATATCAAAGTCCACCAGGAAAACTGACACGAATTTGCTTGCTGCGTGCAAAACCACTGAGCGTCCACAAGCACGTTCCACCAGACACCTGTGTATTTTCTGTGATCAAGAACCACACACTCCAGAATCATGGCTACATGTTTCCCACAACTTCCAGAACTGTAAAATAGCTCAAAGACAAATGAAAGGCAGAGATGACCCCCAATGGGTGAGCGGGGCCGACGGGCCACCCACAGTTCTCTTTTTATTGGCCATGTTCACGGTCTTCCACAACTTTTCCTGACCCTTGGAAGGAAAGAAGGAAGGAAAGAGGGAACAATAAGAAAGGGCTGTGGCACCGGAAGGACCTGGGTTCACCACCAACATCGCATAGTCCCTCGATGCCCCTGAGCAAGTCATGTCACATCTCTGTCACCACTTCCTGATGTGCACAAAAGCAATCAAATGCCCTAGGGACTAAACGAATTGCTACAGGAGTCAAATGAATGGCGGCTATCCCGTCTGAGCTAAATAAATGGTAACCAGAACACCTGAGGAACTTTTCACGTCCCTCCACTGTGCAATCCTGGAATTAGACCTGACGTTCCTCGTGAGTCCAAAAATTCTGTGACTATAAATGCTGCCTCCTCCAGGAAGCCTTGGACAGCCGTAATTATCAGACACAGATCCCTCCCACCTCAAAATCCTCTCCCACAGCAGTTATCTGTAGTAGGACATTTGCTTTTTCCTTATTGCCCATCCCGCCCACCAGAGACAGCATAAACTCCATCAAGCAGAAGAGGCTCGGATCGATTTGAGTCCCAGCCCCCAGCATGGTGCCTGGCACACAGTAGGTAGTCAACAGACATTTCAAAATGAACTAAAGAAAAGACCGGTCAAACCACAATGAGCTATCACCTCACATCTGTTAGAATGGCTGTGCTCAAAAAGGCAAGAAGTAACAGGTGTTCAGGAAAAAAGGAACCCTCGTGCACTGCTGATAGGAATGGAAATCGGTGCGACCACTGCAGAAGACAGTATGGAGGTTCTTCAAGAAATTAAAAACGGAACTACCGTGAGACCCAGCAATACCACTTCTAGGTATTTAATTGAATGAAATGAAAACACTAACTAAAAAAGGTATATGCACCCCATGTTCACTGCAGATATTTACAACAGCCAAGACGTGGACGCAACCTAAGTGTCCACGGATGGATGAATGGATAAAGAGGTGGGGTATATATACATACAATGGAATATTACTCAGCCATAGAAAAAGAATGAAATCTTGCCATTTGTGGCAATACAGGTGGACCTCAAGGGCATTATACCAAGTGAAATAAGTCAGACAAAAACAAGTAACAGTACGGTCTCAGTTATATGTGGAATCTAAAAACAAAAGCAAAACCAAAAAACCAAACTCACAGATACAGGGAACAGCTGGTGGCCAGGGGTGGGGGATGGGTGGGTGGGTGAAATGGGTGAAGGGCATCAAAAGGGACAAACTTCCAGTTATAAAACAAGTTAAGACCTGGGAATGTAATGTACAGAATGGTGATTACAGATAATAATACTGTATTGTCTATTTGAAAGTTGCTAAGACAGTAGATCTTAAAAATTTCCTCATCTCGAGGGGCGCCTGGGAGGCTCAGTCGTTAAGCGTCTGCCTTCGGCTCAGGTCATGATCCCAGGGTCTTGGGATCGAGTCCCACACCAGGCTCCCTGCTCGGCGGGAAGCCTGCTTCTCCCTCTCCCACTCCCCCTGCTTGTGTTCCCTCTCGCTGTGTCTCTCTCTGCCAAACAGATAAATAAAATCTCAAAAAAAAAAATTTCCTCGTCTCAAGAAAAAAATATTTTGTAGCTCTGCATGGTGATGGACGTTAATGAGACCTGTTACCTGTTAATGATCATCTGCGCAATATGCACAGCTATCAAATCATTATGTTGTATGCCTGAAATTAATGTAATGCTCTATGTCAACTATATCTCAAATAAATAAAATATACAAACACACATACATGCATACTAAAGCAGTCCTGTGGTGGGAAGAAAAGACAAGACAGAGCACGGGAGCCAGAAGGGGTAAAACCGCCATTCGCTCTTGTCCTTTACCAATTTCTGTCTCCTCTTTTGCATAAGTAGGACTTAAGTTAGGCCGATTCCGCAGGCTTCCCTGAGGGACGCCGTTCTCTACATCAGCAGCAGCGGGACCACCTCTTCTCCAGATGGTGGTCCCCTTTACTGTCACAAAGAGGACACCAGCAGAACGGGATGCTTTCAGCTGCCCCGACAGCCATCCGTCAGAAAAGTATTCATCTCAGCTTTTCATTTGTCTGTGACTCGGGAAGAAATGTTCTCCTGATATTTCACTGAACCTACAAGTCAGAACTTGTAAGCTGATCAAGACTCCCAGCCACGGGCACTGTCCCTGAAGACAAATCATGTCAGATGTGTCCAGGACCGGAGGAGGTGGGAGGGATGTTCTAAAAGAGAATAAGGAAGGCAGCAGAATGGCATCGAGGCTTAAACCCAGTAAATGTGTACGTGCGTGTGTGTGCATGAATGTGTCCGTGTGTGCGCGTATCTGCTGAATTTTTCAAGTGCCTCCCTCATCCTTCAATAGGCTGCTATTCTGTAAAAGAAGAAAAATTATGTTCTGCTCTATAGGCTCCTAACTATACATGTCCCTGAAGCACAATTCTTTAAAATACTGTCTTTCCTTTTTCAAAAGGGCACTTTGAGGGGTGCCTGGGTGGCTCAGTCGGTTAAGCGTCTGCCTTCGGCTCAGGTCGTGATCCCAGGGTCCTGGGATTGAGTCCCGCATCGGGCTCCCAGCTCAGCGGGGAGCCTGCTTCTCCCTCTCCCTCTCACTTGTTCTCTCTCTCAAATAAATAAGTAAAATCTTTAAAAATAAATAACCCCAAAAGGCACTTTGATGTGTATTTTCACCCCTTAGCTTATCCCCCCAAATTTCAACTTGTTCCAAAAGTACAATCAACGTTTTCAGAAACTCTACAAGTGGAATTTGGGGGGCGTTTTCAGAGATCTCTTGAGGCATTTTCTTTAAGTTTGAATTCCCATCTTAAGTGTTGTCCTACATTCTAGATGCGGCCTTTTAGGTTATTTTCACATCTTATGTAAAATCTCATCTGTTTTTATGGCCGCTTAGCCCACACCTCATGGAGGTGGAGTCTTGGAGCCCCCCTCCCCCATTACGGCCACGGTCCCCATCTCTTCACCTTTTGTCCTCTCTGAATTTACACAGACCACAGGCCTCCGGGACCATGAGCTGACTGCTCCCGAGCTGACGTGTACAAGGCTCCGCTGTTCTGACACCTCAGCCGTACAGGACTGTCTTCTTCCCAAGTAGCTCCCACATACCTGGTATTACGCCATGAACAAACATAGTTCCCAATGTGTGCATCCTGAATTAGGATAACCTAGTCAACTGTGCATACAATTACTCTATTCTGTATTTATTATCAAAGTACTGGCTCCCCGAATCCGTCCCATTCAATTCCACAAACATTTAATGAGAGCCTGTCATGTGGCACGGATCCTGTGAGGCGCTGGGCAGTTTAAGAAATTCACACTCGATATTATAAAGTACACTCCCACAGAGAAAAGCATGGCATCAAGCTTCCCTCCTGTGTGAAAACACATTAATCTACAGCAGAAAGGGACCCCAGAGAGTCTTTGAGTGTATGGGTTCTACAGCCCCTGGCCTGGACCTGCCAACAGGGGACAGGTGACTGACTTTCTTCGTCCCTGCTTCTGAGGGACTTTTGTAAGGATTTCATGAGAGAATACATGTAAGATACTTACAGCAGACATTCTAGAAAGGGCATATAAGTGAACCTGCCGAAAATTAACAAGTCAGGAAACAACAAATGTTGGCGAGGATGTGGAGAAAGGGGAACCCTCCTACACTGTTGGTGGGAATGCAAGCTGGTGCAGCCACTCTGGAAAACAGTATGGAGGCTCCTCAAACAGTTGAAAATAGAGCTACCCTATGACCCAGCAATTGCACCACTGGGTATTTACCTCAAAGATACAGACGTAGTGAAAAGAAGGGGCACATGCACCCCAGTGTCCATAGCAGCAATGTCCACAACAGCCAAACTGTGGAAGGAGCCGAGAAGCCCTTCAACAGATGAATGGATAAAGAAGATGTGGTCCATATATACAATGGAATATGACTCAGCCATCAGAAAGGATGAATACCCACCATTTGCATCGACATGGATGGAACTGGAGGGGATTATGCTAAGTGAAATAAGCAGAGAAAGACAATTATCCTACGGTTTCACTCCTATGTGGAACAAGGAATAGCACAGAGGACATCAGGGAAATGGAGGGGAAACTGAATGGGAAGAAATCAGAGAGGGAGACAAATCATGAGAGACTCTGGACTTCAGGAAACAAACTGGGGGTTACAAAAGGGAAGGGGGGTGGGGGAGGGGGTAACAGGGTGATGGGTACGGGTGGTGATGAGCACTAGGTGTTAGATGAAACTAATGAATCGTTGAACAGTACATCAAAAACTAATGATGTACTGTACGCTGGCTAACTGAACATAATAATAAAAAAATGAACCTGCCAGAAATAAAGTCACCAACAGTATAGGTGGGTAACTATATAAAATAGCTTCGGCCCCCCTACCACCCCAGAGAGAAGGTTACCCCTTCAGGGCTGCCACCATACTTCAGATGATTTCTGTCAGCCTCTAGAACTGTTCGGGTATCTAAGAATTTCCCCAGACAACCTCAAAAAGACATGTGGGATAGTGCTGGTGTGTCTCTGGCCCTGACACCATCAAAATGGCATCTCTCACAGCCAGCACCCCCACGGACCCTGTCTCTTACTCCCTTCAAAAAACAGAAACAAGAGCTTCAAAGTACTAGAAGCAGCACCAGAGACCAACATCTCCTTGCCACCCATGAACTAATCTAATTGAATTTCACTTTAGGGTCAAAATTTGGATGAAGGAATGAAGGAAGGAAGGAAGGAAGAGAGGGAGGGAAGGAGGGAGGGAGGGAGGGAAGGAGGGAAGGAAGGAGGGAAGGAAGGAAGGAAGGAAGGAAGGAAGGAAGGAAGGAAGGAGGGAGGGAGGGAGGGAAGGAAGGAAGGAAGGAGGGAAGGAAGGGAGGGAGGGAGGGAGGGAGGGAAGGAGGGAGGGAGGGAGGGAGGGAGGGAAGGAAGGAAGGAAGGAAGGAAGGAAGGAAGGAAGGAAGGAGGGAGGGAGGGAGGGAAGGAAGGAAGGAAGGAGGGAAGGAAGGAAGGAAGGAAGGAAGGAAGGAAGGAAGGAAGGAAGGAAGGAGGGAGGGAGGGAGGGAAGGAAGGAAGGAAGGAGGGAAGGAAGGGAGGGAGGGAGGGAGGGAGGGAGGGAAGGAGGGAGGGAGGGAGGGAAGGAGGGAAGGAAGGAAGGAAGGAAGGAAGGAAGGAAGGAAGGAGGGAGGGAGGGAGGGAAGGAAGGAAGGAAGGAGGGAAGGAAGGGAGGGAGGGAGGGAGGGAGGGAGGGAGGGAGGAAGGAAGGAAGGAAGGAAGGAAGGAAGGAAGGAAGGAAGGAAGGAGGGAGGGAGGGAGGGAAGGAAGGAAGGAAGGAAGGAAGGAGGGAAAAGAAATATGGAGTGCTATCTTTCTCTCAGGAGAATGTGTTTTGTGTGTGTGAGAGACCAAAATTTCTTAATGAATATTTCTTTGAATGTGAAACAAATACAAACTCCAGTGAAATCTCAAAGAAGTTAAATCATAATTCCTTTTAGTGTGATAACCAGAAACCCACTGTGGAAAACAAGTGAGCACAACTTTTAATGGCTAGAAAGTCAGTGTGACCGACTTCAACAAGGTCCCAACTCCTTCAACACTCAGGGATTTGATTTTTCCTGTAATTTTTGTTTTCTTGTCTCTTTTTTTTTTTGTCCTCCAAAAACATATCATTTACTTTGTATCTTTGGTTATGTATTAAAATACGAATGAAATTCATGGGCTCACGTGAACATTAGGAGTCAGATTCTAAATTCAGAGGGAAATAAAATATTTTAAAGTTTCATTAGAAGTGGAATGAGTGTGCAAAGTTTTTTAAATCTTAAACTTTTTTTAATATTTTTTATTGTTATGTTAATCACCATACATTACATCATTAGTTTTTGATTAAATCTTAAACTTTTGTAAGGGGAAAAAAAAGTGCTTGCTGTAGTGGACAAAATAAATTGGCCACAATGAGTTGTGACTCTGGCTGTGTTGATGGGGGTGTATGAACCTGTGTCCCTCACTCACCAATCACACGCAAATTTCCCACGTGCACATTAAGAAGTGTGTGTCCTCGTGAACGAGCGTGTGCTCAAAGCACCCCCTGGGTAACTCCTACCTCGGCCCTCCTCAGACCAGCAAGGCCCCATCACCCTGCGAGTTCCTACAGCACGTTCTGCTGTTTTGGTCACTTTGCCCTGCATCTGCATAGCTCCCCAGATAGATTAAGGTTTTCTTCCAGTAAGTTGGCAAATACTCATCATCAGTTGGTCACTGTGCACAGCCACCTAGAGGAGGTCTCACCTGGGCAGCCAATGGCTCTGGCTCTCTCGGTCCCTTACTCTGGCAAGAACCCTGCTTGGTTAGGGAGCACGGAGGCAATGACAGGCAGGTGCCCTGGACACTCCAAGTTAGTGGCAGGGAAAACTTTCCAATTTCTGTTTCACTGCAAAAAAAACATCACTATAGAACTTCTGCTGGGCCACAGGAACCAGGAAATACACCTTCCATCTGGGCTTTGAGGTCAACTGTCATGTTTTAGGAAACCCCAGAAATACGGGCCACTTGTTCACAACCCAAGTACCAGCAAGCCAGAGAAGCCCTTCGAAGCTGAGGCAGTAGAGGAGATGAGCAAAAAAGTTCATTAGGAGTTCAGTGACTGACCAACCCTGTGATCTACCAGGATGAGAATTTCCAGGGATCCCCAAATCACTGAAAGTACGCATTTCCAGCACAAGGGCACAGTTGGTGGTTTTATTATAGCCCTCCTTGTAAATGATTTGAGTTTGGCTGACCCCAGGAAATCAACACGGCAACAAGAAACAACCTCAGAGGGCCCCTCAGAGCTAAGTCTCTGTTTGATCTTCCCCAGAAGAATTTTTATAGGACACCTCCGACCCCAAAGTTCCACAACCCCTCATCTTCCAATGTTCTTCCCGTGATTAACAGAGATGAAAATAAGTGAATGAAGCTGCTCCACTTGATGCCCCTGCAGTGCCCTGGAAGTCATTTCACCATCTAGAAACTTCTCACTTGAAATACAAATCCTGACAGGGTCCCCCAGGGTCTCTCTTGAGCAGCCTCCATCACTCAGACCTACTTAAGTCTTCATTTATTCTCGCTCCTTAGGTCACCTGTCTCCGTAACTTCCCTCTCTCAAATGCTCCTCCCACGCCTGGCGCCAGATGCCCTCCCCACCTGGCCCAGGAGCCCCTGCAGCCCTCCCACAGCCGACCAAGCCGACCATCATGCCTGTCTCACCCACACACCTCCTCTCGCCTCCTCTCAAAACCTAACTGCCTACCCTCCTACTCTTCTGCCTCTAGGAGGGATCTTACTAACACTCTCCCGCCCCCACTGTTTGCCTACTCCCCTCATCACAGATTCCTTCTTTCTGCACTTGAACACATTCACGTGATTTGCCCATTTAATCGGGGGAGGAGAGAGGGTGGAACTCCTCTCTTGTCCTGACCATCCATTGCTATACGATTCCTCTCAAACCTGTCCTTGTAGGGAACGCCGTGCTAAGCATCATGGGAAATGAATGCCCCCCCCCCCCACCTCCGCCACTCACCAAAACAGTTGCAACCCTCCCACAGAGCACCAGGGGACCAAAATTAGGGCCACGAATAAATGGTAAAATGTGTGGAACTGGGACACTCAAGAGATGGTCCAAGAAAGGTAAAGTCAGAACTGGCTGGAGCAATCCAAAAGCTCCAGCAGGATGGGGAACATGTAAGGGGTCAAAAGTCAGATCATGAAGGGTCATGAGCCAAGCAGAGCAGTTACACTGGATGTGACAGGAATCTGGAACTGGGCAGGGGTGGCATGAACACAGGGTTTCAGGAGGATTCAGATCGCAGGAGACTTCAAGGTGGGCTGCTAACGGCTGGTGGGGGCGGAGGGCCGATGAAGGTCAGAACAAGTATTGGGACATGAGAGAAATCTAAATCTGAGCTAGATGCCAAGGAAAACACCACAGGGGATGATGTCAAATGAGATACGAGGGGAGGAGACAAGAGCTCAACCACTGCATGCGGCGCCTACCATAAGCCAGGCACTGCAATAGGTTTTCCCAAGAATCCTATCACGTGATCTTTAAAAATCCCTCTAAGATGCTTAATATGATCTTTATGGTGTGAGAAAAATTTCTTAAATTTTTCCCAGGTACCTAAGCTAGGTGTTGGTGGAGAAAGGCCTCAGACCCAGGTCGTCTGAAGGTTAGGACCACACTGGTGTTTCGGAGCCAGAACTTAAAATGGCAGCGACATTGGCCAACAGAGCCACCAGGAAGAAGAGCCACTCAGGGGACCGAATACACATGAGCTCAGGATGGTATATCCAGAGGTGGGAGGGGAGTCAAAACAGAGGCCACAAGAGCTGGAAATAAGGGGCTGAGGACTCTCAGATCTGGGGGGAGGGGGGTCTCCTACAGGAAGGAATGACCTTGAGAAAGTTCCTATAATTTCTCTGGCTCTCAGAGTTGGATGAGGTTATTGTTAAGTCTTTTCAAACTCTTACTCCCAGGAACCCAGACTTTGTGGCACAGATAAGATCATGAAGGCAGAAGAGACAGAACAGGAAATGGGAGAGAATCTTTGGGGATAATCACAGACTTGGAGTTCAAGAAGCAAAAAGAGCCCCAAAAAGCATGAACTGAAATGTATAATGACTCCAAATGTGCCGTGTGTCCAAAGGCAAACAGAGGAGCTTCCAGAGGGAGGGCGAGTTAGCAGACTGTGAGGCGTTCTAAAGGAACAGGGGTGGAGGGGAGCATTTCTATTTGGCATGGAGGAGGTTACTGGAAACATCCAGCAGAGTGGTTCTGACGGGTAAAAGAAGCTAGATAGCAATTACAAGCAGGGGAAGAGACAAGTAGTGGGTGGAGACCATATTGGGAAGAGCTGAGCAGCAATATGAGGCAGGGGGGGTCAAACCCAGACATTGTGAGGTGGGAGAAATGACCGAAAAAAAAAAAAGAAAGAAAGAAAGAAAAGAAATGACTGTGCTTCAAGATCCACCAGAAGGAACAGTGATGAGGGAGGCAAAGAAAGGATGGAAAATGTGTACGAGAGTCCCGTCCTGGACCAGGGGGCAAGCACTGGGGTCTAGAGAACCTGCAACTTTAGAGAAGGAAAGAAGCTTCCTTGTCAGTGGCTAGAAAGGCGGGGCCAAATTTGGACAGTGAACTCTGGGAAGAGGAAGAGAAGGATAGAATGGGACAGTGGGTTTAAAGCTGCTCTGTAAGGAAGAACAGTGCTCTGTAGGGTTTAAAGCTGCTCTGTAAGGAAGTGTGGTGTTCTATAAATGACCTTTCTGACATTCTTCAGAGATTTTCACACCTTCTGTGTTACTCCATGCCACTGAACGTCTGCATCCCCCTAAAAGTCATACGTACACCAAACTGCTAACTCCCAGTGGGAAGCTAGTAGGATGTGGGTCCTGTAGGAGGTCAGCAGGTCAGGAGGCTGGGACCCTTATGAATGGAATTCACGCCCTTAGAAGAAGAAACACAGAAGAGATGATTTTTCTCTCTCAGCCATATGAGGATACAACAAGATGACCATGTGCAAGCCAGGAAGAGGTCATACGTTGCACCTGCCAGCACCCTGATCTTGGATACCCCGACCTCTAGAACGGTGACAAAATAAATGTTTGCTGTTGAAGCCACCGAGTCTATGGTACTGTTATAGCAGCGTGACCAAGAGAGCCCCTGATTTGGAGGATGACACTGGGCCAAAGCATCTTAGCTTCCTTATCTGCAAAATGGGGGGGAGGGCAGGGGCAGAGGTAGACCGGGTGATGTTTTCTAAAGGTCTCCTCCTACCGTAATATCCTAGAATTTTTTGCATGTGTTTTTTTCCTCCTGATTGTTCCATGCCAGCCCCTAAATCTTTTCTTTGCGATTATAATTGCAAACCACATCTCTCCTTATTTTGGATGCTTCCTTCACACCGAATGTCACACCGTGCATACAGAAGGTGTTCGACAAATGTTTCTCTGAATTAACAAAATGTCCAAAATGTCACAGTTTCAGGAGACCAATGTGTGCTTCAGTGCCTCTCACTCTCCCCAAGGGCTGTATCTACAGGAGCACGGTCCCCAGAAGTTGCAATCTTTTCTCAGTGAATTCAGCCTTTATAAAAACACTTATCTGAAGCCCAAGTACAAATAAGACTGAATGTCAAATAAATTAGTGCCCTAATTGTTTCAGAGTCTGCCCTTCCTGGGAATGTGTACACACCAATTTTTGAGTAAAAAAAAAAAAAAAAAGTCCAATTATGCAAGCCTGGGTGTGCTTTCCAGCAGATCCTTAAAAAAAAAAAAAAAAACCACAGTGCATATCTATCTAAAGCTCCTCATGCCTTCATTATCAAGGGAGGAAAAAGGTGCAAATTCCCACCGCTCACTCAGAGTCTTTTTCTTTGTACTCTGCGACATTCCTACAGCTGACAAAAGCGACTGGGTATCCTGTTTGCTGCAAAGCTAAAACAGACTTGAACTGCAGATAAGCAGCCCTTCTCTGCTGGAAAGGACACAAGCCTAAGATCTGAGTTTTAGTCTTAGTTCTGCACTGTTGAGTCCCTGACTCTGTGCCGTTAACCTTCCTGTACCTCTCCAAACGGGGCTAAACATTCCAGCCCAATCTCTATTACACCGTCGGGCACTGGTGCTTATACTTTATGATTCTTACTATTAATTGCTGAGTACTTTCTAAAATGCTTCTTATCATTATCCACAAGATGGACACGCACTGTGAAGAAATCCACAGTGTTCATTCTGCAAAGGAAGGCGGGAGGAGAGCTCGCGCATTCCCATCGGAGTAATTTTTGCAGCCCCAATTCAGTTTTCAATCTCAGTCTATGCCTAAGTACAAAAGTAGATGCCACGGTGCATACCGAGGGTCACTCAACTTGTCTATGCAAATGAAAGAAAGGTGAAGTACTTGGAAAAATCAACCCTTGACCAAGGTCATTTTACATCACGGATTTTCTCCAAGTCAAGGATTCCCCCTCTAAAATTTTGTAACATTGCTTGAAAAAGAGAGAGGGGCATCACTACGAAGATCTATGGTTTTACATACCAAATTACAGCTCACTGACACACAAGGAAGTTAATGAAAATTTTACAATAAAATAAACCACACATTCCAAATCACGGGCATGTTGGGATATGACAGTGAATAAATCCATTACGGGCTGAGGGCTCATTTTATGACTGGATTCTGTTCCAGCACATCCAGAGTTTACGCGTCCACATTCTCAATTTCTCTCAAAGATAAACACATCAGAATGGGCATGCTTCCAGCTAGTGGGGCAGCCACTGAATCAAAGCTGATCTTCCATCTACGTAAGCACTTGAAAGGAATGTTAGCAAACTCCCAATCGCATAATGGAAAAGAGATGGGAGAGGGCCTGGCACAGACTAACCAGTGACAAAACTCCCCTTCACAGATGAGGAATTAATTCACAGCAGTGGCCATAACTCATGGACACAGTTCATTAAAGATTTCACCTCCGGTTCCCTTAACAGTGATCACAAACCTCTTCTAGAAAAAGAAGAGAAAAGCTTCATGGACAGAAGGATGCCAAGGATGCGTCAATGAGCTACAGTGCTTGAATAAAAATACAAGATAATACTTAAGGTGCTCTAATCAGGTACAGGAAACGATCAGTCAGCTTCACTAGTCCTTAATTAGGACTCCTAATGATTGTTTTCTTTTTTTTAAAACACAATAGTTTTGTCCGTAATTCCTAACTATTTTATCCAATATATAAATTGTTAATACTCCCTGGATCATTAGCTTGAAAGAAAGAGAGAAAAGAAAGAAAGAAAGAGAAAGAAAAAACCTAATGACAAGATGGCAAGATTGCACACTACAAAGAAATGCCCCAGAAAAAATAAAAAAGAGATGAATTTACTATAAGAATGACATTCTCTCCGTTACTAACTCCATTTACCATTTCTGAGCCATTCACATACTCAGGTTAAGAGAATAAAATGGAAAGGAGCCAGGGCAGAAGGCAGAGGAGCTGGTAAAGGATTTCCATATGAAATTGTAAAACTTAGAGGAAAAGACATGTTTTCTTTTTAGATGTTAAGCTACACCAAAAAAAAAAAAAAAAAAATTCCCCTGCTCCACTGTGCCACCTCTTTCAAGGTCATTTATCATCAGCACAACCTACGGATGTTTTATTAAAAGAAAAATCCCAGCCTAGGACTGCCAGATCTCTACACAGGACCCACTTATCAAAGGTGTTGCTCAGGCTGACAGGCACTGTTGAGTGGCGTAGAGTTAACATTACTTTATATGTGCAGAACCCCATCAGCAAGCACATTACCCCCGTCTCTATTAAGTATTCTGATAACACCACCTCCAACCAGCTTGGCTTAACATTTAAGCCTGCAGGAAGCCCTTGAGTGCCTGAAGCCTTCCAAAATTTTCTAGCTGGTTTTAACCCTATAGAGTTTGAAGGAAAAAAAACTGAATTTAAAAATTACCCAGCAACTAAATATTTTGTCCATCTGAACAAAAAAGATCTCGTGGTTTGGAGAAAAAATATTTCCATGTGCCTCTTATTTTTTTAAAACCTTACAGTTTTTCACTTAAATAAAATAATAACTTGTATGACTAGTAGGCTTAAAACATTCCTCATGAGCAAGGTTTTAGCATACAGGCTCTTCAGAGCCGGATTTTGGGCCAATAGTACTTCTAACAGCATATGTAATGGTGCATAACATGCAGCCATTCCTTCAGATCATTCTCCATCTTATGCAGACCCTGGATTTTGTCCTTTCCAGAGGCTTACCGCCCCCACCCTAAATATTAAGGGAAAATGAACGCCTTAAAACAATAAGAAGAGCAAAAGGAAAAAAAAAAAAACGGTCACTTACAATGTTCTCCGACAAATTTACCCTTTCACTTGTTCAGCTCCCAGATACATCACCTACACTATTTTCACACCTAAAAGTTACTGTCTGGTTAATATTTCAAAATTTCAGCATCTCGATGATTTGCGTAACTATGGAGGTAATGGGGAAGTGATCTCTTTTGCACTGTTGAGGAAAGAAGTGACAGCAGAAGCTGCAGTCCTCGGGCGGGGGTGGGGGAATCCTGGAAGGGAGTATCTTTCCGAGACAAGTGCAGGAAAGGATGGAAAGGATGCTGCAAATGCTAACTAGGTTATTCTTAAAGTGAAGTTACGGCATTTTCTTTTGCCAAGAGGCTCTCCAGTCCCAGCTTTGAGGTGAGCAATGCCTCAGCCTGGGAAGTATCTGCAGCGTTCGAACAAATCAGCGAGAGGAAGGAGCAGTGCCAAGAGGTACTTAAGGAGAAAAAATTGTATTAGTGTGGAGCCAACCTTTCCCTGCTGCCACCCAGCGTGGAAATTCCGGGCAGCCACCCTGCCCTTACACACACACATACACACGCATACATACACGCACACACACTTTGCTGCCCTAGGCATTCAATAAGCCAGCATTTCGAGAACGACACGTTCACAATGTCCCCGCCACCCCCGCGCGCGCGCGCACATTCTCTCTCTCTCTCTCTCTCTCTCTCTCTCTCTCCCGTCTCCCATCCCTTCCACGTTCTGCAAGCGGTCGAAGCACCACGGCCCCAGCGCCGGGGAACCGCGCTGACCACCGGGGCGACTCCCCCTCCCCTCCGCAGCACCCGGACTTGGGGGAGCTCCGGGGGCCGCGTCCCGCACCCCCTCCCCACCCCCACCGGGACCAGCCGGCCGCGGCGCGCTCTACGCCAAGTAGGAGAGTCCCCGGGTTGCGCGACAGCGCGCGGGTCTAGCCCGCAAGCCAGAGAAACCGCGCCGAGGCGGAATTCCCGGCGACAGCCAGCGTCCCCGCCGGCCCCGAGCCCCGCGGGCCACCCGGTCCGCACCCTCCCCCGCGGCGAGCCGGAAGGCGCCAGCCCCGCCACAGGTCAGGCAGGACGGCCCCCTCCTCCCTGACTCCCGCGGCTCCGAGGCGCCGCTCCGAGGCGCCCCGGGACCCAGGCTGCGCGCCTCCCGCCCGCTCGCAGCGCTCCCGCCGCGCTCCGGCCCCGGCTTCCCCCACGCGCGCACCGGCACGCACCCTTCCCTCCCGTCGCCCCCACACGGCTCCTCTGGAGCCCCCGGGGCACCCCGCCCCGCCCGCGCGCCCCCGCTGCCGCCGTCGCTCCGCCGGGCCCCGGCCGGTGGATGCGCCGGCGCCCCCGTCCCCGGGGGGAAACACGGGATACGCGCCGCTTACAGTTCGCAGGAACTGGATCTCGTCCTCGCCCTCGCCCCCATCGGCCATGGCTCCGCGCCTTCTCGCCGGGGCTGGCCCCCGAGCCCCGCGGAGCCCGGCGGCGGTGGCGGCGGCCCCTCGCGCTGCCTCCTGCCGCTGCTGCTGCTGCCGCTGCTGCCGCTGCGCTGCCCGGAGCCGGGGGCGGAAGGGGCCGCGGCGGCCGGGTGCGAGCGCCGGGCGGTCCCCGCCTGCAGAGCTGGGGGAGGAGGCGCGGGCGGGGGCGGCCGAGGCGGGAGCCTCCCTGCGCCGCACTGTGCGGGAGGAGGGCGACCCCGCAGCCCAGCCGCGCCGGCCCCGCGCTCCCTGCCTGCCGCGGCGGACTGCTCGGCCCCGGCTCCCGCGAGCAAATGCGCCGAGCCCGCCGAGCCCGGGCTGCTGCCGCGGTGGGGGCGGGGAGTGGGGGCGGCGGGCGGGGAGGAGCTCGCCGGCTCCCCTCTGCTGCAGGTAATCCGCAGCCCGCCGCTCGGGCCCGCCAAACCCGAGGCCCAGCGCCGCTTACTGGCTGCGCTGGGTATCGGAGCCCTAGAGCACCGACGAGCGCACAGCCGTGCACCTGCGCGGGTCTGGAGCCCCGCGGCTCTTACACCAGCCCCTCCGACCTTGGGCGAAACCCAGGGCTCAGCGTTCCTTCCTCCCGGAGGGGGCTTCGGAGCTAAGTGCCGCAGCACTTCGGATGGCACGCAGGAATCATCTGTCACCCGGATGCACGGAGTGGGTAATCTAAAATTAAGTTACCCAACACAGGGTATTTTAAACTTGGATTTCCTCTATTCCTGACCAACAAGAAAATTCTGCAGTATCTAGTCTCCGTGTACCGTGCTTTTCGCTGGTCATCTATACAAAGTGCACGGTGCACAGAACTTTAACAAATTCTTTCAGCAAGTATATGGCGAGTGCCTATGCCAAACACCTGTGGTACAAGACAGGAGTTAGATTGGAAGTGTAAAATTTAAATCAACGACGAATTGCAATACAGGAGGGGATAAAATAAATTTGAATCACTGATGAGCTAAACAGACTTTGGTAGCCATTATCTTCACCAGGAAGTCATTTATTTCTGAAGAAATTCGAGCATAAATAAGAATATTTACCTCGCGCAAATCCATGCAGTAGCTCACCACATCGCATTTGACAAAGGGCTGTGACTAACAAAATGCAGGGTCTAACACAATTTGGACAAGAAAGCACTAATCTCTTGTTCCTGGTCCACAGCTCTTGCACTTAAGATACTCAGCAATAGGGCACCCGGGTGGCTCGGTCGGTTAAGCATCTGCCTTTGGCTCAGGTCATGATCCCAGGACCTGGGACTAAGTCCTGCATCAGGCTCCCCACTGAGGGGGGAGTCTGCTTCTCCCTCTACCCCTCCCCCCCATCCGCTCGTGATCTCTCAAATAAATAAGATCTTTAAAAAAAAAAACAAGATACTCAAAAATAAATATATGCAGTTTCCAAATGTCAATCCTACAAAGATGAAGAAACTGTAAAGTGAAGGTTTAGCCTCAGTGTACCTACCTACCTTACACAGTTTGTCTCATTTAGTTTCTAAAATCTACCAGTAAGTTCTATCTTTCCTTTATTTGCAGCTTTCATCTACTTTATACTTGCTGAGTTAGTTTTGCATATTTCCAGTAAAATTAATACCAAAAAGAATATGTATATAAATACTTCCCTCCCTGGTAAGGCTAGTAATGTTCTGTTCTATTTAATGATACTAGTCATCTTACCTAAGTACTTGACATATTCTTGGATAGTGATCCATGACCCACTAATTCTTAAACCATTACAATTTAGGTGAATTTTTACTCCTAGGAGCCTCTAAATGAGCAATCAGAGTTCTCACAAAAGATAGAAGTCCTCCATGAGGGATGACTATATTCTGAAATTAGCTCATAATTTTATGTTAAGTAATCTGATCTTCCAAATTTATGACATATCAAATTGAGCTTTTCTGTATTTTATGCAGAACTATGCACACATAGTTTCTTTTTTATATCACCAATGCTCCATAACAACACATACTCTCCCCAATGTCTATCAGCCCATTCCACAATCCCCCCACCCCCTCCCCTCCAGCAACCCTCAGTTTGTTTCCTAAGATTAAGAGTCTCTTATGGTTCGTCTCCCTCTTTGATTTCATCTTGTTTTATTTTTTCCTCTCTTCCCCTATGATCCTCTGCCTTGTTTCTTAAATTGCACATATCAGTGACATCATATGATAATTGACTTATCTCGCTTAGCATAATACCCTCTAGTACCATCCATGTCGTTGCAAATGGCAAAATTTCATTTTTTGATGGTTGCATATATATATATATATATAAAACATCTTCTTTATCCATTCATCTGTCGATGGACATCTGGTCTTCTTCCATAGTTTGGCTATTGTGGACATTGCTGCTAAAGCAAACATAGATACTGTATGTTTGGGAATTACTCCATTCTACCCATACAGTAGGTAAAATATAAAAACTCTAACTCACTAGTTTTTCTTTTTGGCATATTAGCTAAGCTACACATTTTTCTAACAAGCACTATATTTATGATTTCTTTAATTCTTTCAACATAAGTGATACAATGCTAAATGGCCTGAGTACTCAATATTTACCATATAGTAAGTCTTCAACAGCAAACAGAGCAGAGGATTTTTGTAAAACCATTTATGTGGACTTTAACACAAAAATACAATACTATGAGGTTTATAGATCTCTAATCTGTACTAAAAGTATAAAAACATGTTCAAGAATGACACATCATATTTATTTTTAAAAGAACTGCAGGAAATACAGCAAGTGGTTTAATATTGGTGGTGAGTATATGGGTGTAATATTATTTTTGGTACTCTGATATGTTTTCTATATTTTATAATTATAAAACTTGAGATAGTTTTTATAAGAAAACTACTAAAGTTACTAAAAGCTATAGGAATTTTTTCCTTACACTATTTTTAAAAATCGGCTGTTTCAACACATGAAAAGTTGCTCAACATCACTCATCATCAGGGAAATACAAATCAAAACTACAATGAGATATCACCTCAAACCTGTCAGAATGGCTAAAATAAACAACATAAGAAACAGCAGGTGTTGGGGAGCAGGTGGAGAAAGGGGAACCCTCATGCACTGTTGGTGGGAATGCAAACTGGTACAGCCACTCTGGAAAACAGTATGGAGGTTCCTCAAAAAGTTGAAAATAGAACTACCCTATGATCCAGCAATTGCACTACTAGGTATTTACCCAAAGAATACAAAAATACTAATTCAAAGGAATGCATACTTCCTAATGTTTATAGCAGCATTATCTACAATAGCCAAATTATGGAAACAGTCCAAAGAAAATGTGGTATGTACACACACACACACACACACACACACACACACACACACACACACACTGGAATATTGCTCAGCCATAAAAAAGAATGGCATCTTGCCTCTGCAACAACGCGGATGGAGCTAGAGGGTGTTACGCTAAGCGAAATAAGTCAGTCAGAGAAAGACAAATACCATATAATTTCACTCATATGTGGAATTTAAGAACCCAAACAAATGATCATAGGGAAAAAGAGAATGAGGCAAACCAAGAAACAGACTCTTAGCTGCAGAGAACAAACGGATGGTTCCCACAGGGGAGGTTGGGTGGGGGTGGGGGAAATAGGTGACAGGGCTTAAGGAGGGCACTTGTCATGATGAGCACTGGCTAAACTATGGAAGTGTTGAATCACTATATTGTACACCTGAAACTAATATTACACTATGTTAACTAACCGGAATTTAAATAAAAACAAAAAAAAATCTGACTGTTTCGTTTGTTTAGTTCACGTATGATTTCCTAGTTTCTTCTGGTGAACTACCACAGTAAGAAAAACTGGTTTTGACTGGAAATATCATAGAATGAGAGGATGAAACTAATCTCCATTTAAAATATAATTTTAATTGAGAAAAAAATAATTTTGGTTATAGCTCAAAGTTTATATTCAGCGTATTTTTCTTAGAGAGAGAGTAAGCACATGTGAGGGGGGAGCATGGGGAGGGGCAGAGAAAGAAGGAGGATCTTTAAGCAGGCTCCATGCTCAGCTCGGAGCCCGATGCAGGGCTCAGCCTAACGACCCTGAGATCATGACTTGAGCCAAAATCAAGAGTCTGACACTTAACTGACTGAGCCACGCAAGCACCCCTCAATGTCTTTCATTCTTATTGTAGACTTAAGCTATAAGGAGTTGGCAAGTACATATTTTCACAGGTACAAAACTACAGTTCATGAAATAGAAAAAAAGATTTTATTTAGAATTTTCATAAGCATCCAATCTTAATATCTCTGGTTTTTGTAGTTCTTATAAAAATGTTTCCTTTTACCTATATGCATATTACATATAATAGTTTATTTTGCGGGCGCCTGGGTGGCTCAGTTGGTTAAGCGGCTGCCTTCGGCTCAGGTCATGATCCTGGAGTCCCGGGATCGAGTCCCGCATCGGGCTCCTTGCTCAGCGGGGAGCCTGCTTCTCCCTCTGACCCTCCACCCTCTCATGCTCTCTATCATTCTCTCCCTCTCAATAAATAAATAAAAATCTTTAAAAAAATAGTTTATTTTGCTTTTTGTTACTGAAATTTGTCATCTTAATATTGCTTTATTGGAATCTTTGTACTTACAGAAATATATGTGTTTCCTATAACACTCCATTTTAGGACTTCATTAATTATAAAATAATTTAGAGGATGATATTTCCATACGTTTTAGTCTAAACCTGGAAAGTGTTTTACTTTATGACCAATGTTAAATCCTGCAAGTGATAGGAAAAAAAAATTTCCTTTTTTGTTTTTAATTAGAATTTTTCTACAGCCATCTAATTCAAAGTGAGGCAATGTGGCCCATTGTTCACTTGGCAGGACTCTAGACATCCTTAAAGAAGAAAAAATTAAGACAGATACAAGATTTTTCATTTACGCTTACAACTTACTGATCTCACCAATGATGTACATGGGCATTAGAAAAAATAACTTCTTGCTGAAGATCTCTACAGAAAATGAGCTAAAATACTCAGTGTTATCATTTTAATTCAGCTTCTTCCAGTTAAGATCATGTAAATTAAAGACCCTAATGCTGAGGTGAAAGCATCTGGAATTGTCACTACAACATTATAAAATTAGGGTTGGATAGGCCCCAATATCTAGAGATTGAGCCTAATGCTTATCAACTCAGATTTCCAATTTCAATACCTAAGGAAGTTTTCACAGCATTTCTTCTGATCCTGTTTCAGAAGTTAACAAACCAATATTTTAGAAAATGTCCATTGGTATTTCCATCTTTATTATGTGTGTCCTAAAATAGTACAATTCTGATGTGGACCTGAACTAAAAATAAACTCCAGTAGATCCCTGGAAAGCATAGCCTGAATCTCTGGGTCTTCATTAATGCAAGATGGTCAGGAATGGTGTCAGAATGATGGTGGTGATGAGGATGATGATGGTGATGAGGGTGGTGATGATGTGATGATGGTGATGCTGCTGATGATGGTGATGATAATGGTGTTGATGGTGATGATGATGGTGTTGATGGTGATGGTGATGGTGATGATGGTGTTGATGGTGATGATGGTGCTGCTGCTGATGATGGTGGTGATGATGGTGTTGATGGTGATGATGGTGCTGCTGATGATGATGGTGGTGATGATGGTGATGATGGTGATGCTGATGATGATGGTGATGATAATGGTGTTGATGGTGATGATGATGGTGTTGATGGTGATGGTGATGATGGTGTTGATGGTGATGATGGTGCTGCTGCTGCTGATGGTGGTGATGATGGTGTTGATGGTGATGGTGATGGTGATGATAAAGGTTCATTTACTGAGCGTTTACTGTGCTCCAGGCACTTAATTTTTATTGCTTTTTCTGTCTATACAGCACTGCCATTTTAGAGAAAAGGAGACCAGGGCTTAGAGAAGCTAAGTGAAGACTGAGATTACACAGCTGCTGAGTGGTGGGGCCGGGATCAGAGGTTTCCAGGCTGGAGCAATCTGTCACTGTTTCATGCAATTGGCCCTCCCCCATCCCAGCATGGAAAGCACAAGAAGAGTCTGGACTAACAAACTGAAAAAAGGCTCTGGCAGCCCCAGGAGATTTATTCCTGATTTAAAGCCAACCCTAGGGGTCCTGCTAGCTCATAGAATGCCAAGTGAGTGAGTTCTGGAGAAGGAAGCGGGGATTATTATATGATCAGAAACACAATCTAACTTATGCCTTCCTCTGTAGCTTGGGTTCTTAGGGGAAATCAGCTTTTCAGGATTCGAAAGTTATTCATCACTATCTTATCAGTTCCATAAATTGAGCTAAAAATTGTGAAACCCCAAACTATAATTAGTAGAACGGAACTGCATATAGATGATAAAAATGAACATGATCTATCTCTTGGGGTCAGCAGAGCCCTTGACATCACAATGAGGGCTGACCCTACATGACTAAAAGTTTGCTAAGTAATCACCTTCTCTACTGAGAAAGGTGTTCCTGAGGAGGTATGGGCTCCCCAAACACATTGCCACCCCAAATTGCTTCAGTGCCTTCACAAGTTGATAATTATGGCTGCCACACACTCCCCAAGGTAGTTCTTCCTCCTGGTTTTGCCCACACCTATTGTACCACAACTAGGATCCAAAAGCTGATCACCCTCTTTGATTCTTCCCTATTATAGACTGAACATTTGTGCCCCCCCAAATTCATACTTTGAAGCCTGGCCTCCCATGTGATGGTATCGGAGGTGGGGCCTTTGGGAGGTGATTACATTTGGATCAGGTCAAGAGAGTGGGGCCCCCATGATGAGATTAATGCCCTTATAAGAAGAGGAAGAGACAAAAAGGACGTTCTGTGAGCACACAGTGAGATGGCAGCTGCCTACAAGCCAAAACAGGCCCCAGAATGAAACCCACCTTGGGAGAACCTCCAGAACCTCAAGAAATAAAGTTCTCTTGCTTAAGCTGCCTGCCCAGTTAGTGGGATTTTGTTAACGCAGCTGGAGCAGACTAAGACATCCCTGACCTTCACCACCCAACATCAGTGTCCTTTTATGGGTAAAAAGACATCACCCTGATTTTTGTCTTTATGTGCCCAATTATTTCACTAACTTCATAACTAGTCTTCCTGGGCTTTTCTCTTTTCTACCGTGAGCCATCTTCCAGACTCCACCAAAATGACCTCCTACAACAATATTTCCAACGAGTTACTTCCTTGTGCAGTAAGAATTGGAGCCACTGAAGAATGACTCCCAGACACCTACCACATTACATTCAAACCCCTCAGTCTGGTGTTTGAGACCCTCCGCAATAAAGCCTTTCACGTTCCTTTCAATATTTACTTTCAAGTACTCTCTCGTGTTGGTTCCAAACCAAGCTATACTGTTCCTCAGACAAAATGTGGGCATTAGCCAACCCTGCCTTTTCTTTTGCTGTTTCTAGATATCAGATGCATTCAATGCTGTGAAGAAATATAAAGCAAGACAAGGAGATAGGGAGCAACAGAAGGGACCATTTTGCAGATAACATGGTCAGGGAAGGCTGAAGCAGTCACATAGCAGTGACTTGAATCAAGTAAAGGAGTGCGCCTCAAGGTTATCTGGAGGAAGAGCATTCCAGGCAGAGGGACTGGTGTGTGTAAAAGCTTTGAGGTGAGCTGGCATGTTTGTAGGACAGCAAGGAGAGCAGTGTAGTGCACCGAGCAAGGGA
This sequence comes from Eumetopias jubatus, assembly GCF_037043125.1. Classification (NCBI taxonomy): domain Eukaryota; kingdom Metazoa; phylum Chordata; class Mammalia; order Carnivora; family Otariidae; genus Eumetopias; species Eumetopias jubatus. Next base: position 77,286,965 of record NW_028274823.1, on the reverse strand, counting down.
GTGAGAGGGTGGTGGGCAATGAGGCCAGGAAGGCAGAGAACACGGTACATATTCTGTCCCATTCCGAGTGGGAACACCCACCATTTTGTTTTGTGGTTGGTTGTGGTTGTTTTGTTTTTTGTTTTTGTGTTTTGTTTTGTTTTTCCAGGAAAAGGCCCTGGTATGCTCAGTCTGGTTTAAACTAGACCCAGTTGACTACATACTTTAACATCTAACCAGAATCTCCATGCTCTATGCGTGTCAGATTCCTGGGTATTAGGAATCATCCATCTGAGTACAAATTCTCTTTATCTGTTGAATTTTGCTAGGAGGTACAAGTTGATGGATTATGTGTATTTACTGTTATACCGAAGCACCCTGCATTATACCATTCTTGCTGTTGAATTGACAAATGATTAAAACACAGGGGCTCATGCTCATCTGTTCATGATCCAGGAACTAGGACAAGGTAGTAATCATCAATGCAGGTTTTGAGGCTAAGCAAACTCAGTTCCAGGCCTTTCTTTGCCACTTAATATGAAGTTACTTATTTGTCTCAACCTCTATGTCCCCACATATAAGACAAGCATAAGACAAGACCTCGCAGGCTTACCATGAACATTAAATGATATAAATGAACATAACTTGCAGAATATGGAATATGGACACACTCACTGAATTGTGTGTGTGTGTGTGTGTGTGTGTAATTTAAATTTAGAACCAAAAGTATTTATATTCTCTAAAATAAAATCAATCAGATGGTATGTTCAGTGCAACAACTTCAAAAATAAAAACGTTTCTAATTTTTTCATGATGATTAATATGAGAAGAGTTTCTCTGGTAAGTTCTCAAGCAGAACACACATAAACTACTTTCCCATAAACACACCATTGTCTTTTAGAATTTTTTTGGTTATAGGCAACAAAGACAGGGGCCTAAATAACATAGGCAATCATTTCTCTCATATAACATGCCTGAAACTAACAAATCTAAAACTAGGCAATCCAAAACTGGCACAGCGGCTCTATAGTGTTACCAATGTGCCATTGTCCTTGTATCTTTCAGCTCCATCATCCTTAGGTCATGGAATCAAGCCTCATTGCTGCAAATGGCTGCTGCAGCACCAGATGTCAGGTCCAAGTTCCAGACGGGAATAAGGGATGTATGGTGGGACAAAAAGGCACCTGCCGTATGAGCTAACCCATCATGTAAGGAGCTTTCCTAGAATTCCCCAATAACCTTAACTTCTATCTCATTGGCCGGAATTTAGTCATTATCTCTTCATAGGAGAGGCTACAAAATACAGGTTTTAGTTGGTTACATTAAAGCCTCAAGAAAATCAGGACTCTGTTGGTAAGAAAGAAAATGAACGTGAACATTGGGTAGACAACCAGCAGATTTCACCTCAACCTTCTTACAGTTGTCTTTTCATAGGCGGTATGTACATAATTTTACAAGTTTATGGTTAAGAGGGTGGTCTCAAGAACATCTGCAATCCCTTAAGAAAAGAAATATATTTTATGTCATCAAATCAGGACATCCATTTGCTTAATTCCCAAATGGAAATACTTTAGGCATTCCCCAAAACCTAAGAAAATTAATTATGTAATTTACTAAAATAGCTTCCTGCCTGTTTCATCTTCAGTTTGATCAGATGCTCCTGTCACACATACTAATTTTCTTCTCCATATATTGAATTTTATTTTAACCACAAGTTCTTAACCATATTCTAGCTTTAACTTGATTTGACAATAAGAGATCCATTTGTCTGGTGCTGGGAAAAGACAAGGTGACACACTCATCCAACACTGTAATACTTTTGGAACAAGAGTGGAAAGTCCAGGAGAATTTTTTTAAATATTTATTTATTTATTTATTTATTTATTTATTAGAGAGAGAGAGCGCACGCGCACACGTGTCAGTGGGGGAAGGAGCAGAGGGAGAGGGAGAGAGAATCCTTAAGCAGGCTTCCTGCTGAGCACGGAGCCTGACACAGGGCTCAATCCCAGGACCCTGAGATCATGACCTGAGCCAAAATCAAGAGTTGGCCGTTAAGCAATTGAGCCACCCAGACACCCCAGTCCAGAAGAATTCTGACACTGATTTCTACAACTCTCACCTGCATATGAACTGAATAACAGTGTTATGATATGAACAGAAATATGTTTTTTTTTAATTTGCCATTGGATGTCATGATCACAGTGACATTTCTAAAGATGATGGACTAAAGAATGTGAGTTTGAGAAAAGGAGCTATAAACCTCAAGAGGAAAGTAATTGATCAAGCTCTCTGATACAATTCCTGGGCACAGTTCTATACTTACACTTTAGTTAGCAGGTGTACTGAGCCGCCAATGAGAGCCATAAAGGATGAGGTTGCCCAAACCAGCACCCTCCCTTTGATATATGTTGGGCTCTAATGAGAGCTGAAGGCCATAGGCCAGGACAGACCTACCCCTGAAACCCAACCTATGAGCCTTTACAACTGATACTCTGGCAGCAATTCATTCATTCATTCATTCATTCATTCATTCATTCTTACTTACTCCCTGGGTCTGTGCTCTCTTCTTGGAATGCAGAGTGAATGATCCAATGCTGGCCTTCCTGGAGCTTCCAGGGGTATACAATGCAGAAAGGTAAGTGCTGTGACAGGTATTTAGGATGAGGAGTGTCAGGGGACAGGCTGATGAGGACGATAAAGAGAAAGTGATTTGTAAGCTGAATGGTAAGGAGGTGTCAGATTCTGGGGATGGGTAGACACAGGAAGAGCAATGGTCCTCATGATTGAGGAGCACAAGAAGGACCAAGGCAGAGAAGAGATCGCAGGGTTGAACCTCAGAAGCTGAAACATGGCAGCACCCTCCCAAGAGCCTCCACTTGAACTGAAATGGGACAACACATTACCTAAGAGCCTGTTCCTGATGTTCTTTCATACTGTGCTTAGGGGAGTCAGGAATTGAGCAGACACTAAATTCCCTCAAGTCCTATCTCACTTCAGTTGTGAAATCTCAGGGTTCAGGGAAATATTTTGTGTGTGCTAGACTAATGGATTGTCTGGATTGGGAACTGCCAACCTCCTTTCCTAACTGTACTTTCTTGTTAATAATTAATTGGTTCCAAAAACAGGTATTGGGTGTCCACTATACACCAGGCACTCAGCTAGGGGCTAAAAATACAAATATAACAAAAGATTGTCTCAGCTGCAGCTAAGGCACCAAAGCCAAAATCGACAAAATAAGTGGCAAAGACTCCCACATTCTAAAGAGAAGTTCCAGAACACCCATGTAGGACTTGCAGAGAAGGTGCTCGAAACTGACTTTGAAGCCCTTAGTCCTTGGGGATATAAAAGGGTAGCGTTTGCAGTGGCTGAGAGAGCCGATCTCTCTGGAGAAGGTTGGAGTGCTGCCAAATTCCTGGAGCTACCACTCCATCTGGGGGAGGAGAGGAGAGTGTGTGCCCCCCACTCAAAGTCAGTGAGGGGACCCAGAAAGCGTGAGGTGGGTCCCCTGGAAATTCAATCTGATTCATGCCTGAGAAAGGCAAATAGTGAGAGACACTGGGAAAGAGACACGGCCTCACCAGCAGCCAGCCGCGTTTAGCACAAGTAGAGGCATTTTCCTACAATTTAGGATTGTTTTTTTGTTTGTTTTTTTAAGGCACCCTATTCCAAGAGGGCTTCCTGCTGGGGCAGGACAACCTCAACACAGAGGCTGGAGATGGATGAAGAAGTTGGGAGGAGAGGGGGCAGTAGGGAGATGCATCGTTGATTATAGGGAGCAGAGGTAGGGAGGGGTGGGTCCCCTGAAAAACCCGTGAAGACTGCCCGGAGAGAAAGAATCACCTTTAAGGATCTGCCAAATGGGAGTAACCTCACTCGCTCTTCCTTCCAGTTCTTCCTCCCTCTCAGTGACCCTGACCAAGTCTGGAGGGTTGGGCGGGGAGGAGGTGAGGATCAAAGTAGGAAATAAGAGAGAAGCGGACCACGTGGTCCCCCAGCTTTAGGATTCCCTGCCAGATGCTTCCAGGCTCCAGGAGAGGAGAAAGTTTCTATATGAAGGTTCAAGCCAGGACTATGAAACTGGACTAAATATTCTAGCACCGAACCAAGACCATGCTTGTGACTAAAAGGCCCCTCTAAATGAGGGGCCTGAGATTTCATTTGTGGAACAGGGAAAAACAAACAAAAGAGGCCTTTAAGTGGTTTTAAAGGGCCAGTGACAGGAAAGAATAAAGTTGTTTTCTGAATGTCTCTACTCAGCTCTGGTCTTTCAATGTAACGGTTGTACAAGGTTGTAGAAGGAAGCGTACAAATTCTAAGAGGGAAAAGAGGTTTACAGCCACTATAACCCAATGTACTAAAAAATAGAACCACAATTGTGGGATGTATGGGGTGGAGAAGAGGAAGACATATGGAACGTTCAACGAGGGTTGCCAAATAAAAATGCACGACATCCACTTATACCTTAATTTCAGATAAATAATGAATAAATCTGTTCAGTGTAAGACTGCCCCATGCGATGCTTTGATTTGCTAAATCTGGTAAAGCTATACTCGTGGGACAGAGGTTGGCCCTGGAATCCCTCTTACTCATGTAGTCTGTCCTCCTCGTTGCTCTTGTTCTTCCTGGATTTGGGGTTCTACGGACACCCCTGGTCACATCTGGACCTCTACGTACCTGCTACTCACCTACTGTTGTTTGTAACTACCACACAGAGAACCCGTGAGGATCCAAATGAGGTCATCTCAATATCATCTCCATGCTGCGACTTATAAATGGTCTCTCTCCAACTCTAACCTTTCTGCCTGACCTCCGGAGTAGTTGGTGAAAGTGTCCCACTACCTACTCAACTCCTCCATGTGGATGGAGGGCAGGCAGTCAGACACGACATATCCCAAACATAACTGACAACTCCCAAATTTCTTCCCCAAATCCCTCCGTCTTGAGTCTTCTCCCATCTCAGCCAATGGCGCACAGTGGATCAAGCCAAAGACCCAAGCATCGTCCTTGGGTCATCTCTCTTTTCTCACCCCCCACGTGTAATCCATTGGCAAATCCCACCTCTAATGATATTCCAGACCTGGTCCTCTGAACTCTGCCCACAGCCAGCATCCTAGTCTAAGGCTTTGCTCTCTGCTTTACTTCCAGGGCCTCTCTCCACCGCCCCTGTTACCCACCTTCGTCCACCCTGCACAGCAGCCGGGGGGGACCTTTTACAAACATAAAGTGGATCACGTCATTCCCTTGCTTACAATCCTCAAACCCCTTCCCATTGGCCTTAAATAAAATCCGTACCCTTCATCACACACCCTCCAGGTCCAGCATCTCCTGTCTTTTCTGACCCCTCCTGTCATCCATGTTCCACCTTTGCTCACTACCTTTCAACCCCATTGGCCTTCTCTCTACCCATCAAGCAAAGAAAGGTCACCCACTAGCTGCCCCCTCCTTGGACTGTTGCATGATGGGCTCCTTGTTGTTGCTCAAGCAGCCTCTCCAAGAAACCTCCCCAACCACCAGGTCCAAGGCACCGGCCTTCATCCACCATTTCCTTCACAATATTCTACTCTATTTCCTTCTCAACTAGTTACCACTACCTGAAATTAACCTATTTACTTGCTCCCCAAACAGAAATCAAAATCCTTCCTGAAGTCATGTTAGCTAATATCTATTACCTGCCCCTCAATGCAGAGACTTGTCATTCTGTCATAGGAGGAGGTTAATTTAGTCTGTCAGCACTTGTTCTTTCTAAAGCCATGCTGTTTACTACCATTCTTATTCAAATATTTATCACATGGTTTCACAATTATTTTCTTCCAGCTTCTTTCCTGACATGGAGGTTGTGTTTGTCAGTCTAAAGACATCTAGATTCTTCTTTTTGTAAATATGCAACTTAATGTTTTTGTTAGTGTCCAAACTTCTCCTCTGCACATCCTCTAAAATGGAACCAATGCTTCTCTATAGGTAAAACTGTAAATAACCAAAACTCCTGGACATATACACCTCAGATTTTTCTCCTTACTTTGGACTCAATTTATACCTCCAAAGTAAAATCATGTGGTGCTATTCTAATAGAGATGTATACCTGGATGGGGAGATAGGCGATTTTTTAAAAATGTCTCCAACATGGAGGTATCACTTAAAATCAGATTTCTGTGTCTGTCTAGTGAACAAAAATACTTTTGTTTATATATTTCATTAGTAAAACATTTAGTCTTCTCAAACTTTCCTCTTTGAACGTTGCTTTGGTTTTCTCATTTTACCTACTGTCAGCATTGCTCATGGTTCTAGTAAACTGTCCTAGTTTCATTCCTATAATATTCTCATTTATATTCCATGTCCCAGAAAGTATTTTGCTTAGTCAATTAGTGTTCCTTTTACATGTTTCTCTTTCTCCATATATGGAAATTACTATATTGCTCTTAATAAAGTAGAGGCAAAAATGTCCAGTCTTTTTGCTCTGGCTTCATTTTATATTTCGTTTTCAGTTTCTACTAATTTGATTTGCATATCTTTAAAATGCATATTAATTATGTGCCCATCAGTCTTAATCCGTTCAGCATAAAATAGAGAGGAAAAAAAACACAGGTTTTTTTTTTTTAACTTTTTAGTTTGGTTTTTTTAAGATCCTTCTTACACTGAAAGTCAACCCAGAGCAACAACAACAAAAGCCTATTATTTAGGAAACGACAGGAGGAGTCATTTGATCCCATACATATGCTGGGTCCCTTCCCTGCATCCCTAAATCAGTCTGAGCCTGTCTTAGTCCATTTGGGCTGCTACACTATAACCAAAATACCATAGGTAGAGTGGCTTTAGCCACAAACATTGATCTCTCACAGTTCTGGAGGCTGGTAAGTCCAAGGTCAAGGCACTGGCCAATCTCTGAGCACCCTCTACCTGGTTTGCTGATGGCCATCTTCTTGCTGAGTCCTCCCGGGGCAGAAGGAATGAGGGAGCAATCTGAGTTCTCTTATATAAGGACACTAATCCCATTCATGAGGGCTCCACCCTCTGGACCTAATCACCTCCCAAAGGTCCCTTCTCCTAATACCATCACATGGGGGGGGGGGGGTAGGATTTCAGCAGTGAATTTTGGGAGAACATGAACAATCTTATTATGACATACTGCTTAAGCAGAAAACATTAAAAGTGCAATTTGTTACAAGATATATTTAAAATAAAAAAAAACAAACAAGTAAGAGTTCTTAGGAATTCCAAATGTTAACCAAAATAAAAATTTCAATTGAGTGTTGTAAGTTGAAACTGAGGAGCTTTCCAATAAGTGGAATCCAAAGACAGACGGAATAGGAGAGGAAGGTGAAAGCCTGCGGTCTCAATCTAGGCGGTACGGCATCAGGCTCATGGTAATAGAAAAAAAAAATGGAGAAAATAAAGGGAGCAAATTATCAAACAATAATACAGAAGTGAAGTGTCCAAGTAGAGAGTCTGAGGTGGCACAAGGAATGTTTGCTGCACTGTCTTTGAGCTCTATCTGAAAGAAGGGAGTGTCTTCTGTTTGGTAACAAGGTGCCCATTAAGTTGCAGTAGACACCCCCCTCCCCCACAGTCCTGGGGACAACAAGGACCAATGGGCAGATTGAGGTGAGACCTGTAAAACCTGGAAGCAGTGGCATCCTTCCCATATAGCATCATCAACACAGTCAGAGGAGAGGACTTAGCCCAAACTTCCTTACCCGGTTCTCATAATTAGAACACTTACAATCCCTGAGTAGCCCATAGGTTGCTGGGAGCCACCTAATTCAGTGTACTCGAATCACCCCCTCTCCATTCCCAGTGCCTGGCCCGGAGGAGGCAGTCAGTAGACACTGACTGAAAGAAGGAATGAATGAACTACTGAGTGAACAAAGAACTCTCCTGGAGTGGTAAGATGGGGAGGCCGTTTGGAAAGAGGAGGTCTTGTGTGTCAATATTTGTGTTCTTCTGTTCAGCAAGAGACACAGAAGGGCTGGAAAGACAGAGAAGGGTAGGGGTCAGGGACAAAGCAGAACCAGGAGGAGTAACACCATGCCAGGAGCCGAGCCTCCAGACTGAGCCGGGAAAGCTAGCAGCCCTGGGGAAACGTCAGATCGGATCAGTTAGTGTTAATGGAGAACTTCAATAACCCATGCACAGATTGGTGGAATGCCTCTTCTGGAGCAGATGTAGATGAGGTTTTGGATAAGAACCAGTCATTTTAGAGGGCACAAGGAATGGAAATATATTGGGCTGTTCACTGAACTGTTAAGAGAAATGGGTGCTGAGTAGCTCGGCGTAACAGAAATCACAGTACAATTAAATTCAGTGTTCTGGAGAAGAGAACAAGCCAACCCCTCCCACCAGAATATAGAGCTTTGACAATGAAGAAAGCAGTCTTTGATAAAAGAGCAAATAACTTGCAGAAAATCCCATATTTTCAAAACAACCTTATTAAAAACAGAAGGTAAATGTAGGAGGTACATGACAAATCCAAAAGGTCATATTCTCCAGCAAAAATCCTCTGTGATTAGGTGACAGAGTGTTTGTTTCTGAAAGAACAGCAAATGAGGTGGGGAGGGGAAGTGGGGAAGAAAAAAGAAAGGAAAGAGGGAAGGGGGAGCTTTTATAGCTAGGCACTCATTTAGACTAATTGACTCCTCTTTGGGGGTATGTAAATTACACTGAGATAGAAATTAAGTTAATACTGAAACTAGCTATCATTTCTTGGGAACTTCCCATGAAATGAGCATGGAACTAGATGCTGAAAACATGTTCCCCCCCAACTAGATTTAAGCTGTGGGCCATGTTGAGTTTAGATTTAATTCAAGGTATGATAGGAAACTGTTGAAAGGTTTTAAGCAAGGAAGTAACATGATCTGATTTTTTGTGTGTAATAAGAAACAATTTTTTTCTTCTTTTTCTCATTGTTAAATTTCTTTAAGTGGTAGTTGACTATTTAAAGCAAAACTAATAACCATGTGTTATGAAGTTTATAACACATGTTATAATGTTTTGTAAACTGTCTGATAATAATAGCACAATGGATGGGAGGGAGAAATGGAAGTATACAGTTACAAGGTTCTTACCCTAGATATGAAGTGGTGTGGTATTATTTGCAGTCTGAACTGTGAAAGTTAAAGAAAGGTGTGTCTTTTCAATCCTAAAGCAACCACAGAAAATCAGTAAAACAAGGGTATAGCTAATATGCCAAAAAAAAAAAAGGACATAAAATACAATAATAAAAATCCTTGATTGATCCAAAGGAAGGCAAAAAAGAGGAAAGCGGAAACAAAGAACAAATGGGACCAACAATACAAATAGCAAGATGGTGATTTAAGAGAAGCTTGTTCCTGATTATGTTAAATGTAAATGGTCTAAACCTTTTGATGAAAAGGCAGATTGGATAAAATAACCTCTCTCTCTACCGTCTCTCCCTCTTTCTTTTTCCTACCCTGCCTCCTTTCTCTCTTCCCCCCCACCCCCATATTCCTTGCCCCCCCCCGAGATTTTCTCCTCCCTCCTCCCTTCTCTCACCTCCCCCTCTCTGTTCCTCCCCTCCATTTCTCTGCGGTCACCTCTTCTCTGTCTCCCCCTCACCTTTTTTCCCACTCTCTCTCTCGACATCTTTATATGTCACTTTTCTCTGTTTTTTCAAGGTCCCCTCCCCTTTCCTTTGAGGCCAACTAAAAGAACTCTAAGTTCTTCTCACTTTCTCGTGCCAAGCAGTGTAACTCTTCTTTCAAAAAAAAAGTGACAATCTAGACTGGCTTCCAAAGGCCTCACCTTCGTGACCCATACGATCCTCTCCCTTACTATCACACCTTCCTCCTTAGCTAGTCAGCCCAAAATTCCCACTGTTTTTCTTCCTATAACATCTGTATCACTGAGCAACTCTAAAGATATGGAAAAAAAGATGTGCCAAAGAACAGAAAATGGGCAGAGAAGAGATTATCTTCCTTTACCATGATCATTATAATAAGTTCACTTTTCCACATACCTTGGGAGGTCATGATATGCTCTCTGATGACTAAGTCAATAAGGAATCATCAGTATTAACCTCAACTGTCCCCACTGTCTTAGTTTCTAAGGGCTGCCAGCAAACTATCACAAACTGGATGTGTTAAACAACAGAAATTTATTCTCTCACAGTTCTGGGGGCCAGAAGTGTGAAGTCAAGCTGTCGGCAGGGCCATGCTCCTGCCAAAGACTCTAGAAGAGGATCCATCCTTTCGTTTTCCAATTCCTGCTGATTTCTGGTGTTCCTTGGCTCACGGCAGCAAACCTCAGATCTCTGCCTCTCTTTACATGGTGTTCACACTGCCTTCCTCTCTGTGTATAGTTATCTCTGTGTCTTCTCCTCTTCTTATAAGGGCGTTAGTCATTGGGATTTAGGGTCCACCTTAAATCCTGAGTGATTCTATGGTGAGATCTCTAATTACAACCGCAAAGATTCTATGTCCAAATAAAGTCAATTATGAGATTCTGGGTGGACATTAATTTTGGGGGGGATGCTACTCAACCCACTATTACCTACTATCCTGAAATTTATAATAGCACCCAGGGATTAACTTTAAAACCCAGTATTTTTTCCCTAAATTTTTCAGCAAAGTTTGTCACATTTTTCACTCATTCATTCACTCACTGAATCCGCATTTATTGCACACTGACCACTGTGCTCGACATAGGAGTTTGGCTTCTTTTAATAAGCCTAAGTATTGTTGCTACTCCTGAGTTCTTCATACTGATTTTGCATCTCTTCTTTCCAAAGGGAGTTGTCTGCCAGAAAGAGAATTTCTTCCAGGCTGGAGTTATCTTCACACGGTCATTTTTAAATTAAAACAATAGTAAAGTGCACTGACATTTTGTTCCTAGAGCATGTGGAGTAATATTTTTATGGTTACTCTGGCAACCACGAGGCAAGAGTGGGCAGGAGGAAAGGAGCCGAAGGGCTGGAATCAGTAGCAGAGGGTGGAAGGAGCACCTCTCTGTAATGTGCTGGCTCAGGTCCTAACAGGACAAGGCCAGGAGTCCGGCTACTTACTGCCCAGAGAATGGCCCAGATCTCTGGCCTGAATCACCATCCTGTGACTGGACAGATTACATTCTCAAGAAATGAGTGATAAACTGAGGGGTGTAGGAATTAAGAACTCGTTCTAAAAAAGAAATGTTTATACAGGGCTAGACGTCAGCACATGAAGGACAGTCATGGGTTGCACCACTACTTGCAGACAACAGATACATGCATTGCCAAGTCCACAGCGGCTAAGGCACTGTCAAGGACTTGATTTTACCAATGGTATCAGATCCTGAGACAAAGCCTGAGCTGGGTCCTACTATCTCTACATTTAGGAAATATGGCTCTACCATTAAATTAGTCAGTTTCTAGCCACTGTGCACCAAGTACCTGCACAGCACTGAACCAAGGACTTCGGAAATATTAAAAAAAGAAAAAGAAAAGACCTACGTTACTCTGGTCAAAGATAAAATACAAGTGAGACAATGAATTCATGCTTGTGAGACTCACACACTTTACCTTGTAAGTCTTTTTAAAAAGAAAATAGTTGCGGGAAGGAAAAAAATATCCAAAACCCTGTTGAAAGTCTACACTTAGTTAAGCATAAGAGTTTGACTTCATGTGGCCCTGGATTCGAATTCCAACTTTCACTTACTCATTATATATCCTGGCAAGTTACCTATATTTACTGATTCTGTTTCCTCAATCGCAAAAAGAAGGGGGAAATTCTTACCTCATGGGCTTGTTGTGAGGGTCAAGCGAGAAAATGTTTGACGAGCACTAATATAATTTCTTGGCCTATCACTGATACTCAATACATCGTCACAACTAATCATTCATAGGTTCAGTGCCACCCTTGTCATAACTTGGGACATGTGCATAGACATGCCATGTCTTACTGCCAGCAATACGGCGCTGGCAGGGATAACCGGGAGCTGGGAACACCGAGAGACCATGGAAGCTAACTTCTAAGACCCAGCCTTCTGGAACAGAGAATGCACAATGATCTGATCATCAAGATCAGGGACAACTTAAACACTCAGTCATCAGCTGGGACCTATTCAGGAGGGTCCCTGGCTCCAGCCACTTAACCTGGAATTTATTGGGTTTCTACTACTACACTAGATACCTTGTCAGAGGTATCAAGAGAACACAGCCTGGGTGGGATCAGCCAAAACCTACTCCATAGAATGTTCCAACGCTGGGAGAAAAAGTGATGAGTGCAGGAGGAGTTGCCATGCATGGAAGTGGCTGGTCTCTTCTAGGGGCTCTGGTGTCACTCAGGAACCCACCTCACAGTCTTCATTATGAATCCTGATAGAGGAAGGGCAAAACCACTCATGTGAGTTAGTTTGGAAACAGAAGCTAGGTTGGGTCTTCAAAAGAACTGTCCAGGGCCCTGATGTGGGAAGCTGGGCAAAAGAAAAGTGGGGTGGCCAGCAACAATGTGGCGAGGAAGCTGCCCTTGGCCGTCATCCCTATAACTCAGAGAAATCAACTTGGATGAACAAGAAGTTGTTCCACCCCCTGTTAGATTAGTCACCAAATTAAAATTATTTTTAAGATAGTGTTCTATTTATATACCGAAGAGCTAAGTATGGAATGGTGTGAATCCACGAGTATTCAAAAATATTCCACATGCGCTACAATGAAAATATGAATTATAAAATAAAGCCAGACCAGATTACCTAAACTCTCAGATTATCATATCTAGAAAGTAGACAATATTAACATTCAAATGTTTTTTTAATCATAGAAGGAGATAAAAATATTTCCATTTGTCAATTTCTTAAAAACAAAAACCAAAACTCCAATCTCTGTAAGTATATGACGTGATTTTGAATATAAATAATGACTTTCTGCAAATACGGTCAAATTGGTTATAAAGAACCACAAAAGGCAGGTAGTTTTATTTAGTTTCCAGGGAGATGATATAATTCTGACTTGCCTTGACTAGTAGAACTGTCTTCCACATTGTCTGGCAAAACATATAAAATATCACAGAGTTAGGACATCAGTGCTATAACTTCCAGAACAATGGGCTTGTGGACAGAGAATTGAAGACCCAAGTCCCAGTCCCCTGCCCTGGACAAGTCACTCAACAAGAAGTTGAGCAGCATAGTTTGGAATAAATAAGAGTTCTGGGAGAAGAGACGGTTGGTCCTTTACCTCAAGGGATTTTGCATCTAGTTGGTGTCACAAAATTGAAACCAAAGGTACAGTGCTACCAGAAAGAGAGTTTGTGAGGAGGTTCCACAGTGATGCACCGTCCGGAGGAATGAGGGAGAAGGGGAGCCCGTGGGATCTGGAGGCAGAAGACAGGCTGGCCCTGCACCGTTAGAGAAGCTGCAGGTAGGGAAAGGGAAGAGCAGAGCGTCTTCGGGATAAGGAGCCCTGCAAGGGAGCATGGGTGGGAGCCAGCACGGGGTTGGAGTCCGAGAGGGGTGGGAGACTGCCTGGGCTCTGGGAGACCCTGGGAATGGACCATGCACAGGGAACTGGTTAGCCAGACTGGGGAGTTTCGATACAGTGTGAAAGGAGTCTGTTGAGCACCTGCCACGTGCCAGACACTGCAGGGACACCGGGAAATGACACTGATATCAGGAGGCATGATGGCAGTGTGCCATTGAGGTGGGGCTGGGGGGAAGCCAGTAGGAAGCGAGAGGCCTCCGCTAGGGGATTCCGGACTACACTGGTGAGGATCCAGAGAGAATGGAGAAGAAAAGAGAGTATCTTGAAAGAAGTGGGAGATATTGCCCAGGAATGGGAGACACAAACTTTAAATGATTCAGAATCACTGGGTGAGCCGGTGATTGCTGGTCCCAAAGATAGAACCAGCTGTCAGGTGACCAGGGCAGGGCCCTTAGCTGATCCACTGGTCAAATGAGGGTGTGAATAATTTCCTTCCTACTTTATGGGATTGCTGTTAAGAGTGAGAAATTGTTTTAAAAATCATTTAAAATCTATATCTCACAAAGAATTAGAAAATGCTTGACTTAGTGTGCTGCTGATCAGTGGGCTGCCATCCAGTTGGTAGTGATCTCATTTCTTTATTATTCATTTCAGATGCACACGGTTGTTTTCTGACTCTAGGTTATACCATTTTTAGAAATATTAACAATAAATGCCAACATGTAAGCCACATCCCCACCGCTTACATGCAAAGGCCACAGTTACTGTGCGTAGAGCAGGTTCTAGTTGCAGTTTTCTCTCTTTGCCTTGGGTTCCTAATTTCAAAAGGGCTTCTCTCGCCCCGAATGGCTAGGTCAAGTTGTTCTGTAGAATTCTGCTGTTTACCAGCAGGACCAGGATTGCCACGTGACGGATACTGGACGTCAGTGCAGCCCTGGGGCATTTCCACTTTTTTTGCTCGTTGTCCTCAGGTGGTTAGAGACTGAGCAGCCCCTCTATCTTATATACCTGGTTTGCACAGACAAATTGATGTTCAGTAACATTTTTTTTTAGTAACTAGTTTTTTAATGCCTTATTAATGAGTCTCTGTGGTGGGATGCCTGGCTGGCTCCGTCAGTAGAGCAGGTGACTCTTGATCTTGGGGTCGAGTTCGTGCCCCATGTTGGGTGTAGGGATTACTAAAAAATAAATAAACTTGAAAGAGCCTCTGCGGCTGTACTTGCAAAGACTAGCAGTGTGGAAAAACGAAATGGACCAGTAAAGGGAGCAGAGAGAGAAGAAACTGAAAAGTGGGAGTAAGAAGCAAGCCCTCCCCTCCTACCTCCCCTATTTTGGTGTCTCAACCCTGACCAGCAGTCTCGCCCAGCTTTCCCTTTCCTGTTGCTGATGTGGAGGCTGTAAAGAGGGAGGTGATGGGGGGAAGGAGTAAGAAGAGGTAGAGGTAAGATGCTATAAAGCTATAAGGAAACTAAAGAGGTCAGTGGCACCCCCAACTCCTTCCTGCTCATCCAACTCTTGCCCCCCCCATATCATTTCCAATTAAGTTTTACTTTTTGCTCTTTGCTTAAGCCCTTAGAAGCCCCTTTGGCATTAAAGTAGGAATTTAAGGATGGAGCTCACTTCCACCTTTCCCTCTTTTCTCTTGGCATTAAGGAAGTGCCCAGCCTCCGTGGAGTTTAAAACCGAGTATGGGCGCCCTGTCCTCAAGGAGGCTGGGACTCACAGCCTGAGGGGGGAAAAAAAACCTAGCTCCACCTTGTCTTGAAAGAAAAGCTAAAGTCATAGAAAAGATGCAGCATGGTTGCTGGACAAAATGGACTGGGCAGAATTTCAGGCATTTTCAGAGCAACTCATAATATTTGTACCATAATCTCCCATCTTCCTGAATGTTTAGCCTTTCTCTTTAGTGGCAAATCGGTTAATATCTGAGACATTTGTGGCCTTCAAGCCACAATACTTAGCTCCCAAGAATGTTACAAGGATTATTCACATACACGCCTTAGAGGAATGACCTAAAGGGAACGAACGTAATTAATTATAAAATGTTTAACAAATAATGGGTGCGGCACACAAACTGGTATTACCAACACCCGTAATTATTGCATTACAATACATCCAAAACATCTACATAACTTTCTCTATTTCGCTTAAATAATAATTGTTAAATTGCCGTGAGGATTCTAAAGCATTAAAGACTGTACAAGGAAATTTCAGTGCTTTTCTACTTTATATACTCAAAACATAGTCATTAACATCCTTAAAATTTACCTTCCAAACCTGCTCATAAACTTAAAAGTAGGCTCACAGTGTAGAAAAGGAGAATTAACTTGGATGATAAAATAGTCTCGAAATGAAGACAACCTTCCAAAGAATGAGCAGAAATACCATTTACAACAGTACACAGTAATGGTTTGGCCAGAAGAAGGAAAGCCTATCAAGAGCTAAATGGTCTAACAGATTTGAGTTTCTATACATTTAATAATTTTTGGCAACAAGCCAGAAGGAGCAATGGCCGTGTGTGTATGTGTGAAGTTTACTCATTCGTTCATTTGATCGGTGTTGACTGAGCACCTAATTCGTAACCGGCACTGGGGATAGAATAATGAACAAAGCAGACAAAAATCCCTCCCTCCATAAACTGACATGCTAGAAGCTAGCAATAAGCAAATGTACATATCACCTGCTTATTTATATATAGACTCAAAGGTGTGTGGTGTACGTAGGTACATGTATTCTATTAAAATATTTATTTCCTTCCTATCTGCAACACTACCTTAATAGTACAATAATTATAATCTATAGTTACTGATTGTTTTCTGCTTCCACGAACCTTTTCAACTTCTCCTCGGTGGGGACCTGAATAATGCTGACTGGATACCCGAAACCCAGAATAAACAGTTCTAATACGCTGATCCCTGAGTTAAACTAAGACAACATTCGGGCACCTGGGTGGCTCAGTCGTTAAGCGTGTCTGCCTTCGGCTCAGGTCATGATCCCAGGGTCCTGGGATCGAGCCCCGCATCGGGCTCCCTGCTTGGTGGGAAGCCTGCCTCTGCCTCTCCCTCTCCCACTCCCCCTGCTTGTGTTCCCTCTCTCTCTGTGTCGCTCTCTGTCGAATAAATAAATAAAATCTTTAAAAAAAATAAAAATAAAAATAAACTAAGACAACATTCAAAAGTGAACTCCTTGCTCTGGGTTCATACATGACTACTGCTCTTTTCTTTCGAGATTCAATTCACTTAAGGGGGAATAAAAGATACACATGGAATAAAACCCAAAATGGAACAAAAATGGGAAAAGTTAGCTATCAAGGAAGCGGAATTTTTGACAAATCTAGAATATGGTACATGTATGGAATATTTAATAGTTAAAAGAAAAACCAGAGTGGAGGAATCTACCATCCAGAACTTGCATTAGGGAAATGCAATGGGGATGCCAGTAGGCGAGCTCCTTCCGTCGAGACTCCAAACTTCAAGAGTGGATGGGGGACAGTGATGTCACCAAGATGATGGAATTGGAGTCCCCAGCCTCTGGCCCCTAGCCAGGATAAACAATTAGACAGGCATCCATGAGTGAAAACAATTCTGAGACAGCTCTGGAGTCCACTTAGGAAACTTCAGCAACACAACGGAACAAAAAGAATAACCACACAAGATTAACCATACAGGAAGAGAAAACAGCCTCCTTTTGCCTGCATCATCCGTTCCCCAAAGCCAGCATTGCTGGACACCAAGATGGCATTCTCTAGCTGGGAAGAATTTCCCTCACCAGCAAAGGGAGATGGGGTGACTGACCAGCTTCCCCAGCTTTTCGAGTCACAGCTCAAAAGTCCTGCTTTGATTTCACCTCACCCAGACAAGCAAAGCTCAGATGTAGACAGTTGGCTAGGAACAAGGAAGAAAAGCAGGGACTAGTAATAGCAGCCACACAATGGAAGTGATGGAGATCCCAGTGACACCCAACCCTGGCCTCCACTGCCATGTGTACACCCATGGGGAGAGCCTTCAGTCCCACAACAGCCAGGGCCCCTGCAGCTGTTTGTGGGCCTGGATCTGGTCCTATCTCCTGTCGCTGGCCTGTACCAGTAGACTTACCTGCAGATAGTCCCTCCAGCTGTGCACCTGCATGCCCCCAGCCTGACTCCTGACACTGGCTTCCATTGCCTTGCACCCATGGTGAGAACAAGCACACAGCGTAGTTCACACCAACATCGAGGGTCCCCAAAGTTGCCAGGGTGCCCACAGTTGGCCTCAGCCCTTGCTGTTTGCCCTGACCCCCCAGGTGGGCAAAATGGGTAAAGAGGGGGAAAAAGTACAAATTAATATACAGCAGAGTGACTACAGTTAATAATAATACCATATTGCATATTCCAAAATAGCTAGGAAAGGGGACCTTTCATTACAAGGGGGAAAAAATTAACTATGTATGGTGATGGGTGTTGACTAGAGTTATTGTGGTAATCATTTTGCAATATTTACAAATATCAAATCATTACATTGTGCATCTGAAACAAAAACTATAACTACAATGACTTGCTAATGGATACACAATACAAAAAGATATGAATTTTGATATGAAAAACAGAGTGTGGAGGTGAGGGAGTAAAAAGATAGAGTTTTTGTATGTGATCAAAGTTAAGATGTTATCAGCTTAAAACAGACTGTTATATCTATGTTTCAAGTCAACCACAGGGTAACCACAAAACAAAAACCTGTAGTAGATACACACAAGATAGAGAGAGGAATCAAAGTCTACCACTACAGGAAAATCATCAATTCACAGAGGAAGACAGAAAAAGAGGAAGAAAGGAACAAAAGAACCACAAAACAATTAACCAGAAGGCAATAGTAAGTCTTTACCTATCAATAATTACTTTAAGTATACATGGATGAAATTCTCTAATCAAAAGGCACAGAGTGAGGGGTGCTTGGGTGACTCAGTCTATTAAGTGTCTGCCTTTGGCTCAGGTCATGATCCTGGGGGTCCTGGGATCAAGCCCCACGTCGGGCTCCCCGATAAGTGGGGAGCCTGCTTCTCCCTCTCCTCCCTGATCATGCTCTCTCTGTCTCTCTCTCAGATAAACAAATAAAAATCTTTTAAAAAGTTTATTTAAAAAAAAGGCACAGAGTCGCTGAGTAGAATTTTAAGAAAACAACAAAGAGAAAACACACACACACAAACACACACAAGACCCAACTATATGCTGCCTACAAGAGGCACACTTCAAGGACACACATAGGCTCAAAGAGATAAGATGGAAAGAGACAGTCCATGCAAATGGAAACCAAAAGAGAAGAGAGGTAGCTAGCCTTCTATCAAACAAAATTGACTTTAAGTCAAAAACTGTAATAAGAGACAAGGTAATTGTGATGATAAAGGGGTCAATTCATCAAGAGGCTATAAAAATTATAAAGATATGTGAAACCAACATTGGAGCACCTACTTATATTAAACAAATACTAACAGATCTGAAGAGAAAAATAGAAAACAATACGACAATAGCAGGGGCTTTGATATCCCCCACTTTTAACAATATATAGATTATCCAGACAGAAAACCAATAAGGAAACACTGGACTTGAACTACACTTTAGACTAAATGGACCAAACAGACATATATAGAACGTCCCATTAACAGTAACAGAATACACATTCATCTTAAGGACACATGGAACATTCTCCGGGATAGAAGAAAATTAGGTTACATTCATTCATAGACTACATTCATACATACATTCATATGTTATGTTACAAACAGTCAGCAAATTTAAAAATATTGAAATCATACCAAGTACCTTTTCTGACCACAATGGTATGACAGTAGAAATCAATAATAGGAGGAAGACTGGAAAGTTCACAAATACGTGGAGATTAAACAACACACTTCTGAATAAGTAACGGGTCAGAGGTGAGAGAAAAAAAGATACTGAAACAAAAATGGAAACATAGCATACCAAAACTTATGAGATGCTAAGAAGGAGGTATATAGCAATAAATGTTTATATTAAGAAAAAAAATCAAATAAACCCCCTAACTTTACAACTCAAGGAACTAGAAAAACAAGAACAAACTAAGTGCAAAGTTAGAAGGGAGGAGGTTAGAGCAGAAATTAACGAAATAGAGAACAGAAAAACAATTGACAAGATCAACAAAACCAAGCGATGGTTTTTTTAAAACAAAATTTATGAACCTTTAGCTAGACTTACTAAGAAAAAAAAGGGGGACTCAAAGTTACAAATGAAAGAAAAGACATTACAACTGATACCACAAAAGTACAAAGTAAAGACTTAGGAAAATTATATGCCAACAGACTGGAGAATCTAGAAAAAATGGATTAATATCTAGAAACATAGAACCTATCAAGACTGAATCATGAAGAAATACAAAATCTGAACAGACCAATAACAAGTAGGAGATTGAGTCAGTTATCAAGAACTTCCCAACAAAGAAAAGTCCGGGATCAGATGGCTTCACAGATGAATCCTACCAAACATTTAAAGAAGAATTAACACCAATTCTTCTCAAACTCTTCCCAAAAATTGGAAAGGAGGGAACACTCCTCAACTCACCTTATGAGGTCAGCATTACCTTGATACCAAAGCTAGACAAGGACACTTCAAGAAAGAATACTATGGGCCAATATCATAAATGAGAATATTCTCAACAAAATACTAGCAAACCGAATTCAACAACACATTAAAAGCATCACTTGCTATGATCAAGTGGGATTTCTCCCTGGGAAGCAGCGATGATCGGACACAGGGAAATCAACAAAGGTGATTAATAAAATGAAAGACAAAAATCATATGATCAACTCAAAGGATGCAGAAAAATCATTTGACAAAATTCAATATCCTTTCACGATAAAAACTCTCAACCATTTGGGCATAGAAGGAGCATATCTCAATATGATAAAGGCATATATGACAAAGCTACCGTTAACATCATATTCAATGGAGGAGGATTAAAAGCTTCCCCTCTAAGATCAGGAACGAGACAAGGGTGCCCACTCTCACCACTCCTACTCTGATTGAAAACAAAAACAAAACAACAGGAACAACAAAAGAACAGTTCAAGGGCTTAATTTTTTTTTTTTAAGATACAATAGGAATTTTATTCCGTTTATTTTGTTTTTTCAGTTCCATTCATTTTCTTGCTCAGGTCTCCACCAGCAAAGGTGCAGTCCGGCATCGGTAGGCTGTGATCACCTCAAATGCATGGACAGTAGCAGCAGGAAGGGTGGGGTTTTCCGAATCATCCGGGTAACAGCAATGGTGCTCACTTGGCTTGGCTGGACGAAATGTAGACACACAGACATTTTTAAAGACTCCAGGCAGCTTTGCAGGACAATGTCCCTCATTCGGTGCCCCTCATTAGCTAAAACAACAGCAGATAATCTCCAAAAGATCATCTCCGTTCTGAGTGGCAAAGCTGTTATCTACTGCAATATAATTGCCCACACCTCGTGGCTTCATACAACCACCATTTTCCTACAGTATCTCACAGTCATGTGGGTCAGGAATTCAGGAAGGGCTCGCCAGGCAATTCTCCTGGTCCACGTGGTCTCTCAGCGGAACTCACTTGGCAGGGAGCCCAGGATGGCTTCCATCCTTTGGTGGGGACGGCTGGAAAACTGGGCTCCTCTGGGATCATGGACCAAACTCCCAGTACATGGGAAACCACCATGCTGCTTTCTTCTGTATGAATTTGACAACTCCGGGTACCTCATAAAAGTAGATTCATACAACATTTTATGCTTTTGTGACTGGCTTATTTCGCTCTGCATTATGTTTTCAGGGTTCATCCATATTGTAGCATTGTCAGAATTCCCTTCCTTTGTGTTGTTGTTGTTGTTGTTTAAGATTTTATTTATTTGAGAGAGTGAGAGAGCGAGCACGAGCAGGGGGAGAGGCAGAGAGAGAAGCAGTCTCTGCTGAGCAGGGAGCCTGACTCGGGGCTCGATCCCAGGTCCCATGCCGAAGGCAGACGCTTAACAGAATGAGCCACCCAGGCACCCCTCCCTTCCTTTTCAAGGCTGAATAGTATTCATTGTACAGATGTGTACCACCCTGGATCCTGCTGCTTATCCGTTCATCCATCGATGGACGTCTGGGAATAACACTGTTATGAACATGGGTGTACAAGTATCTGTTGGAGTCCCTGCAGTCACCAGAAGTGATTATGTTGAGGGCTCAAAAAGTGAAAAATCACAGGTGAGAAACTGTAAAGCAAAGAAGAGTTCCTAAAAAGAAATAAACACAGACTGATGTCTGCAGCTGCCTTCTAGGCATTTGGAGCGAGGTCCTGTGGGCAGATGACATTTGTGTAACAGGACCAGGAACAGCAGAGCAACCAGCTCTGATCCTTGAACACATCTGAAATAGTTCTCCCATTTCCCTTTGTGACCAAAGATAAACCATCTGGCTGAGATGAGGGAGTGTAGCCTGTGGCTATAGTCTCAGATGCACTAATTGTTCAAGAAATATTTACTGAGTGCCTTCTGTGTGCCAGACACGGTCCTCGGTGCTTGGGATATACCTATGAACATAGCAGACAAAAGTCTGGCCTCATCCTAGTGAGGGGGGATGGACAGATGCTTAAAAATATGCTTCATAATTAAGTCATTTACCCAATATTATATATCAGCATCACTGAATTAATCCACTTATTCATTTATTTAATCACTCAGCAAATATTCACTGAATATCTTTTTATTCTTAAATAAAAAGGCATTTAAAAAAATAGAACTGGGGGGGGGTACCTGGGTGGCTCAGTCAGTGGAGAGGCCCACTCTTGATTTTGGCTCAGGTTCTGATCTTAGCTCAGGTCATGATCTCAGGGTCCTGTGATCGAGCCCCAAGTGGGGCTCCCTGATCAGTGAGGTGTCGGCTTAAGATTCTCTCCCTCCCTCTTCCTCTGCCCCTCCCTCACTCATGCATGCACTGGCATGCACACCCTTTCCTTCTCTCCCTTTCTCAAATAAGTCTTGAAAAAAAAATAAAAATAGAGCTGGGACAGAACTGTGCTTGGACGACATGCCATTTACTGGCTCTTCAGAGCTAAGCTAACCAGCATCCTGTGTGAGAAATACTGTGCATTGTGTTTTCTTTTCTAGCACTGGTATTTATATTAAAGAAGACATGAAACAAAGATCTGAACTAAAAAGAAGACTAGAGATTGTGTTCAGTTGCTGGAAACTCAATTGTAACATAAATTAGAATCTCTATAAGTCGTACTAACGGCATTAAAAATGAGGATGAAATAAATACAGCGTTATTTGAGGCATGCTTCCATAATTTCAGACCTATTCTTCAGCTATGTTGCAATTAGAAAACAAGAAGCCAGACTTCCCAAAAGCCTGAAAAAAATCACTAGACACTAAAAATGTGCTTATGCATATTTAGCATCTCAATGGCAACAACTCTCTTTAACGCTTTTCACTTCAGACTATTAGTAATATCTGGTCAGAAAGCACACCCGTAAAATTACACCTAAGAGCTTATGTGTATCAGAATGGCAAGAAATAGTCCATTGTGCACCAGTTCGATTTGACATTCCTTAAAGAATGGCATGTCATTTCAGGGCTGCAAGAGAGAAAGGAACATTTAGAAACTATCGAGAGATTAGATGAAGTAGAAACTAAGACCGATCATCCAGTTTGGCTAAAAAACGAGTTTCCTCCTCCAACTCAAGGGTCCATGGTAGGCGGGAGGCTCTTCTATGCAGTTCTGCCTGGAGGTGAGTGGGAGGTTCCCCTCTGGAGCTCAGGCTGTCCCTGGGAGAGAGAGCAGTAGAGAAGGACGGGCAGGAGACCACCCAGCCCCCACCTTCCCCACCCAAGCCCCTCTCTCGCTTCTACTTTCTCCATCGGCAAAAAAAAAAAATCCACCTTACGTGCTGCCTGCGTGTTGGGACTCTTGTGGAACACAGCTCCGAATATTTTTATATTTGATGAAAATACACAGAGTGTAAGCACGTGACATTAAGCTTTATGATTGTAATGTAGGGTCCCTGACATTAGGCTTCTGATTGCCAAGATGTTCCCTGGGAAGACATCCATCTCCAATAAGCACATCGCCAGCCATAAGATACAGCTCCTGGCAAAACGTTCAGCCAGAGAAGGAACCAGGCCACCCCAACCCAGGAAATTCCCTCTCAGAAAGTCCTGGGTAAATGACATAATGACAGTTTGAGTGACGCCGCTTCTCCCGCCAGTTGCCCCAATTCCCACTCTTATGCCTTAAATGAACCAGTAAAGAGTGAACTCAAGAAACTCTACTAGACACCCTACCCTCAGACCTTAATAAAGGCAGAACTCCAGGTCCATCCTCTCTCTGCTTAGACCTTGCTGTACCACATACCCTGTAGGACCTGTGAGGAATACATCTTGTTCCTCAAAGTTTCCTGATAGTTCTTGCTGAAGTGCATCCTGCAACCAAAATAAGAACCACAGGGCTGGTCCAGCCCCCACATCGGCCCTGGTCGGGGCATGTCTGCGGGGACTCGCTATGAGTAACATCGGCCCAGGCGTTCCTAGAGGATAGCACCCCTGTCAATAGGCCAACACAGCACTATGGCTCTATGAGACTAAGGAGCTCAGTCCCTTACCACAGGAAACGCCTCCAACCTCCTACCCATATCCCCGGGTTGTTGAAATGATGTGGCCGGCGGAAAGAGCAAGGCTTTGAGGAGGAATCATGAGAGGTGCTAGTGATCAGGCCACGTCTAGTTGGCGAGGGAAAGAATGGGGGTGTGAGGTCCGCCAGACAGCAGCTACAAGAACCCCTTTTCCATGTGGGGGCCAGGCCTGTGCCCCAGCAAATGGCTGTGATAGGAAGAGCACCCCATCAGATTTGCCAGCTGTGTGCACATTGCCTCAGTTTCCTTGTTTGTGAAGGAGGGGTGTGCTGGGGATTAAAGCATTAAGAAGGGAAAGGATTCAGTAAGTGTCAGCTTTCATCCTGGCCTCAGTCATCATGGCGGAGCTGGATCCCCAAAACCCCCCCCGGAGGGCTCATCGGTCAAGTTCTCGTGGATTCTGAATGCCCGAAACAAAAGGAGCTGTGTAGCTCCTTTGAGGGTGCTGTCTCCAGACAGGGCGCCAGGCCGAAGCTTCCCCAGTCCTTCACAGAAGGAGGAAAAGGGGGGCACGTTGGTGGGTCTCTGTGGAAGGTAAGCCACTCTCCTGTCCTTTATTGGGACAGAATGTCCTATGTTGCAGGATTATTCACTTCAGGGCTGCCCACAGAATGTGGCTGTCACTGTGCACGCACCTCCAGAGGGCTCCGTCCACGGTCACCACAATGACAGCCTGGCCTGCTCATTTGCTGACATGGATGGTCGTCGGTTTTCTTGTCTTTCTTCTCCTTCTCTGCTTCCTCATCTACTCTCCTCTTCCTCTTCCTCAGTGTCCTCACCAACAGTCACAGGAAGCAGGGAAGCCACCAAGAATGTAGGTCCAGGGGCACCCGGGTGGCTCAGTCGGTTAAGCGTCTGCCTTCGGCTCAGGTCGTGAGCCCAGGGTCCCGGGATCGAGCCCCACATTGGGCTCCTTGCTCAGCAGGGCGTCTGCTTCTCCCTCTCCCTCTGCCCCTTCCCCCTGCTTGTGCTCTTTCAAATAAATAAAATAAAATAAAATAAAATAAAATAAAATAAAATAAAATAAAATAAAATAAAATAAAAAAGAAGGTAGCTCCAGAGCCAGTCTTCCCTCACCTGGGGGTGGAGGCATAGCCAGGGCATGAATGGAGAAAAGAGAGAGAGGATCAGTTTACGTTCTATGTTTCAAAATGGACACAGCAAACCTAATAAAGCAAATGAACAAAAACTCATCAGGAAACCTTAAGCATAAGAGAAAGAAAGGAGGAGATACCAGGATCTAGACCTAAGTCTCCTTTGTCCTATCCAGACAAATACATCTACAAGTCCCTGGTGGATAGCCAATGAGTGACACAAAGATGAGTATCTGCATTCTGAAGCAAGCCACCTAAACATTCTCCTTACTACTCATTTACTACGCCAGTTTTCCAATTTCTGTTCTTTAAAATTCCACGCAATTTCTATTCTTAGAAGAAGTGAATAAACAGGGAGTCGGGGTGATATGGTCAAAACAGTATAGGAAGACAAAGCAGGATTCCTAATGGGCAGTTAGTAGGGGTGCTTACCAATGGAGAGCTTGGTAAATTTATTTTCTCCAAACCTCCTTGTTCGAGAAAATAAGGGAACTGTACTAGAGGCTTTCTAAAGAGATCATTCTGAAATTCAACGTGGATTTTCCCAGCTACATCAAAAAGCCTGCAAATGAAGCCAGGGCGTTTAATACACTGAGGCTGATCCCCTCTTCCTGCCCTCAGATGCCACAGTTTACAGAATCAGCTACCATAAACTGTAACCATTCAGTGTACATGCCAGAGCCTGGGACTCCCAGGGAAGCTACAAGCCAGCGTCATATTTATTTCCCACCCACTGGACAACTATTTGATGGACATCTCCTGTTTGCCTGGCTCAGGATGAGATCCCAGGGACCAAACAAAGAAGGCAGACTTCCTCTCTTTAGAGCTTTCAGAATCCAGGGGGTAGGGGGAATTCAGCATGAACAATCCCCACCACTGTGATGTACGCTTTAAGAAAATGTGAAGAGGGTGCTCTGGCAGCAAACGGTGACACACATTACTGTCTTCACTGACAATTTGGAAAGGTCAAAACATGCCCTTGTGACAGAAGTCAGCTCTGCCTCAGGGAAGGGAACCGATAGAAATTCATGTTGCAACGGTGCCATTTATTACTTGGAGGAAGCCACTGGGCCACGCTGGGCTCCAGCGACTCTCAGCTGGGAAATGACCACCACCCTCTGGGCCCAGGGAGGGCAGGAGTGGCTTCATCCTGGGGAAGGCAGCTTCAATCTAATTATTCAAGCCGTACCCCGCCCCCACTCTCCTGCTCTTGCCCCCCCACCCACCCCACCCTGCCTCTCCCCTGTCTCTCTGTCTCCTTCCCTGGTTCCTCTCAGCCACAGTATCTCTGAGAAGACAGAAGGGACGGCGTTGTGTTCCCCGCCACCACCCCGCCCCCGACACCACTGGGATTCAGTGACCAGTAGGTGAGGGAGCTTTGCTTATATCTGATGCTAAAAAGCATCCGAGGGTCCGCAGCTCAGCCTCTCCTAGTGGGAGAGGCATAGCTGCTCATGGAACATGAAATATTAATGAGGAGAACATGAGTGGCCCGGGCTTCCTCTCTCCTCAGGCCAAACCAAATCAATACAAGTCCCAGCTCCTGCCAGCAAAGGGCAAAACAGAAGTGTGCATTACCCACGGACAGCCAGAGAGCCAGCAGAACTATAGAATATTCGGAGCTGCAAGGCCCTGGAAGCTCCCCGCAACTGGACAGAGAGGAAAACGGATGCCCAGAATTTTGGAGATTTAGCCAAATTTTGGTGGCAGGGTCTTGGTTCAGACCCGTCTCTGAACAGGCTTTGCTGACACAAGTCACAGTCAGGAATCCCACTGGCCTCACAAAGTCATGGGGAGACAGGTCAAGGGGCGACATGTTGCAGAGGAACCCCAACTTCCTTGGTCTCAAAAGGAACCCCCCCCAAGTGGGAATGGAGAGAGAGAGAGAAGCACACCCAGATTCACCCACTGCTCTCACCCTGCCTGGACCCCTGGGCACACTGGTTTCCTCTATGCCTTGGGAGTAGCGACACACATGGCAAGAACTGGAATCCTGCTCAGACAAGAACTGGGGCGAGCCTGGGAGGAACCAGAGCCAGTGAGCCTCAGCCTGCACCAAACCAACAGTCCCTACGCATTCTGGGCAGCAAGACACGTCCAAGACCTGCCCAGGCTACTTGGCTGGCAAATGAGGTAATAATAACAAAGCTCTTCGGAGCCAGTCTCATTTTCTAGGCACAGAGTCAGATAACCTTATTTAGTACTATAGTTTAAACCATTTTTCTTAAAATCCTGCATTGGGAATTTACAGTGCTTTTATTTTTTTAAGACTTTACCTTTTTAGAGCAGTTTAGGTTCACAAAACAATGGAAAGGGAAGGACAGAGTGTTCCTATACACTCCCTGTCCCCACATACACACAGCCTCTCCCATTAGGAATAAGCCCACTGGAGTGGTACGTGTTACAATTAATGAACCTACACTGACACATCATTATTGCCCAGAATCCACAGTTTACCTTAGGGTTCACTCTTGGTGTTGTATTGGTGGAGCTTTTTGAGCCTTTTTATTTAACTGGTAGTGTTTTCTTCCTTTCTTCCCCAGCTGTGAGTCTGGGGAAAAGCCCATCCTTCCACAAAGTCCTCTGGGGGTAAAAGGGCAACCCCAACATAAGAGAAAATATAGCACGCCTGGCCACATCCCCCTTCTTGTGGCATGTGAAATCACTGAGTGACACAGAATGTCAGTGACCCTCAGATTCGTGGGGGAAATGAGGACACGGATCTATCAAAAGGGCCACAGCCAAGAAGGAGACAAAAGGCCACCCTGCATACGTGTTACCTCAACAGCAGAGTGACAAGAAGCTATTCTGTCATGGTTGGCTTTGCCAAACCTTGTGAGCACAGTCCTGTCAGCAAGCAGCAGGGGAGGGGAAGGGTGACAAGGGACATAGAGCAGGGTGACATCCACAGGAGCGGCTGGCCGGGTGCGCCTGACACCAACAGCTCTCTGCCTCCATTCAAGGAAGTTGGGCAAGAGAACATCTCACCAGCGTGACCGACTTGACCAGGCCAGAAAGACAATCACAGAGGACAGAAGGACACCACGGTCACAGATTGCTTTCTCAGCGTCTGGAATTTTTATAATATTCTACCCAAACCTCTGCCTAGCAAAGACCTTATCACCAATCATAATGAATAATGAGTACCCACCTCCCCGCTCTGTGCTCCCACACACACATTCATCAGACACCTCAAGGAAGCTGGTGTGGCTCCATATGCTCACTCCGGAGACATCTCTGCTCCCTGAGAGTCCCCACTGAGGACTCCAGTGGAGTTGGTGACCCCAGAACACCTGTCTGCTCTGGGGCCCTGGGGAGCTTGCTCCTCTTACAAGAAAGAACTTATAATGGCCAAATACACTGGGGTGTAGTGCGGATGTCTGCCTCACCTTCAGGCCCTTCCCCCTGCTTACTTCAGACCCCACAAGAAGCTCAAACCTCCAGTTCAGCATCGCCCAACTCCTGTTGCTGCATTACTCATACCTCCCTCACATAAGCTGGTCCTCAGTTCTTCTCCCCCACCCAAACCCTCCCACTGGGACTTTGGAAGGAAATTGTGTTCTGTCATCAAAACATTCCTCCATATCTTCAAACCCTTCTCTCCAGTATGTGTGCGCCTCTCGGCTCTGAAGACCCTGATTACTTTGCATTCTCTCAAATTGAGAGTGAGTTAACCACCTCAGAAAAGATGTCTTAGACCCATTATAAAAGGGTCCTAACGCTCTGGCTCCATTGGGCTGGTTGGCTCTTACTGTTGCAGTGGTGACGCACTTCATCCTGTCTTTCTCAGACTCCTAACATCTGGAGGGCTTCCTACTCTCCTCAGCTCTTCCACCTAGATCCATAAGCCTGGGCCTTTCTTGCAATCTCGCTCTTTTTTTTTTTTTTTTTTTCCATCTACCCTCAACTCACCAACATGAGTGCCGATTCACCTCTGCCCCAATGCCTGCCTGGCCCCGAAGCACCCAGTTCTAGGGACTCTTCAATGCCTGAGATTTATGGGCCTGAAGAAAATTATGCGTCCCTGCAAATGTCATCTGCTGAGACACCCCACGCGGAGACCGTCTCTCCTCTTCCTGCATCCATGGATCTGCGTGTTCAGGACAGCCCCGACTCCTCCACCAGTCCCAGGGTAAAAGTACCACCCACTTCTGGGGAGGAGAGAACAGTGAGGAAGGAAGATACGGCCCAGGGCAAGAAACAGAAGATCAGGACCGTGTTCTCTCAGGCCCAACTCTACGTCCTCAATGATCGATTTCAGAGACAGAAATACCTCAGTCTCCAGCAGATGCAAGAACTTTCCAACATTCTGAACCTTAGCTATAAGCAGGTGAAGACCTGGTTCCAGAACCAGAGAATGAAATGTAAGAGGTGGCAGAAAAACCATTGGCCAAAGGAGAGCAAGAGTGTGACTCAGGTGATGGGATACCTGAGGAACACTTCTGGAAACCTTCCACTATGGAGCAACCAGACCTGGAACAGCCAGTCTTGGAGCAACCACTCCTGGAACGGCCAGTCTTGGGGCAACCATTCCTGGGCCAGTCAGACCTGGTGCCCCCAAGCCTGGAACAATCAGCTCCAGAACTGTGGAGAGGAATCCCTGCAGCCCCAGATCCAGTTCCAGCAAAATTCCATCAGCGATTTGGAGTCCATCTTAGCAACTTCTGGGGAAAGCCATAGTGTAATACAACAATCCGCTAAGTATTTTAGTACCCAGCAAATAATGGATTTGTTCCCAAATTACTCTGTGAACATAGAGCCTGAAGATGTGTGACGATGAGTATATTATTCGATCTCAATTTGGGTGGTGGCTGTATTACTTCTAGGCTTTGTCTTCTAGGGTCCTCTATAGATCTCGGCCTCGATATTCTGTTTCCCATTGTTCTTATTGTGTCCACTGAGGGGGTACGATTGGAGTCAAAGAGGTTTCAGGAGCGGTGGCTGCTCTGGACAACATGAGAAAAGGTGTTTCTGGCTATAGGTGACTAGATACAATCCTAATGTGGATCTCTTTAGGCTCTAGAATCTAACCTCAAGAATAGGAAGTGAAGATACAAAGACGTGTGATGAAGGATAATTTGTATTTTCTGAGATTGTGAGGCTTTTTTTGTTAATAACCTCAATTACTACCGGAGAGGGGTTAAGCTATCGTATTCTTCATTGATTTCCTCTGTCCCTTGTGATGTTTTACTAGCACTGTTAATTTGTTCATTATTCTAGGATTTGTAGAAAGATGTTTTGTATTTTAATGTATCATGATAATAGTACCCGTTTGGCTGATTGGTTTATAGGTTTAAGTACAAATAAATAAAGTACCCACTTTAAAAAAAAAAAAAAAAAAAAAGGGTCCTAACATTCCCACCCCAGTCTCTTTATTCGTTACCTTGTTTTATTTTCTTCATAACACTTAAATCATTACTCGAAATTGTCATGGTTGTTTGTATGTTTACCTGCCTACTTGTTTGTTTCATCCCCTAGAATGCAAGCTCCATGACAGCTGTGCACTTTATTCATTGCTGTAGCCCTAGTGTCTTCACGGGCCCGTAGCAGGTGCTCCATAAACATGTACCGAGTGGATGAATGAAGAAGCTATCTGCAGAGCGCGCTGTGATGTCATGGAAGCACACAGGAAGAATTCTGGAAGCACGTGACCCGGAATGGCAGAGAAGGGACAAGAGAGAAGAATCAGAGAAGGCTCAAGGGGAGGACTAATGGAAGTTGCCCAAGTGAAAACAGGTGGCTGGAGCCTTCTGCGTAAAGATGGCAGCCTGGACCTATACACTTACTTTAGTTCCCATCTAAAATGATAGTAAAGAAAAATGTTTAAAGGCAAAAATTCTCATAAAAATAAGACAACAGGAAAGAACAGGTGGCTGGCAAGCTATTGGAAGTGATAACTAACTGGAAGACCCAAGAAAATTGAATCCTAAACCAGTATTGGGGAAAGCCAAAACTCAATCTACTTTACATCAGAGAATGGCCAAAGGCTCAGGGACTGGTGGAACTGGTTGCCTCTTGGAAGACAAGTATGTGTGGTGGTGGGAGTGGGGGGAGGCATAAATATTATGACTCTATTCTCCATCAAAACAATGAAATAAACCAAAAAAGAAAAAGACCGGCACGGGACACAGGGATTACAACAGGTTGACTGATAGAGAAGCAAGACCAAGTAGAATGGTGCTAAATTGTTTCCAAAGAAGACCCATCCGCTCCTTAACTCCTGCCATACAAATGGGTGGATGCCCCTTCCCATCCCAGTGAGGGATGACTAGAGGCTTATTCTGAACAGGGTCTCTACTCTCGTGATTGCAGGCCAGCTGGGGGTGAGAGTGCCATACTGAAAGCAAGGGGATTAAGTGAACATTTATTTTACAGATGCCCAGATCCCTAGCCTCCTTCCCCAACTCAGCTCCCAGCATGCTGGGAGGTGTGATATTGGAAGACACTTGGGGAATCTGAGTAGCTCTGAAAGAAGAATTAACACTACTGCTAGAGTTTTCCAATACAACACCCAGCTCCATTCCCTACAGTCTCACAAGCCCCATCAAAAACTCAGAGCTTCCAATGTCCTCTTAAGATAGTACTCCAAAATATGAGCAGACAACTAAGCATCACCAAACATTTGAGAAAAGCCCCTAAAATCGGTGAAAGAATCCAAAAATGTTTTTTAAAATAGTAAAAAAAGACTTGAAAGAAACAAAGTCTATATAAAAAGAAAATTCAACAATTTTCTTTAATATCACCAGAGAGAGAAGATATTACTTCCACAAAACAAAAACAAGACGCTTTTTCAAAAAAGAATGTGCAGAGAATTAAAAAAACTCTTGGAAATTAAAAACATGACCCCCTCAAAATCAATAAAAATAGGTCAACACCTTGACATATAATAATGAAACTTGCAAATGTCAGAGACAAAGAGAAAATCCTGAAAGCAGCTCGGGGGAGGTGGTCCATAACCCACAAGGGTAGAAACATTAGACTGGCAGCAGACCTATCCACAGAGACCTGGCAGGCCAGAAGAGACTGGCATGATACATTCAGGGTGCTAAATGAGAAAAATACGCAGCCAAGAATACTTTATCCAGCTAAGGTGTCATTCAAAATAGAAGGAGTGATAAAAAGCTTCCAGGGCAAACAGAAACTAAAAGAATTTGTGATTACTAAACCAGCCTGCAAGAAATATTAAAGGGGATCCTTTAAGTGAAGAGAGAGCCCAAAGGTAACATAGCCCATAGGGGAACAGAGACAATATACAGAAACAGTGACTTTACAGGTAAAACAATGGCACTAAATTCGTATCTTTCAATAGTTACTCTGAATGTAAATGGGCTAAGTGCCTCAATAAAGACACAAGGGTTATCAGATTGGATAAAAAAGCAAGACCCATCGATATACTGCCTGCAAGAGACTCATTTTAGACCCAAAGACACCTCCAGATTGAAAGTGAGGAGGTAGAAAACCATTTATCATGCTAATGGACATCAAAAGAAAGCTGGGGTAGCAATCCTTATGTCAGACAAATTAGATTTTAAACCAAAAACAGTAATAAAAGATGAGGAAGGACACTATATCATAATTAAAGGGTCTAACCAACAAGATCTAACAAGTGTAAATGTTTATGCCTCTAACATGGGAGCAGCCAATCGTATACACCAATTAGTAACAAAATTAAAGAAACACATTGATAATAATACAATAATAGTAGGGGACTTTAACACCCCACTCGCTGCAATGGACAGATCATCTAAGCAGAAGATCAACAAGGAAACAAGGGCTTTGAATGACACACTGGACCAGATGAACTTCACCGATATATTCAGAGCATTCCATCCCAAAGCAAGAGAATACACATTCTTCTTGAGTCCACATGGAACATTCTCCAGAAGAGATCACATTCTGGGTCACAGATCAGGTCTCAAACAGTACCAAAAGATTAAGATCATTGCCTGCATATTTTCAGACCACAGTGCTTTGAAACTTGAACTCAATCACAAGAAGAAAGTTGGAAAGAACTCAAATACATGGAGGCTAAAGAGCATCCTACTGAAGAATGAATGGGTCAACCAGGAAATGAAAGAATTTTAAAACATCAGGAGAACAAAGGCACAAAGAAATGGAAAAACATTTTCTGCTCAGGGATTAGAAGAACAAATTTTGTTAAGATATCTATGCTACCTAGAGCAATCTATACATTCAAGGCAATCCCTGCCTAAATACCATCAACTTTTTTCACAGAGCTGGAATGAATAATCCTAAAATTTATATGGAACCAGAAAAGACCCCGAATAGCCAAAGGAATGTTGAAAAAGAAAACCAAAACTGGTGGCATCACATTTCCAGACTTCAAGCTCTATTATAAAGCTGTAATCATCAAGACAGTATGGTACTGGCACAAAAACAGACACATAAATCAATGGAACTGAATAGAGAGCCCAGAAATGGACCCTTAACTCTATGGTCAACTAATCTTCGACAAAGCAGGAAAGAAGATCCAATGTAAAAAGGACAGTCCCTTAAACAAATGGTGCTGGGAAAATTGGACAGCCACATGCAGAAGAATAAAACTGGACCATTTCCTTACACCATACACAAAAACAGACTCAAAATGGATGAAAGACCTAAGTGTGAAAGTGGAATCCATCAAAATCCTAGAGGAGAACACAGTCAGCAACCTCTATGACCTTGGCCGCAGCAACTTCTTGCTAGACACGCCTCCAAAGGCAAGGGGAACAAAGGCAAAAATTAACTATTGGGACTTCATCATGATAAAAAGCTTCTACACAGCAAAGGAAAGAGTCGACAAAACCAAAAGACAACCAACAGAATGGGAAAAGATATTTGCAAATGTCTTATCAGATAAAGGGCTAGTACCCAAAATCTATAAAGACCTTATCAAACTCAACACCCAAAGAACAATAATCCAGTCAAGAAATGGGCAGAAGACATGAACAGACATTTCTCCAAAGAAGACATACAAACAGTCGACAGACACATGAAAAAATGCTCAACATCACTGGGCATCAGGAAAATACAAATCAAGACCACAATGAGATACCACCCCACACCAGTCAGAACGGCTAACTTTAGAAGTCAGGTAATGACAGATGTTGGTGAGGATGCAGAGAAAGGGGAACCCTCCTACACTGTTGGTGGGAATGCAAGCTGGTGCAGTCACTCTGGAAAACAGTATGGAGGTTCCTCAAAAAGTTGAAAATAGAGCTACCCCAGGACCCAGCAATTGCACTATTAGGTATCTACCCCAAAGATACAAATGTAGTAATCTGAAGGGGCACCTGCACCCAATGCTTATAGCAGCAATGTCCACAAGAACCCAGATGTCCATCAAGAGATGAATGGATAAAGAAGATGTGGTACACACACACACACACACACACACACACACACACACTGGAATGGAATACTACTCAGCCATCAAAAACATGAAATCTTGCCATTGGCAATGACGTGGATGGAACTAGAGGGTATTGTGCTAAGAGAAACTTATTTCAATCAGAGAAAGACAATTATCATATGATCTCACTCATATGTGGAATTTAAGAAACAAAACAGAGAATCGTAGGGGAAGAGAGGAAAACATAAACCAAGATGAAATCAGAGAAGAAGACAAACCATAAGAGACTCTTAATCTTAGGAAACAAACTAAGGGTTGCTGGAAGGGAGGGGCGTGGTAGGATGGGGTAACTGGGTGATGGAAATTAAGGGCACATGATATAATGGGCACTGGGTGTTATATAAGACTGATGAATCACTGACCTCTACCTCTAAACTAATAATACATTGTATGTTAATTAATTGGATTTAAAAAAAAAAGAAAAACATGAGAGTAAAAATGAGAAATTAAGCAGAAGCAATGAAAAATAAAATTGAGGCATTCTCTTGGAAAATGAAACAGAGAGATGAATTATAGGAGAGAAATGATAAGAAATTTGAAGTACCAATGTAGGAGGTCTAACACCCAAATAGTAATTCAGAGAGAAGATAGACAAGGAAAAAATTATCAACAAAATAATATAATTTCTTAGAACCAAATGGCATGAGTTTCCATTTGAAAGGGCCCAGGAAGTGCCCAGAATAATGTCATAAAATTTCAGAATACCAAAGACAAACAATAAATCAGAAGTCAAAATGGCACCAGAAACAAAGGACAATGTCAAAATGTTTTAAAGTTTTGAACGGAGCATTACTCCCAATGTAGAACACTACATCCAATCAAATGATCACTCTGATAACAAGAGAAAGGCAGATTTAGATGTGCAAAGCCTTATAAATGTACATGACAAAAACCTTAGGAATTATAATTACCTGCAGAAGCTATTGGAGTATATTCTCCATCAAAACAATGAAATAACAACAACCAAAAAAAAAAAAAAAAAAGGCACAGGAAACAGGGAACTCAACAGGTTAACTGATAGGCAAGATTCAAGCAAGACCACCAAGGTACCAGGCATACAACACAGCCAGTCAGTCCAGACTGAAGCACATCAGGAAGATGAAATTAATAGAATACCTGCTGCATCTAAGTGTATTGAGAAGAAATTGAGACACTAACACAGAGTTTGGGGTTGAATTAATGATGAGTATTGGATTAGTGATAGAAACTAAGCAAATAAGCAAAGAACACCCTGCTTTAGAGGAAGCAAAATATTTTTCAGGAAAGTTAAAATAATTGTAGTTTACTTCGTGGCTTAGCTCTGAACAGTGTTTAAAAGGTCATATTAAAGTAAAACTCTAAATATTGATCTTACCAAAATTATGATATAAGCAAATATTTTTGGAAGCTGGTGGAGGGGGGCCAAATAGGTGGATGTTCACAATGGGGGAAAAGATGAAAGAGAGACAAATACTCATTTTCTATAATGGACTATAAGTTGAAATTATCTAAAGCTAAAAAATCTAGAAATAACCATCCAAAAGTTTAGCGTGTTTAACATGTTGTCTTCTGGGAAAGGGGCTCAAAGGAGAGAAGGAGCAGGAAGTGTTGCCTTCATTAGCAAGCCTTTTAAAATATTTGCTTTTAAACTGTATTGTAAAAAAAAAATGGAATAAAGCAACAACAAAAATAAAAGCAAAAGGTAATGATAGAGCAAGACATTCTTGGCAGAGGAAATGGCAAGGCCTTGGGTCAACATCACAGAATGTTCTGTTTAAATAAGGCTTGGAGAAGAGGCAAAGAGATGCAAAGAGGAAAAAGCAAAAGGAGATGAGTCTGGGAGTCCTTCTCTCACCTATATTGTGCAGAGCTCCAGGAGAATGTTGCTCCTGTCCTAACAATGAGAAAAAGCAGGATAGTCCACAGAATCCTAACATGTCTTGAATCCAACAGAAAGCTGTGGTTTCAGGGCAATCAAGGGAGCTGAATTCCAAAGAGTGACAAGGACAAGGGGATATAGTAACTCTTTCACCACTGGAAGAACATGGGAGGAAAAAAAGGCTGTGGCAGAAGTAAGATGAAATCAGCTAAAAAGTGAACCAATTCCTAGAGGCCACGTGTGGCTAGCCCATCAATTTAGAACTGGGAGCCCCAGTCACACAGAAATTTTTCACTCACCCCAAGACTTTTCCATGAACCTCTACTTGGTGCTCACAAGAAAGATTGGAGGTAGCAGAGCAGGGGACCTGAAAGAGCTCCTCTCATTGACACAGATGTGTGGGAGGTGAATGCTGCCTTTGGGGCCAGGCACAAAACATCATCTGCTTCCCCAGATGTTCTTTGCACATGAATCAAAAACCTTAAGCCATGGGAAGCAGCAGCAAATCTTTCTTTCCCTAAGGCTGCTGAGGAAGATGAATGAAACCTGTCTGCTTCTAGGGGAGAGGTAGAAATTCTCCTTCTTGCCCCAGGAATGAGCCAAAGATTTACTGTCTGGAGGAAGGATAGACGCATCAATCATCTGTCCCTAGAGGAGAGGCAGGAAAACTTCACTGACCCTGGGATCCTGCACCAATATATAGCAGGCATCTTGCTATTGTGGGAGAGAGGCAGGAAGCTCTCTCCTGCCCAAGACTTTCTACAGATGCAAGGCAAAGTTTGCCTGTGATGGAAACAGAGATAGGAATTCTAGGAAAGCTCACACCTGAGGCACACAAGTCCTGCCTAAAACTGAGACCGGACCAATAGGACCATGAGAACCTCCCTATACCTTCCTAATAAATTCAGCACTGAGGAATCAACAAAGCCATTTACCAATGGAGAAGAGGAAAGGGTATGGAGAACCCCTGGCTGCTTAGATGTACAAAGATGGCTGAAAGCTGAAAGTGGAGTGAGAACACTGAGAAAAACCCACTGGCAGCCTAACCCTGAAGGAATATGAAGCCAGGGTGCACTGAGGATAACAAATAGCAAGAAAACTCGAACTTTGCTCAACTAGATTGACTCATTACCACCACCACCACCACCACCACCACCACCACCACCACCACACACACACACACACATACACCGTAACAAATGAAATAGAGTTTCTATTTCCAGATGTAAATACTGCTTACCTAAGTCTCTACTGTTCCATGAATGATGCCCATCATTCAGTAACAAATTACGAGACACATAGAAAAGCAAAAGGAAATACAACCCATGTGGTCAAGAGACAAAGCAATAAATGGAATCAGATTCAGAGATGATCCAGATGTTGTAACTCTTAGACAAGGACTGGAAAATAACTGTGAATTATATGTTACAGAATCTAGTAAAAAGGATGGACCAATGCGTGAACTTAATTTAAGCAGAGAGACAGACACTATTTTTAAAAAGTCAAACAGAAATGCCAGAAATGGAAAGCACAATATCAGATATGAATAATTTTTGATGGGTTTATTAGACAGAGCAGAGGGAGGAAAATCAGTAAACCTGAATTTATATTTTTAAAAATGATCCAGAATAAAACAGGTAAAAATATTAGGGATATAATGCATGGTTAATAATGTGTTGTATATTTGAGAGTTGCTAAGACAGTAGATCTTAAAAGTTCTCATCATAAGACAAAAAACTGTAACTATGTGTGGTAATGGATGTTAACTAGACTTATCATGGTAATCATTTCATTATATATGCAAATAACAAAATCATTTCATTGTATACTTGAAGTTAATGTAATGTTAAATGTCAATTATGTCTCCATAAAAAAGAAAAACCAACAGAAAAATAAAACAGATTTTACTTTAAAAAAAAGTTAATGGGAAAAATGGATAAACAATTTGAATAGACATTACCCCGAAGAAGATATTTAAAAAGCCAATAATCACATGAAAACATAGTGAACATCATTAGTCATTAGGGAAATGCAAATGCAAATCAAAACCCCAATAAGATACCGCTTCACACCCCCTAGGATGGCTAGACTTAAAAAGACACTAACAAGTTTTGGCAGAACGTAGAGAAATTGGAGCTCTCAGGATTGATGGCAGGAATGTAAAATGGTACAGCCAGTTTGGTAAACAGTTGGAAGTTTCTCAGAAAGTTGAACACAGACTCAGCAATTCTACTCCTATTTTAGGTATATATATATATATAAAAGAATTGGAAACAAGTGTTCAGAAAAATATTTACAGTAGCATCATTCATATTAATGAAA
Organism: Eumetopias jubatus; assembly: GCF_037043125.1. Classification (NCBI taxonomy): domain Eukaryota; kingdom Metazoa; phylum Chordata; class Mammalia; order Carnivora; family Otariidae; genus Eumetopias; species Eumetopias jubatus. The sequence goes on along the minus strand of NW_028274823.1, from coordinate 77,248,264 downwards.
AGAGGGAAACAACCCAAATGTCCATCAACAAACACATGGATAAACAAGATGTGGTATATCCATGCAATGGAATATTATTCATCCATAAAATAGAAATGAAGTCCTGAACTTCATTCTACTGCTACGTAGAGGGATGCTACAATAGAGATGAACCTTGGCAACATTATGTTAAGTAGAAGAAGCCACTCACAAAGACCACAGATTGTATCAACACATTTATATGAAATGTCTAGAATAGGCAAATTGATAGAGACAGAAAGCAGCTGAGTGTTTACCAGGAGCTGGGGAAAAGAAAGAAGGGAGTGACAACTGGAGGGTTCCTGGTTTCTTTTTGGGTTGATGAAAATGTTTTGGAATTAGACAGCGATGATGGTTGCACAACCTTGTGAATGTACTAAAAACCACTGAATTGCACACTTTCAACAGGCGAATTTTATGGTATGTGAATTATATTTCAATTAAGAAAAAAATTAATGGGAGGGAGATGTTGATAGAGAGAGAGTATAGACAACTATTTTTTCATAAACTTGAAGGATGCTACAATACTGATAAAAGGCAAAGTTTGAAGACAGAGGAGAGAAGAAAACAGATGGAGGAAGGGATGGAGAGGGGTCCCTGAAGAAGCTGATGGGATAGAATCTAGAGCAGCTTTACAGAAACCAGCCACAGGAAGAATAAAGCTTTCCATTTAGGGGCATGAGAAAAAAAGGATGACGGCTGAAGGTACACAGCTAAGTGGGTATGTAGAAGGTCCAGAAGTTGAGAGGCTTGCCAAGACACTGTAGAGGCTCAACTGGATGGGGGCCTAAGGGGAAGGGAGGCATCAAGGGTAACTGATAAATGCCTCTCGAATTTGGAAACTTAAAAACCCGGGCAATACTGGTATGGAAGCAAGATTGATTTGGGGACATTGATGAGGTCCATTTTCAATATGTTGACTTCAACACTTTGGCAGGACATCGGGGTGAAATGGTTAGCAAGTGGCTAGAAGTTGAGAATTCCATAAAGCACTCAGAGGTACAGATGGGTTGTGGAAAGGAGATACACAGAGTAACAGCTGAAGTTGTAGGCGTGGATAATCTCACGAACAGAGACAACAGAGAAAGGAGAGAAGGTGGCCAAGGGTACAAGTCTGAGATATGTCTGCTTCTGGAGATAGGAGATCACAAAGGGACCCATAGAGACAGCCAAAGAGTGGCCCAGAATAAGTAGCATAATAGGAGGGGAAAAGCCTCAGAAAGCCACAGGATGGGAGAGCTTCATGGACAAAAAGGGGTGTGATGGTATAACAGGTTCCCATAGGGATGATAACTACTCTAAGGCTCTTGAATATTATGAGATCTGCAGGAATCCTGAAGGAACAGTTCTCTAGAAAGAGTGCGAGTGCAAGTGAGATCCAGAGTCCTCTCCATGATCAAAGTCTGAGAAAGCTTAGTGCCGGGACCACAGAATACAATTCACTGCTCTTGACCTCTCGTAAGAACACAGCCAGAGAGCCCTTTCTGGCAAATAATGCTCAACACAGTCTTATAGTGTGACTTTTCACCACAGAATAGAGCACACCAGGCATGAATATTCCAGCCTGAAAGCCACTGTCAGACCAAAAGGCTCTCTGGAATTTCATAAATTGGTATGGCACGGCATTGTTAAAGCAGGCTAGGTGCCAAGTGGTCCAGCCCTCTCAATTTCTAGACGACGCAAATCCAAATTTTCCACATTTGGGCTAAATTAATTTTCCCAAGGATATTCTTTGGGTTGGAAGAGCCAGTTCTATAACTAAGGATCTCTGTCTTCTTTACTGCCATCTGTTTCCCCCCAAAATACCACTCACCTTTGTGAAATAACCTCCAATGCTCTTTAGGAAGTGGAAAGCGTAAGCAGTAGAAACGCAATGCCTAGAAAAATCTGCTCCTTAGCCTATCCTGTGGGAAATCTGCTCAGCCTGTTCTGTAGTGGTCTTCCAGTTGCAAAAGCAGATGCTTGTTCATTTGTCATTGATTTGGTAAATCTAGTAGAACATCCCTTTCCTTTCTTTCTCGTGATGATTCTTGCCGCAGCGTGTCAACTGGGATGTTAGTGGATGACAGCATTTATCCAGCAATGACAGTGGTTGCCCTTAACATCAGCCATCAGAAGAAGCTTACTAAATGTTATTTGATGATGGTAAGGCGCAGGAACCATCCACAGCATATATTCCCTTGTCCCTTTTTCCTCGCTGCTCATAATCACAAAGAAGAATCGCATCTACGCACGCACACATATATTTTTAGCTGTCTCGAAGCACTTGGCAAGCTGAAAATTCATGCACCAGACACCTGCGAGGACCATCTTGCAGCTCACGGAAATGCAGCCTGCTCTGAACCAGCATCTGTTCTCCAGTGCAGGGCAATGGCATGGAGGAGCTCAGGGCAGGACCCGAAGACAAATGACTTAGCAAGTGGAGCAGCAGGTGGGATTCTAGGTAGCCAGAACACAAGGAGCAGATGGGAGAAACTGAGCAGCCAAAAAGGGCTTCTGTACGCAAAGTGCTCTGGATTCCTTCATGACCCCAAATGCCTGAAACCTGGAACACATGCCTGTTGGATCTAGAAAACAAGAAAAAGAAAAGATATTGGGAAAAAAATACACATCACAGTCATCCAATACCAACAGCAAAGTCCACCCGAAGTCCTCTGTGTCTAGAGGGCTGGGTGGCTGGGACATAGGCAACCGACATTCAAGAAAGTCCAGATTCCAATATTTAGAATCAGACTTGCAACTTCAAGGTAGTGACCAAATTTGACTACAGGTAGTCACCAAATACTTGCTGGTTTTGCCGTTGTTCAGAGAATGTACCTTTATTGGATTTCACTAGTCCACTCCAGGGGGGACAGTATAAAGGTTCTTATTTGCCCAAACAAATTAGAATTTAAGTCAGAAGGACATCTTAGATCTTTCACCTCATTGTCATGGGCCTGGGACCTCGAGAGACAAGCATGAACAAAAGGGGGTCTTCCTAAAGCCGAAAACAAACACAAACACTCCCTCTGTCCTTCTCCCTCCCTCTCCTCTGCCCTGTTCCTCCTCCTTATTCCTCCTGCCCTCCTTTCCTTCCTTCCTTCCTCCCTCAAATGTTTTTATTATAGTTTGCCTTTGACTTCTACACAATTGGATAAACACACTTCTTTTGGGAGTAATTGCTAAAAATAGCAGATCATTTTTGTCCCTGTTTTTTTTTTTGTTGTTGTTGTTTTTTGTTTTTTTGCAACGCTGCATTAAAAGCATGGGAACAATAAAGGAAAGAACTTGTTCATCATCACATCATCCCATCAGCTGTGTATTTTTCCTTGTTGCCTTCCGGTCCTTGTTTATGGGATTGGTACATGCATTGCGCAGAAAGGGATTGTATTTACAGTCTGCCTTTTCCGCATTTTTCCCTGAATTCTGAACCTTCATTCTTTCCCTACTGTATCTGTCCGTCCGGGCCATGCACACCAGAGTACAAACTAGCACCAGCAGGAACTCAGCGGGCTTGGCTCACTGTTTCAGCGTCTGGCATTCTGGAGGCATCCAGTACCCATTTTTTGAATAAATCTAGTCTTTACAATTGTACTTTTTAAAGGCTACCTGGGTTCCATTGAGTAGATCATATGGTTATTTCCTGCCGTCAAGTTGCTTCCAACTTTCCACTCCCCTATGTATAAAAATATATGTATAACAAAATACCAGCCATCATCATATCTATGGCTTTTTCCCTCCCCTTCACTTATTTCCTAAATATGAAGGTCTCATGTGGGTTGTCCGTGGCTTAAGTGGCCTTAACGTTCTTATACTTCTTTTTTTTAAAGATTTTATTTAATTATTTGACACAGAGAGAGAGAGAGAGAGACACAGCGAGAGAGGGAACACAAGCAGGGGGAGTAGGAGAGGGAGAAGCAGGCTTCCCGCGGAGCAGGGAGCCCGATGCGGGGCTTGATCCCAGGACCCTGGGACCACGACCTGAGCCGAAGGCAGACGCTTAACGACTGAGCCACCCAGGCGCCCTCTTATACTTCTTGATATGTATTTCCAAATTACTCTTCCAGCAGAGATAGTCTCTCGCCATGGCTAAGCGTGCTTTGTCAGAGAAACTTCCAGCTGCCTCCTAGGGGCAGAGCCAGAACCCTGGGAGATCTCGCTGCTTTCCGTCCTCGGTTTTAAAGAGTAACCAGACGCTTTTCTTGTCCTCTGTGCACGTTCCCAAGCACTTCCTGAAAGCCATCACCTCTATCTTTGGTTTAACTCACTAAGAGGAGGCTAGGAGCTGGATCCCATCTAGGAGCTGACGCTGACAGCAAGTTGGAGTGCAGGGACGCCTCTTGGAGCTCTTGGCTACCACGTGGGTTGAAGGCAGCCTTCACACATCTGCTCCTCGGTTGTGGGACCTCTTCCTCTGCTCCAGCATCGCTTACTTTGCACAAGATGTGTCTGTGTAAAAATTTTGTTTCCCCACCCACTCCTTCTCTAGAGTTGCCCCGTGCCCAGACAGCACCCAGTGCGCTACATCTGCTGGGAGCACATGGGGCATCGGCTCCTAGAGGAAATTCACACAGAACTTACAGTCGAGCCACGACCAGGCACTGCCAGTTACCCTGCCACGTGCCCGTTGAGGGGACAGTAGAAGACTCTGGACGCTAGTGGTGGAAGCCCTTGTTCTATTTCTAGAAGCTGCAAGATCATGGGTGAATCACTTAACCACCTACAATCCTTGGTCCCCTTCTCTGTGAAAGAGAGGAAATAACAGCTCTCCTGTTTCTCCTGCTCCTGGTGAGAATCACTGAAACAATGCACGTGAACACTTTGCAAACTGTGAAGTGTTACGCAAGGTAGAGCATTGGTGTTACCCTGCAGTACCGACTATGAGGTACACGAGAGACCAGTGGGGTGGCAGACGCCCTTGTTTACCTTCCTACTCGGTCCTTACTCGCTGAGCCCGTTGTGCTCAGGTGGCAGGTAGCTCTGTGGCTGGTGCACAGGCACAGGTCATGATTGATCTCCAGGGGTCGTGGAAATCCCATGCCCTCTTTGCTGCTTTGAAGTAAGCATGTGATCTGATGCAGACTCATGACCCCTGCAGGAAAGCAAAGCAGTGACGGGTGGCTGGCCCTGCGGGAAAGACAGCCCTCCCTGACATAAGGAGAAAGCCACGTGAGGAGAAACCCTCCCCTTTCTCCCTGCTTGGTGTTGCCACATGAGTGCTGGTGCTTGGTGCCACTGGCGCGGGGCACGACAGCTGCTCTCTGGCACCCAGCAAGGGAAAGCCAAAAGCAGCTCGGGTGCTGAGCCAGGGTCCCGACTTGGTTGAACCAGTGCATCGACACCTTCTGGAACCGCCAATCTCCAGATTCCTTGTTTTGTGCGATTTGCTACGAAAACCAGTTATTCTCTGAAAGGGACAAAGGGGACGCACCTGGGGGTGATGCAGTGGTCAGATTGAGCACATCGCGGTGGGCAGGCCTGATTCCTCGTCCTCTGCTTCCACTCTGCTTTATTGTGGTTCACTCTTAAAATTACAGTAATGAGTACATCTCTGAGGCAAAAGCAAAACCATATATGAATTTAGGAGTGGAAATAAAATATGAAAACTATGTGACGAGGGGAACGGTGGGCACTGGGGACTGGCAGTGGGCTGGCAGGCCTACCCCCACCCCCCGAACACAGGGAGGCTAGGACAGAGAACGGGGCGGTGTGGGCATGGCCCTGGGTGCGGGGTAAATATGGGGATTCTGGGGCTTGAGGAGAAACTGTGAGGAGGAGATAGACCTCCCCCCGGAATACTGCCGCCTACCCTCTATCTGCCTTCCCCCAAATGCGGCTCTTACTCCCATGATTAGGCTGGATAGTTTGCCTTATTACCATAAAAGTTATCAACTTAGCTTTTTGTTTAGGTTCTGTTTGTTTGTTTGTTTCTAATTAGGCTCCACACCCAGTGTGGAGCCCAACTCAGGGCTTGAACTCACAGCCCTGAGATCAAGGCCTGAGCCAAGATCAAGAGCCTGGCACTTAACCAGCTGAGCCATGCAGGCGCCCCTAGTTTTTCACCTTAAGTGCACGGAACTTTACCAAGTGCAATCCGTGGCTCATGACGCATAATCATCACTGGTCCTTACATAACCCCTCTTCCTTTCATGATTTATTTTTATTACATAACAAACACAGCTAAGCCAACCTCACCCGAGACTTAAAAATTTCCCAATGACATGCACCCACCTATGTGCTCATCTACTTCCCCGCCTGCTTCCTGCAGCAAGTTAACACCTTGGATTTTGTGTTTATCATTCTTATCCTTTTTCCTCTTTGTGTGTGTTTTACCCCATATATTTTTTTTTTGAATTTTAAAGTACATCTGTTTAATTATATTATAACCATTAATGCAACATCTGCCTCAATAATTTCATTTCAATAATAAAAAATGATGGTATAATGATGGTTTAAAGCTGGTTCAATTGCAATTTTAGAGGCTTACTTATCAAGAGTGAAAATAGAAGACTATTAAAAAATAGCTAAAAAGGTAACATGTGTCACAGTGCTTAATGTTTCTGTAACTGTTGGTAAGGCTTACATCTAAATTTGATGCAGAATTCTTAATGGCACTGAAATAGTTTTCTCAGCCACATGGTATATACCAGTACTATGAGTCTGGAAGAGACTGGCTATGGGTACCACTCCTTGTCTGCAATTAGGACTGTGCAATATCAGCAAGTGCACTTTGTATCTTTTCCACAAGCATGTCCCCTCGATAAACAACATCCTCCAGACATGTAGCAGCTTAAGTGCCGTGAAGATTCATCCAAGTTGTCTCATGTGGCTGGCGCTAATCTATTTTCACTGTGGTGTGGTAGTCCATTGTGTGGATATGCCACAATTTATCTATTTTCTTGTCGAAGGACATCGGGCTGTTTTCAATGTCTTCATGAAAAGTCTTGCACGTGTCTTAATGCACAAGTGCTATAGATTCTCTTGGGTATTTACCTCGTAGTGGAATTGCAAATATGTAGGTATTGCAAGAGACATGATAATGCCAAATTATTTTACAAAATGGTCGCTACATTATTTTCCTACTGGCAAGATAGAGGAGATCCCAATCACCCTTTTATCACTATATTTAGCATTGTCAGACTTAACTTTTGTAATCACGTGGGTATAAAATAGGGTCTACTTATGCACATGCTGTAAAATCCCCTGAGGCTTTTACCATCTTTTTATGTGTTTATCGGCCATATGTGCTTTGTCTTAGATAAAATACATTTTTTTATGTTTTTTGCTCATTTTTCTATATTGGGTTGTTTTCTTTTTCCTATTGATATGTAGGAATTCTCTCTTACCCTTGAGTAATCTTACTGGTTATTTTTTGTGGTGCAAATATCCTCTCTCTCATCTCTTGCAAGGATAGAATACAATTATTCTCAGAAACAATATATTCTAAATACACATTAAGAAAGACTTCAGTATTTGGTATTGTCAGCTTTTTGGAATTTGGCCACTTTAGTAAGTGTGTGATAGTATCTTGTTTTAATTTGCAATTCCATAATGACGAATAATGTTGAGCAGCTTTTCATATGCTTATTTGCCATCTGTGGATCTTCTTTGGTGAGGTGTCCAGATATTTTGCCCAGTTTTTTTCAGTTGGGTTCTTTGTTTTCTTATTATTGAGTTTTAAGATTTCTCTGTATATTTTGGATACTAGTCATTTTTGCAAGTATTTTCTCCCACCCTGGGTCTTCTCTTTTCATTCCCTTAGCAGTAGCTTTTACAGAAAATTCTTTTAAATTTGAATAAAGGCCAGCTTATCAACTTTTTTCTTCTGTGCATCATGTTTTTGTGTATCCAAAAACTCATCACCAAACCCCAGGTCACTAGATTTTTTTTCCTGTGTTTTCTTCTTGAACTTCGTTAGTTTTGCATTTTGTATTTAGGTCCAAGATGTATTCTGAGTTAATGTGTATGGAAGTTGTACGGTCTGTGTCTAGACTTTTGTTCTTTGGTGTGTGTCTGTGTGTGTGTGTATTTCGGCATATGGTCATGCATTTGTTCCAGCACTGCTTATTGGAAAGAATATCTTTTCTCCATTGTTTGCCCTTGCTCCTATGTCAAAGATAAGTTGACTACATTTGTGTGGGTCTATTTCTGGGCTCTCTCTTCTGTTCCACTAATCGAATGGTCTATTCCTTCACCAGTACCACACTATCTGAATTACTGTGGCTTTATAGTATATCTTGATGTCCAGAAGTCAGCCTTCTGTTTTGTCTCCATTTTCAGGAGTGTGTTGGTTGTTCTGGGTCTTTTGCCTTTTCACATAAATGGTAGAATCAATTTGTCAATATCCGCAAAAGAATTTGCTGAGATTTTGATTAAATTGCATGAAATCAAGGGAGAAGAAGTGACATCTTAACAATACTGTCTTCCTATCCGTGAACATCAAATATCCCTCCAGTTCATTTTTTAAAAATATTTCATATTTTATTTTTATCTTGAATTAAAGGAACAGAGCATGAAGTGGAAAGAAATAGCCACTAAGGGGGTGCCTGGGTGGCTCGGTCAGTTGAGTATCTGACTCTTCGTTTCACCTCAGGTCCTAATTTCAGGGTCCTGAGACCAAGCCTCACGTCAGGCCCCGCGCTCAGTGCAGAGTCAGCTCAGGATTCTCTCTCCCTCTGCCCCTCCCCCTGCTCATGTGCTCTCGCTCTCTCGCTCTCTCTCTCTCTCTCTCTCTCAAATAAATAAATAAAATCTTTTTTTAAAAAATAGCCACTAAGGAGGTGACTCAGGTGGGACGAGACAAACCTCTTCTTTTTAACTACAATTGAGAAAAATACCTTCAAATTAGGGAAGAGGCAGACCTTGGGTCACATGTACAACAAATAAGCAATGACTGGGAGCTCTTTTGATATTTAGACCAAGTGTAGAGGGCATAAATAGGATTATTTCAGCCCTAAAACAAAAGCTCTCTGTTGAAAGAATCTGGTGCACATAAACCGTTGTCTGTTTGGAGTACCTGAAGAACTATAAATGTAAATCATAGTCAAATCTAAAAATTGGTTAAGTTGGACTCATTTTAAAAAGAAATAAAGTGGAAACTTAATTTGCTTATCATTAGTTAGGCCAGTGATCCAGGACTGCATTGGGTGAAAATCTAATTTATCTTAGCAAACTAGGGCGTGGCCATCACTGATAAAATGAGGAAGTAATTTGAAGCAGTTCTTCTTCTATTTGGGTCAAAATATAGTTTGATCTCAATTTTCTAGGTCATTTAAGTAAAAGTTGTCCCTGGGAGTGGAAAATCAGTAATTGCTTCATTTCTCTGTTTTCTGTGGTAGGATGATTACACACTGGTATTTCTCCGAAGAAAACATAAGCACAACCTGGATCCAGTTTAGCATTAAGAGTGAATATGTTAATTATTCATTCATTCATTTATTTAGTCAACAAGATTTTATTGAGCACAGCGTGCCAGCCTCTGTTCTAGGCCCAGAAGAGAGGCGTGCTCCGAAGAAATATAGAGCAAAGAAGGGAGACAGAGCTTGGATGGTCAGTTTCATATGGGGTGGTCAGAGAGAGCTCCTCTTACAAGGTGACCTTGGAGCACACACAGACCCACAGGAAGAAAGAAGGGGCACCATGTAGGTACCTGAAGGCAAATGCTTCTAGGTAGAAAAAGACAAGCGCAAACACAGGAGCACCCCTGGGGTTTCTGAGGAACAGCAAGGAAGCCAGAGTGGGGGTCAAAGGACGGAGTGAGGAGGCAATCAAGTCAGAGTGGATGCGGGGGCCAACAGGACCATGTGGGGCCTTGTAGGTCTTGGGGGGACTTCTGGAGGCCTTTGAGCAAGAGACTGAAATGTCTTGATTTCCATTTTTAATATCTTTTTTTTTTTTTTTTAGAGTGCGGGTGGTAGGAGCAGAGGGAGAGGAAAAGAGAGAATCTTTTTTTTTTGTCTTTTATGCGTGCACTTTAATTCACATAAACGTTGTGTTTTATTTTCTTAATGTTTTTTTATTAACATATAATGTATTATTTGTTTCAGGGGTACAGGTCTGTGATTCATCAGTCTTACACAATTCACAGCGCTCACCATAGCACGCACCCTCCCCAATGTCCATCACCCAGCCACCCATCCCTCCCACGCCCCACCATTCCAGCAACCCTCAGTTTGTTTCCTAAGATTAAGAGTCTCTTATGGTTTGTCTCCCTCTCTGGTTTCGTCTTGTTTCATTTTTCCCTCCCTTCCCCTATAAACTTCTGTCTTGTTTCTCAAATTCCTTATATAAGTGAGATTATATGATACTTGTCTTTCTCTGATTGACTTATTTCGCTTAGCATAATACCCTCTAGTTCCATCCACGTTGTTGCAAATGGCAAGATTTCATTTTTTGATGGCTGCACAATATTCCATTGCACATCTATTCCACATCTTCTTTATCTATTCATCTGTTGATGGACATCTAGGCTCTTTCCACAGTTTGGCTATTGTGGACATTGCTGCTATAAACACTGGGGTGCATGTGCCCCTTCGGATCACTACAATTGTATCTTTGGGGTAAATACCCAGTAGTGCAATTGCTGATCATAGAGTAGCTTTATTTTCAACTGTTTGAGGAACCTCCATACTGTTTTCCAGAGTGGCTGCACCAGCTTGCATTCCCACCAACAGTGTAGGAGGGTTCCCCTTTCTCCACATCCTCACCAACATCTGTCGTTTCCTGACTTGTTAATTTTAGCCCTTCTGATGGGTGTGAGGTGGTATCTCACTGAGGTTTTGATTTGCATTTCCCTGATGCCGAGTGATGTGGAGCACCTTTTCATGTGTCTGTTGGCCATTTGGATGTCTTCTTTGCAGAAATGTCCGTTCGTGTCTTCTGCCCATTGAAGAGAGAGAATTTTAAGCAGGCTCCATGCCCAGCAGAGAGCCCGAAGTGGGGCTTGATCTCATGACCCTGAGATCATGACCTGAGCAGAAATCAAGAGTCGGACGCCTAACCGACTGAGCCACCCTGGCGCCCCTTGATTTCCATTTTTAAAGCCTCACTCCTCCCATTCCTCTTTAATAGAAGCATTTTCTAACAACTAAAGCTAAAATAGGAGCTCAAAGCTCAGCTCTAACACATGGTCTTTTACAGGAACAGGTCAGAGGCAGAGTTAGAGACAAAACCACAGAATGTTCTGGTATATTCCAGAACCTCAGCCATAGGACACTAGTAATGTCCCAATAAATGTATTTCTCTATTAGCATTAGTCTTAGCAGTATTATTTTATTCTTCCATAAGAGGATTTTCATACTCTCTTACTGATAGGGAAAGGGATGCTTGCAGAGCCAACAGCATTTTCCAGAAGCTCTGTAGGCATGGGTTTCTTCTTTCCTCGGTGATTTGGGATATTTGATGGTTTGCCCACAGGAGCTTGAACTCTGAGGATGTAAAAGCAGTAAGTTCAGAGCTTCGGTGGGGATAGTGGATGAACTGTGTCCGTATCACATCATTACAGGTCTTCCTAGGTTCTTAGAGTCCATCAAGACAATAAGCTCTGGATTGGTCAGTTATATGTTCTCAACAGATCAATAGCTTTCACAGGAAAGCAGTCTTCTTTATCCTGAGCCAAGAAGCATAGTCTATGGAATTACACAGACCTAAGCGGCAAGCCTGGTTCTGCCTTATTAACTGGGGGACCTTGACTAAATTACCCAGTCTTGCTGAGTCTTAGTTTTCTCTTCTGTAAAAGGGAAGTTGTGATGATGAACTGAGAACACGCTTGTAAAGCGCTTAGCATAGTGCAGAGTAATAATTAAAAGTCCACACGTGGTGAGTGCTGTAATTATGATTATTATGATCCTTATGAGCTTCCTGACATCATTCCCATCCATCCATCCATCCATCCATCCATCCATCCTAAGCAATTGCTATCCATGCTGGCTTGTTTTCCACACCTTCAAGGACCCACAGGCCAGTATACCATTGCTATGTCTTTTAGTCTTTCCATAACCCACGCTTTTCTGTCACTTCCTAGCTCACATCTTTCTTGGTTGACACCAGTAACCCCCACAAGGGCTCTAGGTTGTGCCTCTGTGGCCAGACAACAGTTAATCTGTTTGGGAGTCTGTTCTTTCAGGGGAGTAAACTGGGTGGAGGACGGAGACGGGGCTTGCAATGAACATATCTAGGGTCTGCAGAAAGGTCTTTGAGACCAAGTGCGGGAACGGAGTGGAGTGTTCTCACCTGCAAGAGATCGGAGATAACAGGGTACTGAACACCAAGTCAGGAGCCTCCTTGAGAGGCCTCTGTGCCCTAGCTTTGGAAAGAACTATATGCTCTGGGGCAGTGTTGCATTTCAATACAAAAGCAGACTGAAAATCAGAAATCAAGAGTCAGACGGATGCTTAACCGACTGTGCCACCCCGGCACCCCAGGGTAGGTAAGTAAGGCTTTTCTGCTGAGCCACTGGGGGCATACACAGCAGGAGGGCACCTTCATCTCATCTGAGCTCCAAAGTTTCAAAATAATCCCACTAGCACTTTTCTCTCTAATCCAATATGGTCTAGAGAAAGTTCTAGGAGTTCAGGTGCTTGAGCTGTGACGCAAAGTGTGTGCAAACCTTCCTAACTTACTAATTTATCACCACCACAGGGGCCCACACCCCTCCCCGGTGACATTTTAAGCATTGATGCACTCCACACAGAATTTACAATCAGATTCGCTTTTGTGGTTTCCTCCTCTCTTAGTTTTTACTGGTCACTGACCCCCAAACATCCCACTTTTCTGCTGTCTGTCTTGGATCCCCCTAGTAGCGGGGCCCCCACTGAAGCTAGTACCACCTACACCTACTGGGCTGCTGAATCTCGTCTCATATATTTTTTCTTAAAATGTCAAGTTAGCCTAGACGTAAAGCCAACTTTTGCAGCAGCATCATTAAACTCAGCTCAAAATCCCTTTCTCACTTTCATTCTTTTGAACCAAGGGGCTGCCTCCTCCCCCATACTTCTCCCATCTGACTGGCTTTTTCACGACAGAAAATCATCACTAACGTCAAAGCCCTTCTCCCTTCCTGGGGCTCTTCAGTAGATCCTACTCTGAGAACAAAAAACTTGCTGATTTTATACTCACTGAGAAAGCTTTAATTCTTCCCTTACCAAGTAATATAAAAAATAATGACAACCTGAACTGCAATGCTTTCCTTCTATAAGCGTAAAGCTCTTAAAATTAATATGGGATGAATTTCCATGGGAGTGAGAGAATGGAGGGCATGATACATATCAAGGCACCCACCTTCCTTCTCTTTCTCGAGACCAGGAAAATTGAAGGTGGAGGACTTTACAGAGGAAGCAGAGAGCAAAAGCACCGCCTTTCCTTGGTTTGCAACCAACACCACTGACACGTTGACATGGTAGATTTCGCGGAGGATTCTGGGGGTTAGGGCAAGGGTTTACATTGTAAGCCAGGTCAGCAGATAATTTAGAGTGGAGTGTTAGACATCCCTGTCCTTTGGAGTTCCTCAGCTGTCCCTTCCTGAGTGGCCCCTTCTCCGCTGGTGCCAGGATTCTGGCATGGTTCTCGGCCCCTTCTCTCTCCCCAGACACCCCCTATCTCCCTCCCACCAGCTTCCTGAAACCTTTGCTCAGAGACTTTCAAACGTCTTGCAGCTCCCTTAGCCTCCCTTAGCCCATGTTTTTACATTTGTGGCACACAGGGTGTCCTTCCCCCAGCTTTCATGGCCTCCCCCTCTTCTACCAGAAAGAGGGAGGAGAGAGCCCTAAATGTTTGTGATTGACAAAAGCCAGGAAAGCAAACTAGGCCACTGATCTTAGCAGTGAGATGGGGGATGATATCAGAAAATGAAATTCTTTCTATCGTCACTGTGACCATCAGCGTGACCTCTCCCCACCAGTGTGCTGTGGTGGGCCCTGTTGGCCAGCAAGGTGAGGCAGCTAGGCTCACAACTGAGTGGCTGGGCACTCGCTCCTGCTCACCCACAGTGGCAGACGGCAGAGAGAATCCCACTGAGTGTGTGAATCCCAGGAAGGAAGGAAGGAGGGAGGGAAGGAAGGATGGATGGATGGAAGGAAGGAAGGAAGGAAGGAAGGAAGGAAGGAAGGAAGGAAGGAAGGAAGGAAGGGTATTCAGCATCTCAGGGAGGCACTGGACACAGAAGAGAAAAAGTGCACAGCAGAATAACACCTCTTACAAAGGGCCATGAACCAGAGAATCCTGACGATTCATGATAAGAAACTTTTCCTTTTCTGAAACCTTGGCATCTTGGGGCTGTAGGAAGAGAGTCCTGGCAACAAAGTCCCTGAGTACAGCAGGTGGGGTAGATGCTGCTGAGGGATGTGCCCCTTCCTGTTGGAAATTTGGGCAAACTGAAAATCAGTGGGAGACAGGTAGTTTGGTTCTCTACCTACAAATCCGGACCTGTACATACTGGGGTCCTCCACCAAACTATCCCTTGGGTCACCGCGTCCCAATCCCACGGCATCGCCTGTGTGCCTCCTAATTACCCCAACGGGAGGGGAAGGCTGGCCTGGACACCAGCAGAGAGTATACGGGAATTCTCCCTACTGCCCTCACAACTCCTCTATTAATCTGAAATTATTTCAAAATTTCATTTAAAAATCAAAAGTCGTTATTTTACTGCTCAAAACCCCCATGGGATTCACATCGCACCCTGGGTAAATCCTTATCATGGCCTCCTGGGTCCTGTATGGTCTGGTCCACCTCTCTTTTTGATCTTATCTCCTTGTTCTCTCCCTCTTTCTTTTTTTTTTAAATTTTTATTGTTATGTTAATCACCATACATTACATCATTAGTTTTTGATGTTCTCTCCCTCTTTCTAACTCTTCTTGTTTCTACTGGCCTTCTTACTGTTCCTCAAACCTCAGAGCCTCTGTCCTGCAGGCTCCCTCCATCTGGCACAGTCACATCTGCACACGGCTTGTCCCAGGGCTGGATCCTAGGGACGTTCTATTTTTAATTTTTTGAGGATCCTCCATACTGTTTTCCACAATGGCTGCACCAATTCACATTCCCACCCAACAGTGCACAGGGTTCCCTTTAGTCCGCACCCTCGCCAACACATTATCGCCTGTCTTTTGTTTTTCTTTTTTCTTTCTTTCTTTTGAGAGAGAGAGAGAGAGAGAGAGTGAGCAGAGAGAGAACGGGCAGAGAGAGAGAGAGAGAGAGAATCTCAAGCAGACTCCATGCCCAGTGTAAAGCCCGACAGGGGCTTGATCTCGTGACTCCGAGATCACGACCTGAGCCAAAATCGAGAGTCAGACACCTAACCAACTGAGCCACCCAGGCGCCCCTACCTCCTGCCTTTTTATGACAATCAGGCCCACAGGTATAAGACGATCACCTCATTGCGGTTTTGATCTATGTTTCCCTGGTGATTACTAATGTTGAACATCTTTGCCCAGACCTGTTGGCCATTTGTAGTATGTTTTCTTTGGAAAAAATGTCTATTCAGTTCCTCTGCTCTTTTTTTGATTGGATTGTTTGGGTTTTTTGCTATTGAGTTGTACGAATCCTTGTATATTTTGAACATTAACCCCTGACTGGATTTGCGGTTTGCAAATATTTTCTCCCATTGCATAGATGCCTTTCCACCACATCTGTGGTGTTGGTTGTGGTGCGACAGCAAACAAATATACCTGCATAGTCACCCCGTGGGCTTCTCTTCCCCATAAGACAGTTAAACTCAGAAGAGTTTCACATCTGCTTTCTAGCTACATTTTCTTCCCTGGCAGTCTAGTTTATTCCAATTTCCTTAAATACCGTCTACATCTTGGTGACTGGCAAATTCTTCTCTTCAACCCCAACAACGCCTCTCAGTACCAGATGTATATATTCGACAGCTTGCTTTACCTCTGCACTTGGAGAGAATGTGCAAAGCAGAACTCTGATTTCCTATCCTGCAAACCTGTTTCTCCCCTTGTCTTCCTCGCCACGAGAGAGGCACCTTGCTGAGGGTGGGCTCTGCTCTCTCTCTCAACTCAGCTACTTGCTGAAGCCAAGAATCTAGGTAACATCCTGGGCTCCTCCGTCCTCTCATTCTGCCCACCCCAACATCCCACCATTTGTATGTCCTGCCAATTCTACACCCAAAATATAACGAGACTCAGCCCACTCCCGCCACCCCATGGCCACCACCTGGTCCACGCCCCCATCATCTCCTGGTGATGCAGTAAGTTCCTGTTGCCACTCTGGTCCCTCAAAGTCTAAGTTTTCCATATATATCCAGACGGATCCTTTAAAAGTACAATCAAACTGTGGCCATTCCTGCTTGGGAAGCTTTGCTAGCTGCCCTTGGTGCTCAGAGAAAAGTTCAAGTCCCTAACCTATGAGAGAGTCCAGCCCAGCCCGGCAGCTCCCTTGTGCCTCATCTTTTGCTACTCTGCCCTTTGCTCATCACACTGCCAGGCTAGTGATACCGTGATAATTTCGGAAACATGTCAAACTGTTCCCCCACTTTGCACCCCCACGTCCTGCCACCTGGGCTTGGCGGGCTCCAGCTCTCCCTTTGGTCTTGGCATCCTGAATGCCCCCCCTCCTCAGAGGTGCCTCCCTGACCACTCTCAGAAACTCCCGAGCCTCAGCCTGTGTGGATCCATCATAGTATTGATCACAATGTTGTTTGTCTGTTATGTATTGTCTGTCTCTCCCTCTCGAATGAAGGTTCTGTGACAGTGGGGCCACATCAGCTTGTCGGGAGCTATGAGAAATGCCCGTACCCCTTCCCCCAAAAATCACTGAGTGCATCGATGAATCAATACTCGGCCCCTTGGACCCTTCAGCCTGGCTGACAGCAGGCTTCCATATCTTGAGTTTGGGGAATAGGAAGTTAGGTTCTCTCAGGAAAATCTGGCACTGATTTGTGATCTCGAGTAAATCACTTCACTTCTCTCATTGCTCACTTCTTTCCCATGAGATGCTTCTTACCTAACTCTGCTCAGATGGATGGGCCCCGTGCCAATGAAGCAGGTCAGGCGGGAAACAGAGCCTCATCCTCATGGATGCAAGACGTTTGTTTGCAGGCACTTCCTGTGCAATGACTCTATTTATTCTAGAATCAGATTTAAGAATGCTCCCAGGAGGGCCCTCTGTTCCACTGCCATCGGTGATCCTAACTGCCTGAGTTGAAGCTATGGGGCAGGAAAACAGCACCATTTCTGGGTCCCAGAGCTGTTGTTCTTGAAGATTTCTGCCACTAAATTCTCTTGACAAAGAGCTCAGTATTGAGCCACCTTCCTGGTATGACACAATCAGAATGCTGCTCAGCTCATCGAACGTGTCACAGGACACAACAAAACAAGGGGACGTGTCTTCTACGAAGGGCTCCGGATTGTGAATGAACCAGTACTTCCAGAAAAGACAGTAGATTGCACACACAGCTGTATCAAGGGCACATCATCAGCCAGAGAGAGGAGGTAAGAAACACCAAGCTGAGCATGACCAGGCCTGCTGTACCCCTTAAATGGAACGGATTGATTTCCTGCCCAAGACACATTCACAAGCCCAGAAAATCTTCACTACGGATGACATGTGCCTGAAGGACACAGTATGAGAAGATGCCATTAGAGAAAATGTTAATATAGAGAAAGATATTTTCCTTCTCCTTTTTCTTCTCACTCTTTCAGAGATATCTCTTGGGGGAATAACCCTGCAGCTATTCATTCCTGGATTCAGACCAGTCATATGACTGTATGAAATTAAGATCCTCAAGCACAGAGAAGAAGATCGGCCCTGGATAAGGTCTTCGATCTACAAGTAGGACTTGGAATCATTGATTTCAAGTTCCTATGAATGGAACGTGATGTGTGAGTCCCTTGCATTCATGGAGACGTGATCTCCAGTTTTGAATGTCTTAGTACCTACCTTCCCACGCCAAAGCGCGTCCCCAGAAGCAGTAACCTCTGTTCCTTGAGCTTCTTGACTGTGCTGAGCCACTTCCAAATGGTGAGAGAGGACTTGAGCTCAATTATCAGGGTTTTGTGCTGAGATCAGGCCTTCTAGTCCCTGGAACGCTTCCTGAGAAAAGAAAACTACTTTGAAATTCTGCTCAAAATTAGCTCTGAGACGTCACCTAGGGATAATACATTCAGTTAGGTAAACACATTTCTCTCCGGAGAGAGTCAAGTATAGTAGACCTTTTTGTGAATTACTTTGCCCAGACACTCAGTCACACATTTATTCAATGCGTATTTATTACCCTCCAAGGCAGCGATCCATAAGTAAATGGAGTCATAAAGCTCAGGGAACAGGAGGCTTGGCTTGAGCTTTCTGGAAGGCCTAGACATTGTGGGGACTTTGGCTGGCTCACTGGATGGCCTGAAAGCAACAGTAATGGAGAGAAGGAAGGAGGAAGAAGGAAAAGAAAACAGGGAAGGGGGAAAGCATCCAGTCAACCGGCCATTTTCCTGGAGCCCCGGCAGAGCCCCAGTGCCAATGAATGGCATTGCCAAGTTTGCTCCTATTTGCTCTCCATAGCCACATGCTCTCATGTAGGGAAACTGCCTGGTTTATGGATAAACCAAAAACTTAGGACTTTTCGTTAGTTTTCAGGTCTACAAGTAGGACCTTCAGGTCATTTATTTCAAGCTCCTGTGAACTGAACACCCTCCATGAACCACCCTATGGTAACGACAAGTGCCATGATGGCAGCAGCTGATGCCACAAACATATGGAGCACTGTGTCCACATCCCTCTGAATCTTCCTTAGGGGAAGACCTACGTTGCTTTCTGTGGCCTCCAGCACCCACACGATCTGGCCCCTGCTACCTGGCTGGCCTCTTGCCATACCGTTCTCCTCGCTCACCGATCCCCACCCACCGCCTATCTGCTCCTTGAACACAGCCACGTTTTTCACTCACCGCAAATGATTGTTCTTGATATACCTCCCGGCCTTGGCACTCTTCCCCAGATCCTGACGATGCCAGCTCTTCTGCACTCAGGTCTCCGTCCTAATGTCACTTCCCGAATTTTCCACTTCTGGAAGTGGTTCTCCCCCCAAGAACAGCTAGGAAGACTGGTGTAGCTGTAACAACATCTGTTTGGAGGGACCAGAGAGCTATGAAAGCAGCAAGGAATTGCAGTTCTAAGAAAGAAAGGAGGCCAAGGGGTGAGCCTGGTGCCTGGGAGAACTTGTCCTCAGAGGCGTACGCAAATTCTGAACATGGAGGCCTAAGGCCTGAAAAACTGAGCGGAGTTCTCCACACAGCAAGAGACTATGGGTTTCATCATGCCATTTATATGTGAAATCTAAAAAACAAACCAAATGAAAAACAAACAAAAAGCAGAATCAGACCTAGAAATACAGAGAAGCAGCTGATGGTTGCCTGAGGGAAGAGAGGCAGGGGGTGGGGGTCGGGGTGGGGGCTGGGTGAAATGGGTGAAGAGGAGTGGGAGATACAGGCTTCCAGTTATGGAATGAATAAGTCATGGGAATAAAAGGTACAAGCATAAAGAATATGGTCGATGATATTGTAATGGCATGGTATGGGGACAGATGGTAGCTTCGCTTGTAATGAGCAGAGCATAACCTATAGAATTGTCAGATCACTATGTTCTATACCTGAACTGTGTGTGCTATACTTCAAACTGTGTGT
The DNA here is from genome assembly GCF_037043125.1 of Eumetopias jubatus. Classification (NCBI taxonomy): domain Eukaryota; kingdom Metazoa; phylum Chordata; class Mammalia; order Carnivora; family Otariidae; genus Eumetopias; species Eumetopias jubatus. The sequence goes on along the minus strand of NW_028274823.1, from coordinate 77,228,653 downwards.
CAATTATACTTCAAATAAAAAGAGAGAGACAGAGAGAGACAGAGACACCATGGGTTTCAGAAACAGCAGAGGAGGGAAGCCCAGGAAAATATCCAAGGCTATATCATTTGCCTTGGAAATAAGTGCGAACCAACAGACCAGCCCTGTCAGGGTCTGAAGCTCAATTTCAAATAATCTAAATCCTTGATTGAATTAAGGCAATCTGGAATTGTGAGTGTTTGTAGCCTAGATGACTGCCAGAAGCAAAAGTGTATCCTCTCTGGAAGAATATCACAGCATCAAAAGCCTCAAATGATCTCTGCAGATGTTCATATACAATATCCGGCACTCATTAAGACATAATTAGGCGTGGAGAAGATAAAACATGACCAAAAATGAAGACAAAAATAGACAATAGAAACAGACCCACAGCAGGTCCAGATCATAAAGCAGACCCAAACTTCAAAATAACCATGACAAACATGTTTAAGAAATAAAAGGGTGAAGGATTTTGATGGATAACTGGAAATTTCTGTTAAAAATTATAAAAGATGAACCAAATGGAAATTCTAGTGTGGAAAAATATCATCATTGAAATGAAGACCACACTGGATGGGTTTAATATCAGATTAGATAGAGCACAAAAGAAAATATGCAAACTGGAAGCTAGGCCAGAAAAAAATAGATGAAGGAGAGACCCAAAGATGAAGAAAGAAAACAAGAGACAAAAGACATTGTGAAAAGTTCCGACATTGTCCAACCGGTGTCGGAGAATGGGCCCAAATTGATACCACCTTACTGACGAGAATCGATGGCTTCGTGTGTGCGTGCGCACGCATGTCCACATCACAGTTCAGCATCTTTAGGAGCAAGGTTGTACTGACCTCAAGATTTTATATGTAGGAACATGGTGACATTACGTCCCTGCCAGATTTACACCCTCCTGGATATGTGCAGGGATCCCCACCCAATCCCCCACTCCTGCCCCCCTCCCAGCTCCTCTGATGTGTGTGACCCTGGTTACCACTCCCCGTGTCTTCCTCCATTCTTCTCTCATTTGGTGATGCTTGCTGGGGTAGTCATTAGGATTGGAAGTTAGCTGTGAGCCAGTGTTGCCATGGTAGAGACACGTGACAGCCGCATCTATTTTGTGTGGGAGCTTGAAGACCTGGTGCTCAATCAAAACTTCGTGCATGTTCTTATCTTCTTGCCTCAAAGTCAAGATGGAGCCTCCACGGGCCCAGTTCCTGTATGTTCACAAGAGACAGAGCTTCCGGCTGGTCTGCGAAGAACAATCAACGTGCCTGAGAAATGAACCTGTGTTGTTTGAAGCTGCGGAAACAGTGGGGCTCTTTGTCACCAGCATGTAACTCCGCCCATGTGTCCCCGCACAAGGTCTGCTTTTCACCATCTACTTCCTATTTCAATCCCGGCACCGGGAGACCTTTGCTTCCTTTCTTTCTCTCGGGCAACAGAATCTTAGTTTCCCCTTAGCTTCTCTGTATCTATTCTTCTTCCCTCTTTCTCTTGGCTGAAGGTGGTGGCCTTCTTTATCTCTGAGAAAGCACCTTTTATCCCGACAGCTGCAGCTCAACACAGCAAGGGAAGTTTCTCAGCAAACGACTACAAATCACGTCCTAGGGAAGGAGCTACCTCCCTCACCTCTCTGACGGCCTGAGGCCCGCAGTCTTCTCTGAACTTCCGTCATTCTGCCCCGGCAGCAACGATTCCCGCTGCAGACAGATGGAGAAGCTTCCCCAGGTCTTGTCTGACCGCGGAATTCAGGAGGTGACTCCCACTGGCAAAGCCTGCAGTTCCTTATGGATTCTGGGCCATTCCCTAGCAGGCTGTTTGCAGGCTGCAAATGTAAACAACAGGCTTTGGATTATAGCTCGAGAGCTGTATAAAAACTAAGAAGAAAGCAGTGCTTATGATGATGGCCTGGATGTGGTGAGCCTCATTTCCTGCGAACAAGGACAGAGAGGCTGGAGCAAAATATTTCCTCTATTGTTTTTAATGCACAAAATCAGCTGCGAGTGTGTGTGTGTGCGTGTTTAGATATGAAAGGTCCTTCCTCTCAGATTAGCAAGAGATAAGGAAATCCCTCCTGATTCGCAAGCTAAAATTATTTTTCATTTGTTGAGTATTTTGTTTCTAAAAGCTCCGACAGATCTCTGAATTCAAAGGCTGCAGTGGTGAAGGTGTTTGTGCATGCGTGTGCACGCGTGCGGATGGACACACACACACACACACACACACACAATTTTCTTCAAGCAGAGTGATGATGAAAGTTTCTGTCCCTCCCAGGCACAGAAGGATGAGTCGGAAATATCATTTGGAGGAACCCCGTCTCTCCAGGGGACAGGTGGAGTCCTGACGCCCTCTCTGAAGGACACTGGCCGCTGCTGGGCTCAGTTGGCTGTTTTCTGCCAACAACGTAGCCAGATTCTAGCACTGAGTCTCTGAGTGACCCAAGGCAAGAGCCAGGTTCTTTTTACAAAAAGCTAAAAAAAAAAAAAAAAAAAAAAAAAAATCCCCTTTCTCTCTTGCTTCCCCCACAAACCACAGCAGGTAATTTATCTCCACTGCTGGCTGCAGCTGGAGCAGGGCTGGCTCCCCGACTCGGAGAAGTGGCGGCCGGTTCAGGGCTGTGCCCTTCTGCTGAACACTTTGGAGTTCTTCCTTTCTCAGACTCACATAATGCTTCTCCCTGTAGTACTCAACAGTTGGCAAGGCTGGCGGCTCAATTCTCCAGGCAGGGCTGAAACAGCTGCTGTCCAAGGAACTATTTAAAAAATACTGGTGTTCCTTAGAGGCAGGGAGGTGAGAGTGGCTTATTTCTTTGGAATCCGGGAAGAAAATGAAATGCAGTCCATCTACCCAGCGCCAGCCGTGTTTCATGGGCAGAGCAGGTGGCTGCCTCTATGTTGGTCTGTGAAGGGTGCCAAGAAAATCCCCAGCCAAAAATCCACCCCCCCCACACCCAACTGGTCATGAGATGCTAGAATCTACCATCCTGTATCCAGTCCTCCTTTCCTCTATGATTCCTCCTTCAGCATCCTCGCCACCAATGCAAGCAACTTTAGAAGGAGGAGATCGTTGATTCTTAACTCTTTGCTATGGGCTGCATTGTGTTTTCCGAAAGTCTTACGTTGAAGCTCTAACCCATAGAGGCCCAAAATGTGGCCATGTTTAGGGAATGGACCTTTAAAGAAGTAATTAAAGGGACGCCTGGGTGGCTCAGTCGGTTAAGCGTCTGCCTTCGGCTCAGGTCATGATCCCAGGGTCCTGGGATCGAGCCCCACATCGGGCTCCTTGCTGAGCAAGGAGCCTGCTTCTCCCTCTGCCTGCCTCTGTCTCTCTTTCTCTGATAAATAAATAAAATCTTTAAAAAAAGAAAGAAAGAAAGAAAGAAAGAAGTAATTAAAGTTCAATGACATCTCATGGTGGGTCCTAATCCAATCCGACTGGCATCCTCATGAGAAGAGGACATTTGGACACATAAAGAGATGTCAGGGGTGTGTAAGCACAGAGAAAAGACTTTGGGAAGGCCGCCATCTGCACACCAAGGAGAGGGAGGGGCCTCAGAGGAAACCAACCCTGCCAGCACCTTGATCTTGGAATTCCGGCCTCCAGAACTGAGAAAAAATAAGGTGCTGTTGTTTAATCTATCCGGTCTACAGTATTTTGTTATGGCAACTCTAGCAGACTCATACACACCTTAATGTAAATTAGTTTATCCAATCCTCTGCTCTTTGTCAATTAGTGGAGGTTTGGAATAGAAATGAGGAATAGGTTCTTCCCAAGAAGGGAAAGGTCTGGAGAAAATTCCCGAAGAATTATGGGAGCCGAGCACATGGGAAGAATGGTGTGATGGATTGGGAGGAAGAGCTCGGGAACGGGAAGGAGGAAGGTCGTTATACCACTTATATCTGCTACTTATGTAGGATTATATGGTTCCAAAGTGCTTTCACATTCCACATTTTATCCTGATGACTGTGTAAGGGAGATACATTCTCCATTTCTGAATCTCAGAAAAGATGGGTCAATTGCTCAAGGTCACCTACAGAGCCTAGACTCAAACCCGATTCCATTGAGACGCACTAAAGACGATGTCTCTGGCTTCCCAAGTTTGCTGTGGTCAACCCTGTGCACGTCACTCTCTCCGCCACTATGCAGCTTCCTCTGGCCAGTGCGAGCTGGACTTCCCCAGGAACAAAGGGCCAAACCACTCCTAACCCCCCAGTTTTCCACTGCAACCTCTCCCACAACTGAGACTCCCTTTGGGGCCAGAACTGTGTCTTGGCCCCCTCTGAAGCCCTCGCCACACCTGAGGGAGAAGACTTATCTAGGAGCAGAACATCTGCTGATTGAACCAATATGACTCCACTTTATTTTTTGCAAAAGCCAGGTCTGGATTAATCCAAGACACATACAAGGACTTATTCCAAAGATCCTTCAAAATGGAGTGAAAGGCACTAACCTGAACACAGGGGGCCCCTTTGTCAAGCGGGGCAGCCAGCTGCCGTCACCGAATCCAAGGGCAGTAGCTAACCTAAAATCACACCCGGGGGCCGCTGATGACACCCAGACCTGCCCTACCACGGGTTCGGGAAGAGGAATGGTGAGCGGCCAAGGAAGTCTCGGTGCCACGGAAGAACAAGGGTCAGAAGCCAGAAAGTTCTGTGCAAACTGCTGCAAGGACCGCTGGGAGCGGGGCGCAGACCCTGTAGAGAAGCAACGGGCAAAACCTGGCCTAGGAGTTCAGGGACCCAATCCCCCCAGGCTGGGCTGAGGGGCTGGATCCCCGCCTAGCTGGGAAATGGGCTGGAAACCGGCAGCCGCAGCTATTCCAGCAGATACGAAGGAAGGAAAGGAGGGAGGAGGGAAGCCGCTGTTCTCCCTCCCTGTGGCCCGGACGCATCTGCTGAGCGAGGCCCTCCCCTCCCCTTGTCCCTTCGGGCTCCCAGGGGCGAAGGAGCCGAACCTGCTCAGAGAGCTACATTAGAACGGCTAGCAGCAGGGAAAGCCCAGCAAACAGAGCCTCGCTACCAGGGGAAGGTCTTCAAGCTAAATCTAGACTCTTCCTCACCAGGATCTCCATAGCTCTGGCTAGATGGATGCTCTGCTCTGCCGCTGTACAGCAGCACATTTTTGTCAAAATCCTAGAATGGAAGAAGGCATGGCTCATCTTCAATGTTTGTACTGCAAACCTGTTTCTGCTAGGGGAGCAAAAGATCTCTCCTTCTCTCCCCCGCTCCCACCCTCTCTCTCCCTCTCCTGCCCTAGATCTCCCTGGTAATAAAAAGTCGCCTGAATGTTACTGGAAAGGCTGCCCCACCGAGCCTCCCATGCTTACCACAACCACCCACCTGGGCATGAGCAGCCGCTTGGAAAACCGTCCACCTGCTGCTTGGTTGGGACTTGCTGTTTGTTTGATTTCTCCATGTGTCACGCACCGACTCCTAGTGTGGAGGCTTTCGCTTTGTGTAAGAAATACAAATGGAAACACATATACTCTGAATTCTTTCTGGAGGTGAGAGTAAATGATTTCTAAGATTCCTGCCAGAAGCTACTGCAAAGAAACCAAAATCTAACGGATAAAGATTCTACCTGAAATTGTCTGAGATCTAAAGCACACAATCTCAGTGGACACAGACTTGCGAATGAGTCTAACAGTAAGATGACCATAGCTCATGTTTACTGAGCACTAACTATGTGCTAACTGCGCCACCTCTGAGGAATGATCCTTAACATATCCCTGTGTTACAGATGAAGAAATTGAGGTTTGCAGGGCTTGAATGATGCCAGAACCACAGCGCTGGGAAGTAAGGGCGCAGGAACTTCCTGTCCATGTCACACCCATCTGACCACCTCGGCAGGCTGGCATTCAGAGGAAGCCAGTCCCAGTGATGAACCTGATCCTGGGCCCTGGTTGCGGTTTCCCATGACAAGCACCCAGACTTCAGCGTGGTGACTCGGCTGGGGCTGCTGAGCCCATAGTTTTTCTCTGCTCCTGATGTAGATTCTGACCGTTTCTCACTTCGCCTTTATCCCTGCACCGTGTCACTGCTTCTTAGCCTCGACTGTGTTCAGACAGAATCTTTCCCCAAACGCTCTGGAAATGAGTTGTTTGAGGTCAACAACTCTGGGATCAGAGGCAAGGGTCTGCACCTTCTAGAAGGGATACCTGGTTGGTCAGACGGTCCTGCCTTTCCATTCTATCTGCTTCCTCTAGTCGATTTTTAGTCTCTCGAGGCCAGGGACTGTCATTTATCTTTGCATTTCACTGTCACCTAGCAGAGAGTTTTGATCACAACAGATGTTTATTAGATGTTGGCTTAGTTGAGTTCGGTGGCTACAGGATCATAGATACGTTGGGGAATTTTAAGGTCATTTTAGCCACCCCCCTTCCTTCCAGTGGGACTTTCCTAAATCTAGGTAGATGAAGGTCTGGCCCACTGACAACCAATTCCACTTTGACATTTCAAACAACTGCCTTCACAGACCTTACACATCATCCCACGCAAGGACGACAAATAGATGCCCTTTTCTGAGCTGATCAATTCATCACCATGTAGCTACAGCAGTGCTATCATTCATTAGCGATGCCTGCTCCTCGCATGCGTTGGGTGACTGGGCACATGCGGGTAGTATATTTGCTGTTCTCAAATCAGTCCCTTGCTCTCATTCACACATAAGGAAACCAATGTCTAAAGACGTTGAGTGGCATCCTCAAGGCCACTCAGTTAGAAAGCAGGGTACAAACTAGAAGTCGGATGTCCTGAATACTAGTTCAATGTTTTTTGTTTCTTTTTTCTAGAGAGAATGGAGATGGAAGGGAAGAAGAAAGAATGCAACCGTGAGTCTACACCTCATCTGCCCATGGATGTAAGCGTCCACGCTCATCACTCTGTGGTCTGGGGATTGTCTCTCTGAAGCATAGCACGTGAGCAGAAGTAACGTAGGGAAAGAGAGGCCCCCTCGAACCATGGGCACACCCTTCTCTCAGACAGCCTGTCCCAACCTGGAAGTTAAGACCGAGGCCCAACCCCCTCTCTTGACAGAGGTCCCCCCCAAAGAGTGGCTTAGCTGGGGCCACACTGCCAGTTATGGGCAAAGCTCGCATATAAACCTGGTGGTCTCCATTCATTCTCTCTGCTGTCCCGTATACACACCCCATGGAAACACAGACCATTGCAAAGCATCCAAAGAAACTGTATTCATCCCCGAAGACCAGTATTTTTTGTCACCTGAGTTAACAATTCCACTTGTTATCTTTTGCTTTGAAACAGCCAAATAATGTTCATGTACCCTCCCCTTGGGCCCCGAGAGTGCCCCTATTCTTGCCTTACACATGAGTAGAGGAACCAGTATTTGCTGATTGCTATCATGTGCCAGGGCCCACCCCTGTCACCTCACTAGACCCTCTCGATTTACTTTCAAGAACCTGATTCTTTGAGAGGCTTGGTTGCTTAAGGCCATTTAATGATTGCTAACTAGTGGAGACTGGATTGAAAGCCAGGTCTGCCTGCCTCCAAATCCTACGGACTTTACACACCACCAAACTACCTCCTACGGCTGACAGGGTTAGAGGACATTTACGGTGTTATTTCAGAAAAGGCAGGGAGGGAGGGGGTGGGGGGCAGAGGCAGGTACCCTGGGTATTCACGTCCGGGCCCGCCCCCGCGGGACTCGGAAGCGTGGAATCTCTTCCTCCCACTGGCTGCAGGCCTGGAAACACAAGGATTTTACGGAGTGTCCCGCTGTTCTCTCCCCAGTCGAGCAGGCCCCAGCCATGAGGTGAGTGTTCATTTTATATATGGACTTGGCCAGGCCACGGCACCCAGATACTTCTAGAGGCTAGAACGTGTATCGGCTTCTCAATCCGGACTCTGCACACATTTCTGGTGGGAAGGAAGGAACTTGCAGCATCCTGCCTGGACCACTAGGGTGGGCACCAGGCGCCTGATCTCTCAGGCCAGGGCTCCAACCCAAAGCAGCCTCAACATCCCTGCTTCCTTATCTGTGACACACCCCCTTTCTCCCTCTAGTGATTTGAATATCTATTCCATTTCTCCTCTTTTCGTGGATACTTTTACAGAGTAAATAAGTACGGATTTGGTTGAACCATGTGAATATTATGTGAATATTGCCAATATGAGGTCATTTCTTATTTACAGAAGATGGTAATTTCATGTGGTTCAACCGGCTCCCCCAGCATAAGGATCTCCCAGGATCCTTAACACACTTTTTATCTCCCTCACGCAGACGTGTACACGTCCTTCATCTCTACACACTACGTGGATATTATCTGCAGATGGAGGCCGATATTTCCGACAGAAGGATGTTTTTTAAACAAAAGTACATTTTACTTACTTTTCCTCACTACTACACTTTGTATAATACTTCTTGCTGCCAGACTCTCACAGCTGCTAACTGGAATACAACCTCTGGTCATTTTCCAGGCAAAATCTATGGGTGATAACCTTCCAAAGACCTTAGATGACTTAAAATGTCTTTATTTCACTCCCACTCTTAGGTAATTATTTGGCCAGATAAAGAATTACGGTTCACATTCTTCCCGTGGGCACTTTGTAGATACTCCTCCCTCGTGTTCTGACTTCCAGTGTTGCCGAAGGAAAAGATGTTGCTTTTGCAAACGTGTGCCTTCTGTTTTCAAGGTATCTAAATAGCCTTTCTTCAAAGTCACGTGTTCTCACTTCAGGATCCACAGCTTTATGGATGTGACACTTCCTTCGTTCGAGAATTTAAGTTTGCTTTTTTTTTTTAAGTTTTTGTGATAGCTTTATTGATGTATAATTTAGATTCCATAAAAATACACTCATCATAATGGTAGGCTGCAATTTAAAAAAATTTTTTAAAAATTTATTATTGAAGTGTAGTTGACATACAGTGTTAGGTATTAGTTTGAGGTGTACGCTACGGTGATTCAACAAGCCTATACGTTATGCAGTGCTCAACACGGTAAGCGTAGTGACCATCTGTCACCATACAACGTTATACTATTATTGACTATTTTCTGTATGCTGTACTTTTAACCTCTGTTACTTAATTATTTTATAACTGGAAGTTTGTTTTCTCCCAGTTCCCTCTCCACCTCTCCTCTGGCCACCACCCATTTGTTCTTTGTATTCCAGAGTCTGTTTTGCTCTGTTTGCTTGTTCATTTGTTTTGGCTTTTAGATTCCACATACAGCATCTGCCTTTCTCTGTCTGGCTTATTTCACTTAGCATTACATGCTCTAGATCCATCCATGTCATTGCAAATGGCAAGACTTCATTCTTTTTCATGGCTGAGTAATATTCCATTGTGCATATATACCACATCTTCTTTATCCATTCATCAGTCAGTGGGCACTTGGGCTGCTTCCATATCTTGGCTATTGTTGATAATGCTGCAGTAAACATCAGGATGCATATATCTTTTCAGATACTACTACCATTATTTTTAATAAATGTTCAGAGTTGTGCAACATCACCACCATCCAGTTCTAGAACACTTCCATCACCTGAAAAAGCATTGTTGTGACCATTTGTATTCAATCTTCCCATCCCAGCCTGAGGTCATCACTGATAGGCTTTTTATCTCTACTTTTTCCTTTTTTTGGAAATCTGGTCTTTCCTGTCTGGCTTCTTTTTTTTTTTTTTCTCTCTTAGCATAATGTTTTGGAGGTTTCTCCACGTGGCAGCATGTCTTACTAGTTTGTTATTCCTATTGTCGAATGGAATCCCATTGCACCTCATTGTTATCAAGCACTTCCTATGTGCACTGTTCTAAGCCTACTTCAATATGGCTTATAGCCTACACAGGGGATATGGCCATCCCCAACCAACCTGGAACCACTTCCAGAATAAGAGAGTGTTGCTTCTTTAACAGAGCCAAGCCCAGCCTCGTTACCTATCACTTCAAGATGAACAACAGCATCCTCCTTCCACAGCTAATTAGAAAGCAGGTATCATACCGTGAGTCCAAGGTCCTGCCTTCATCATTCGCTGGCTCCACGCTGGCTTCCAGGTCAGGTTAATCTTAGCTGGTAAAGGCAGGGAGAGAGAGGGGAGCTGCCGGCATCCAGCTCTGGGGAGGGGCCTGGAAGGTGGAACTTTCCCACTGCCCCTTGCAGAACAACATGTCTTACTCTAAAGTGTGCAGCATAGAGTTGACTCTTCCCGTAAAGAAAACTGTTCTGGGTTTTCAAATGCTTAAAAAAAAAGAGAAAGATAAAAGAGAAAGTGAAGGAAGGAAGGGAGGGAGGGAGGGAGGAAGGCAAGGAAGAGCCACTTCTACCTTCCTTCTCTTTCAAATCCATCTCTGGACACGTCTATTGGCAGCCCTGCCAGCTACTGAAAGTATCTGGGAGTTGGCAGCAGGCTGTAGCGAGAAAAACCAAACCTCTGCTCCTCCAGAGAACTCCATTAGTGAGGTATTTAAACTGTGGCTTCGTCTGAAAGAGCAAAGGCAGCAGCCTAAAGGAAACCTCCCGTCTCCTCAGAGAGCTCTGAGAAGCAGCTGGGTCCTGTTTCTCAGGCCTTGACAACACTACCTACTCCTTCCGCCTACAGAAATATTCTGGAAAAAGACATTAGTACACTAGCAACACCACCTTTCCTCCCATGCTCCACCTCACGCAGGCAGAATCCAGCTAGATGCATCTGTCAGTGTTCCCGGCAGGCTGAGAATGTCCCCGGGGCGAGAGGGAGCGGAGATGGCGCAGAAATCCTGCCCTCAGGCACAATCCTGTAGCTCTCCGAAGCTAAGAACACACTATTCATCAGAAGACTGACAAATCTGGCATACGCGTACTCAGAAGCATACGTAGATTTATATAGTACGAGTATAATTCAGAATAGCTCGTCTTCAATTTCAAAACCAGCAACATGGCACAATTTTATCTGTATGACAGTTTCTTAGGAAAGCTCAGCATTCATTTTCCAATTAAATTAATTATCGGAAGCCATGGAAGTGTTTAGAACGACTGACCCCGGAATCCCACTGCAAGGAACGTGCCCTACGCCACCAATTCAGCCTGGGTGGGAAAAGCCAAGATGTTCAAGGATTGTTCTTGTCATTACAATGCAGAACTAGATACTATCAAATTGCACCACAAAGAAAAATGGTTAAGTAAATTAGGAGAAATCAGTGTGTTGTTGACAGTATGCAAATACTAAAAGTGATTATGATGTCCATTATGTTGTCACATGGGAAATATTTGTGACATAATGATTCAGAAGATATATCTGGTATGTGGCCCGAGCTTACAATTTCACAGAAATATTTATGTATATGGGTCTGCCAAGAGCATGGTAGAGAAAAATGAAATTCGTTGTAGTAAAGTGAGAATAAAAAGAGGTAATAGTAGGAGCCAAAGTTTTCTTTTGATGGTGCAATATTTTTTTCAGATTTTATTTTTAAGTGATCTCCACACCCAGCAAAGGGCTTGAAATTACAACCCTGAGATCAGCTCCTCTGATTGAGCCAGCCAGGCGCCCCCTTTTGTTGTAATAATATATTTTAAATAAAAATGGAAAGGAAAGACAACACAAATTTTAGTTAACTCCAATGCATAAAAGCCCCTTCAGCTCACACGCTGTTAATCTAAGTACCAATTGTTCCACCCTCAGTCGTAGGGCCTACAGACAGGCTCTGCAGAAGGAAAATTAGAGAGAAGGGGCGGGCGGGGAGAAGAGACTCAAAGAAGGAGGGGGAGGCAGAAGAGAAAATGGATCAAGACTTACAACCACCTCATCTTTAATCTGTGTTAAACATTTTGTCTTAAGTTGAACTTACTTCTTTAGCTTCCAGAATCAATTCCTCCCAAATTACATTTTTTTGTTTTCTGATTTCATATCTATTTCTCTCCAAACTGACACCAGATTCTCTCTTCAGTCAGTATTATGGTAAATCAAGATCGATGGGTTTCAATAAATACTTGATTAAAAATCAGCTTGGCAAAAGAGAGCAAGAAGGTGTCTTCCTTCCAAAGGTTACTGGCTTCATCCATCAATTTACTGTAATGGGGATAATATTTTAAAACCTAGGAATATTTGATTTTTTACCTTTCTCATTGCGTGACCTTCTTCCTAGTTGGTCCAGAGCATCCATTTTCCTAGGGGCAGGCACAAATTGGGAGGAGGCGATGTTTATGCAGAAGATTAAACATGTCACAGAAAAAGTATAAAGATAAATACAATTAATATTCAGCTTTTGACATGTAAAGTAGGATTAACTACAAAGGCAATAATAGTCTTGCAATAAGGCTGCAGCTTTAATAAAAGATTAAACATTTTTCTCTCCTCTGTTCGCATATTGACTATCAAGCCTGGATGATGCGCGTTATACAGTCATCCATATAATGAAGAAGAGGTAACCCACTGGCCCATGACAACCACATCGTAGAGATAATTCCATGACCTGAGTTCCTCTACGGTAGAAGCAGAATGTGACTGTATGAGTTGAATTGCCTCCCCTCTCAAATACATATGCTGAAGTCCTAAACCCCTAGTTCCTCAGAATGTGACCTTATTTGAAGATAAGGGCTTTGCAGTGGTGATTAAGTTAAAATGAAGTCATTAGGATGGACCCTAATTCAACATGACTGGCATCCTTATAAAAAGGGGAAACTTGGACACAGAGAGCTATACAGGCAGAATGCCGTATGGACATAAAGATGGCCATTGACAGCCCAAGAAGAGAGGTCTGGGACAGTCTTCCCTCACTGCCCTCAGAAGGAACCAAGCCTGCTGACACCTTGATTTCAGACTCCCGCCCCCAAAACTGAGAGACAAGACATTTCTGTTCTTTAGGCCACCAGTTTCTGGTACTTTGTTATGGCAGCCCAGGCAAACTAATATAGTGACCAAGGGAAGGTGAGAAGAAAACCCCCCTTGTCCACTCTGAGGGGCTGTAGGAAGAAGAGGAAAGGTGTGTCTTCCCCTCCCATTTGGGGGTCTGGAAGAAGACCACAGTAACAGGCTTCCCTGTACCAAACCAGGATCCTGCCATGGAAAGGTAAACATGGCCACAGAGGATAGTCAGGTGAGCAGGCTTTGGTCACATCTTGACTGGGCTTTCCTCAGTTCAAGTGTGGTATACTGTCGGGAGGGAAAAAGAATTTCCCCTCTACCCTTTCTAGAGTCTAGGCTATGACATCATCACTCCCTCAGCTCCCCAAATAAAAAGGCAGATTACAGGAGAAAAACAAACAGAAGTTTAATAACATGTATACCTGAGTAACTCCTGAGTAACTCCCCAAAATGGCCCAAGCCGCCACCTTAATACCATCTCCAGTTGGAGACAAAAGAAGGTGTTAGGGCAGAGGAAGGCCAGTTATGGGAGGCGACCAGGAAAAGCACGGGGAACAAGGGTATGGTTGTTACACAGATTTAAGTACCTTCTCCATTGGTAAGAGTGTCCAGAGACTTAGTTCTTTTCTTCCTCCCGATAGAGAAAGACAACCTTACAAGTGGAGATTTCCCTTATAAATGTTACAAATGTCCCTCACAAAACAGTAACTTCTACTCCATTTTTCAGAGATTTTTCCTATGTCTGCTGTTTCTTAAAAATAATAACCAACAACTCAAGACAGTCCTTATGCCAAAGAGGCATATTTTGGGGTTTATGTTTTGCTCCCCTTCGATATACAAGACCCCCAGTGATTGACCAAGTCTGCAGGATGGGAGCTGACCAGAGGAGGTCACAGGAATAGGGATGTGGTAGCTCTGAAGGACTACCGTGGGGGCCCAGCCCAGTGGGAGTCACAGCTGAGCTTCAGAAAGGATAGGGTGCAGTCTGGGCCCTAGGCAGACAGAGGCTTCAGCTGAAGCCCCAGCAAGGTGAGTAGCTTCCGACGGACAAGAGACATCACCTCCAAAGAACAGAGCCCTGCTAAGCATCCCAACAACTCCCCATCACGCAAGACATGTGGAAGCCTCACTCCACTCCATATACCATCTCAGAGAGGAAAAGTGAGAGAAACCGTCTGAGAGACTGAGCATTTTTAGTCAATAGCAGCTGGGCACAACGAAATGATCAGATCAGACTAAATTTTTTAACTGGGATGGATGTTGTATTTTTCCTCATGGTACCAAGTCATTTTGTGGGTTTACATCCTACAACATATGCACAAAATGCTTCACTAGCACAGAACTTGGGGGCCGTGGGGAAAGAAGTGGGACTATTCGTCATCAAACTCTCCTTCCCCCACCCACAAGACACAAGTCTCTCGACTTACCATTATCACTCATGTCAGCGTTAGCCGGAAACAAGAGCGAGTCATGAAGCTTCCTTCCACTTCCAAAACAAACCTTTAACTTAGGAATGAAGATGAAAGGATTTTTTTTTTCCCCCTAAACCAACAGTGTAAACCAGCTGGACTGTTTTGTAAAAATATCACACCCTCTCGACACTTCAGTGGCTGATCTGCATGATGCCAGATGATTTTCTTTTTCCCTCTTTCAATCAACTCAAGTAAATATACAACACTCAGCCAAATTACATCCTCTAGCAGGAGGAGAGGTTCTGAAATGTTCTCTTGTTAATTGTTCACCTTAACCCGTTTGTTCACAATTTCTGAGACAGGGATGATGGATCATCAGAACAGAGTTACTACAAGGATTTTCAAGGGATGGGCTACAGGTGGAGGTTTGTTATATAACTTCTGTTATATGGCTCTTTCCACTTTTCAAGGTGTTCAGGAGACACTGACTAATTAAGACAGGAATTGATTTATGTGCTTGAGCATCCCAGCTAGGTGCAACAAGCATTTCACACTGGTGTCGGAAAACATTCTCTTTGCTTCCTTGGTAATGCTGAGCCCTGGTTAGAGAGTAATGACAGTTCACTGTTGTCACTCTGTGAATGCTGGAGTAAGTTCATGGTCCACAGAACCTTGGGGATCATGCAATCCTCCCAATGAAGGGACTCCAGCCCCCCAACTTTGACACATCCCAGATTCTCCCTGAACACATCCAGTGACAGCCAACTCACCAGTGCCAGGCAGATGTTTGCTGGGGTTCTGGTGGGTATGAGTCAAAGGGAGTTGTTCCCACAGGTATTTTCCCCTTTGGGGGTCCCAGAAGGAGACATGTGACCCCAAGGGGCACCTGGAAAGATGTCCATCCGAGTAGACTCTCATCCAAGGTCAGAATTCTCCCGCTAGCGCTTGCACCTCTGAGTTTAAGAGATCATCATCACCATTATTTCCCATTATTATTTATTAAGCAACAATTCTGTGCCAGATATTGTGTGGTCCTTCAGGATGCAACTTAAATAAAACCTACTCTTTGTCCCCCAGGAGCTGACCATCTAGTTAAGTTTTAATTACTTCCAAGTTGGCAAAATAGAATTCGTCTTTTTTGTAAGTTTCATCAAATATACATCAATTTATTCAATAAAAATGCATTGACTAGAAGTTACAGTCTAGTAGGCAGAGAGTCCTAAGTAAATTATGGCAAGTACCACGCACAAGTTACAAGTGCCTTAATAAAGCACAGTTTTCACAATTGATCCTTCTCAAGGTAATTGGTCAGGGAAAGCTTTCAGAGGTGTTAAGGCAGAAAACTTAAGCGCATTGAACGCCTGTAGGAGTGGGCTTTGGGAGAAGGATGCTGCCAGAAAGATCATTTATTTTCTGATTCTGTTCAACGGCAGCTCAGCCATATGCCAGCTGACTCCGGGAGTCCTTGGACATCACCTAAAATCATTCTTACCTACTAGGGTGGGGTAACTAATGAGAGGTCTTGTGGTCGTGGCTTAATGAGGTGAAACGATTAAACTGTAATTAGCACATTTATTACCTTAATATGAATCAATGCTTCTAAAGCTCCTGAAATGAATTTAATCTCCAAAATAAATTAAGCCCTTCCTACAAGTGCCTTCATACCAGTAACACACCAATTTTTTTTCTTCTTGGTATAAATCACAGATTTCATCCCCCAGATAGTCTCAATCATGCAACCAGCCAGGCTAAAAGGTAATTAAGTTCGATTGTAAATCGTTCTCTGGGCTTTTCTGCAAATCCCAAGGAAAGGCAAGGAACAGCAGACCTCTGGCTAGGATCGAATCCTGATCCACCTTGATGAGGGCACCATGTTTCTGGTAAAGCCAAAAACGGTGCTTTTCTGGCCAGAGGGGCTGCCAGAAGTTGGCAGGCAGCCAGATCTGTGCTTTCTGCAATCACCTGTTGCCTTCACACATTCATTCGTCAGGATGAACACAGAATCAATAACTAGTTGCCTAGCCAGATTTTTTAAGGTTATTGCTCGCAATCCTTCATTTGATGGATACTTAATGTTGATCATATTGACCGAGAGTTGAGAAGTAGCCTTCTGATGCAGGTTTGAAAAGTGACCATTTTCTGCCAGATAAATAAGTTCCTACAAAAGGATAAATTACTTTTCTGGACGCTGCTTTTGCTCTACAGGAACAGAAATGCAGCTAAGAGGCTTAAAGTAGAAACACCAGACAATTCAGGCTTCACCAAGAATGATGCTGATTTTTGAGAGGAAATTCCTCGTGTCCTGCACATATATAGTCAACCCTTGGACAATGCAGAGGTTAGGGGTGCAGGACTCCTGCGCCTGTGCATAGAACTTGTGACTCCCGAAAAACTTTATCAATAGCCTACTCTCGACCAGAAGCCTTACTGATTAACATACACAGTCAATGAACACATATTTTGTGTATGTACTATACACTGTATTCTTACATAAAGTGAGCTAGAGAAAAGAAAATGTTATTAAGAAAATCATAAGGAAGAGGAAATACATTTATAGGATTGTACTGTATTTATTGAAAAATCTAGGTACTAAAGTGGACCCGTGCAGTTCAAACCCGTTGTTCAAGGGTCAATTGCATTTTTAAAAACCACTGTATCTTTTTGCAAGAAAGAATTTTTTTTTACAGGAAATCATTTTTAAAAGGAATTTCCTTTGGAAACTCCAAAGCAAAGCAAAATCTATTAGATATCTGAGATGTGGTCTTAGAATAATCCTAAACTCTAATCAATACATATCAAAAACTTGTAACTATCAAGTTACATTCTAGGATATTTTTTATTTTTATTTTTTAAGATTTTATTTATTTATTTGAGAGAGAGCGAGTGAGCATGAGCAGGGGGTCAGGGAGAAGCAGGCTCCCCGCTGAACAAGAAGCCTGACCTGGGGCCGGGATCATGACCTGAGCCGAAGGCAGAAGGCAGATGCTTAACCAACTGGGCCACCCAGGCACTCCTAGGATATTTTTTAAAATTCAGATTAGAAAAGAGATACCTGAGTGCTGGCTTTGGCAATGGACTTTCCTTTCCATATTTGTGACTGCTTTCTCCAGCAGGGAGAAACATGCCTTTTATTAATAAAAGTAGTTTTCTTTCAGCTTTATTGGGGTATAATAAAGCTGTGATACATTAAAAGTGCACACATGATCATTTGATAGACATATACACTGTCAAAAAAGTCCCACAATCGTGTTAATTAACAGATCTGTCACCTCACATAGTTGCTTTTTTTTTGGTGAGAACTGTTAAGTTCTACTCTCTTAGCAAATTTCAATTACATAATACACTATTATCAACTATAGTCACCATGTTGTAGATTAAATCCTCAGACCTTATTTGTGTTGTAACTGAGAGTTTGTATCTGTGTTTCTCTGAGTTTGACTTTTTTTTTTTTAAGGTTCCACATATAAGTGATACCATGCAGAATCTGTCTTTCTCTGTCTGGCTTATTTCACCTAGCAATCTCACCGTTTACAATCTCTTATCTTTTTGCTAATAGATATCCTAACAGGTCTGAGGCGATACCTCACTGTGGCTTTGATCTGCATTTCCCTGATGGTTAGTGTTACTGACCAGTTTTTCATGTACTCTTGAATATCTGTATGTTTTCTTTGGAAATTTGTCTATTCAGATCTGGTGCCCATTTTTAAAAATTGGGTTATTTGGTTTTTTGCTAGTGAGGTGTATGAATTCCTTGTATATTTTGGATATTACCCCTTAATCAAATAGGTGGCTTGCAAATACTTTTTCCCATTCTGTTGGTTGCCTTTTCATTTTGTTGGCTTCCTTTGGTCTGAATAGAAGTAGTTTTAGAATTGTTAGCCCAGGGCACCTGGGTGGCTCAGTTGGTAAAACGTCTGCCTTCTGCTCAGGTCATGACCCCAGAGTCCTGGGATCAAGCCTGATGTTAGGCTCCCTGCTCAGTGGGGAGTCTGCTTCTCCCCCTCCTTCTGCCCCTTCTCTCTCTCAAATAAATACATAAAATCTTTAAAAAGAAAAGGAATTATTAGCCCAGACCACTGCAAAAAGCAAGCCTACTAAGTAGAGTTCAATATTTGTTAAATTTATCGCCCCTTGGGGTAAAATTTGCATGAAGTGCAACGCAGATGTCTTAGATGTACAATTCACTGAGGTTTGATAAACCCATACTCCAACCAGGATATAAAGAATCACTGCTCCAACCAAGACATAAAGAACACTTGTATTATCCAAGAAATTGCCCTTGTGCCCTCTTCCAGTCAATCCCAGTGCCCCCCCCCAGACACCACTGCTCTCAAGCCTATCACCGAAGATTGCTTCAGCTTATTCTTGAATGTCATATAAATGGAATCATCAAACTATGTGTTCTTCTATGCCTGGGTTCTTCTGCTCAACAGAATGTCCGCTTTTGCCATCAAGACTAAGCTAGGCTCACAGAAACAACTGGGGAGTATTTGATGTTTTATTATTCTCTAGAAGAGTATCTCTAAGATTAGAATTATTTGTCCTTTGAAAATTTGTTGGAATTTCCCTGTAGAAATTCTCTGGTTTTGGAGTTTTCTTTGTGTGGAAATTTTAAACTACTATTTCGATTTCCTTCCCTTGCAGATATTGGGCCATTCGGCTTTCTGTCTCTGTTGAAAGGTGAATTCAGTATGTCATATTTTTCTATGAACTTGTCTGGTCTGTCTAAACTTCCAAATTTATCAGCATAAACCTGTTTGTAATATTCCTTATTTTGTTTTGAATTTTGCTTGGATCTGTGTTTATATCATTTTTGCCACTCTCAATATTACTATTTTTACTCCATTAATCTCACCAGAGATGAAACTATTTTATTAGAGTCTTTTGACGACAAAAGTTTGGCTTTATTGATGATTTCTAGGGTATTTTTTAAAATTACTATTGATTTCTGCTCTTATCTTTAATGTTCTCTCTCCACATTCTTTGGATGTATTCTATTGTTTTATTTTCCTCAATATCTTTATATTGACAACCTTTCTTTTTATTTTTTTCTAAGGCAGGAAGAACTTCAGCATTTAAAGATTTATTTGTTTGAGAGAGAGAGAGTGTGTGTGTGTGCAGGGGAAAGGGGGAGGGGCAGAGGGAGAGGGAGTCCCAAGCAGACTCTGTGCTAAGCATGGAGCCTGACACTGGGCTCAATCTCATGACCCTGAGGATCACAAGCCGAGCCGAAACCAAAAGTCAGCTGCCTAACTGACTGAGCTACACAGGCATCCCTTTCTTCCTCCTTAAAGTAAGCGTTTAAGGCTATATATTTCAACCTAAGTATCAGTCATAAATATTTTAACATTTATATCTTGCCTCATTTGAGAAAAGATTTGTAAAGAGGCATACAGTACGAGATTTTAAAATAAGATTATGAGGAGATTCTTAAAACATGACAATGGTGGTTGCGTAGGTTTGTTTTGTTTTGTTTAACTGAGTTGTCTTTTTTTTTTTAACTAAATTACTTCTTTACATTTACAGTGGGTTTCTTGTCGGCAGCATGTAGTTGGGTATTGCTGTTTTATCAAATTTGATAATCTCTACATTAGAACTGGATATTTAGACAATTTACATATAATGTGATTACTGTTACAGTTTCATTTAAATCTTCATATAGCTCTTGTTTTCTCTATGTTCCATCTGCTCTTTGTTCTTTTTACTCTTTTTATGCCTTTTTTTGACTGAGGGTTTTTTATTATTCAATGTTATCTCCTCTGTTATCTTATTAACTATAATTCTTTGTTGTGTTTAGTGTTGATTTTAGGGTTTATAGTACACATCTTATTTTATCACAGTCTACCTTCAAGTGATAGTATATCACTTCACAAATAACACAGAAAGCTTATAATAGCATGCTTCAGTTTCCTTGGAGAAATGTTTACTCAAGTCCTTTGCCCATTTTTAAAAAAAGGTTGTTGTTGTTGTTTTTTTGCTATTGAGTTTTAGGTGTTTCTTATACATTTTGGAAATTAACCCTTTATCAGATACATGGTTTGCAAATATTTTCTCCCATTCTGTAGGTTGCCTTTTCATTTTGTTGATTGTTTCCTTTGCTGTGCAGAAGCTTTTTAGTTTGATATAGTCCCACTTATCTAGTTTTGCTTTTGTTGCCCGTTTTTGGTGTCATTTCCAAGAAATCATTAGCAAGACCAATGTCACGATTTTCTTCCATGCTTTCTTCTAGGAATTTTATAGTTTCAGTCTCATTTTATCTGTCTTTTTGAGCATAGCCATCCCAGTAGATATGAAGTAGCATTTCTTTTTTTTTTTTTTTTTAAGATTTGAGAGAGCGAGCACGAGAGTGAGTGGGTGGGGGTGGGGGGACGAGGGAGAGGGAGAATCCCAGAGCAGATACTTCACAGAGCTCAGAGCCCGACATGGGGCTTGATCTCATGACCCTGAGATCATGACCTGAGCCAAAATCAAGAGTCAGATGCTTAACCGACAAAGCCACCCAGGGGCCCCATGAAGTAGCATTTCATTATGCTTTTGATTTGCATTTCTCTGATGGCTAATGATGTTGAGCATCTTTTTATGTACTTATTGTCCATTTGTATATCTTCTTTGGAGAACTGTCTATTCAAATATTTTGCCAACTTTTAAATTGGGGTTTTTTTTATTACTGAGTTGTAATTGTCTTTCCATATTGTACATGCAAGTCACTTATCAGATCTATGACTGGAAAAAAAAAAATTCCCATTCTGTGAATTGTCTTTTCATTCTCTTGAAAGATACCTCCTTTAAGGCAGAAAAGTTGTAAATGCTTTTTTTGTTGAATTCATTTGTTTTTTTTTTTCTTTTGTGCTTGTTCTTTGATGTCATGTCTAAGTAACCATTGTCTAATCCATTAGACATAAATCATTAACAGAATTTATGCCTGTTTTCTTCTAACACTTTCACATGGTCTTTAAAAAAATAGTCTTTTGATACATCTTGACTTAATTTTTGTATATGGAGTGAGGTAGGGGTTCAACTTCATTCCTTTGCTTGGGGATATCCAGTTGTCCCAGTATCAGGTCTTAAAGAAACTATTCTTCCCCCCCACTGAATTGTCTCGGCACCCTTGTTGGAAATCAACTGACTGTAAGTGTTAGGGTTTATTTCTGAACTCTCAATTCTATTCCTTTGATTTGTGTGTTTATAGTTATGACAGTACCATATTATCTTGAAAACTACTGATTAATAGTAAGATATAATAACTATTAGTTTAATGCACAAAATATCTAACAACAATTTTCAGAAAGGAGGTGCAAGTAGAAAATGACAAAAATACAGTAATAGAATTTAATTACTTCTATCAGTCCAAGACCAATAAAATGGATCAAAAAACTAGTAAAACTATAGAAGCCATAAACAATACAATCAATAAGATAGATTTTATAGAACTATATCAAACTCTGAACTCTAATAATAAAGGACACACATCCATTTCAAGTGTTCATGGAATAGTCAAGAACACTAATCAGAGTTTAGGTCACAAGCAAAAAATGCTATTAACTTTTGGGTAAAAGGTAAAACAAAATTAAATTGCAAATTCTTTTAAAAATAACACTAATGAGAACAGTATATATCAGAAACTGTGCGATAAAACTAAGGCAGTTATCAGAGCATTAAATGTCACACCAATAAATATTTTAAAATGAGATGAATTAAACACCCAAGTAAAAGAGGAAGAAAAGCAAAGCAGAGGACAGAAGAAATCTACAAACAAAAAAGTAATGATTCAGAAAACAGAAATGCAACAGAAATAACAGAAAAAAAAATCGAAAAGCTGATTCAACAAAAGAGGCAAAACAATAGCCAGCCTAATCAAGACAAAAAGTAATAAAGCAGAAATATACAGAAATATCTATGACAAATGGGAATAACCAACAGAGAAAGGTGAGGAAAAACCTATGAGACTGCTTTGCACAACTCTCTACAAATAATTTTAAAACCTAGATGAAAAGAATAATTTTTTAAGGTACAGTTTGAAAAAACTGATCCCAGTAGATACAGAAAGTCTTAACAGACTACTTGCCACACGAAAAAATAAAATGGTTATTAGCATACACACACATGCGAATGCACAAAGTAAACAAACAAACCAAACTTAGGTGGTTTCTCAGGGGACTTCCACCAAGGCTTCAAAGGTCAGATATTTCCAATTAGACAATTATGGAACAAAAACCAAATTTGCTTTATGAAGCAAAAATAACAGTGGTACAACATTCTGATAAAGACTGTTGTAAGAAGAAAGCTAAAGAACAATTTTACTTATGCGTGTTGAGGACATGATCTTAAAGAAAATCATTAAATAAATACGAAAAGGTTCTCAACAGCAATGGTCATAAGGGAAAAGCAAATTGAAGTCACAGTGTGACTTATTATCCTACACGAAATGGCTAAAATGTTAACAGCCTGGCAGCATAAGTGTGGCAAGAATGTGGGACATCAGATTTGAGTTCCCCCAGGGCACCTGGGTGGCTCAGTCATTAAGCATCTGCCTTTGGCTCAGGTCATGATCCCAGGGTCCTGGGATCGAGCCCCATATCGGGCTCTCTGTTCAGCGGGAAGCCTGCTTCTCCCTCTCCCACCCCCCCCCCCGCTTGTGTTCCCTCTCTCGCACTTTCTCTCTCTCTCTGTCAAATAAATAAATAAAATCTTAAAAAAAAAACAAAGATTAAGATTTGAGTTCTCAAAAAAAAAAAAAAAAAGGTTTGAGTTCTCCCAAAGGCTGATGCTGAGACAAATTTTCAAGTGCAGGTAATTTATTTGGGATGTGATCCCAAAGTAGAGAAGTGCAGAAGGGAGATAGGGAATGAAAGGCAGAAAATAAATTATGCTTTATCAAGCAAATTAGCAGCGGGGGTAATTGAAGCTTAATCCCACGGGAACTCTGAGAGATGCTGTAGAACACTTGCCTTAAGAGTTATCCTACTTTGGGAGTGAGGAACTAAGGGTTTATATACCAACTCCTGTCAATTATTGGTTGAGAGCGCCTCCTGTAGGCAGTAACCTTAGAGTATTTTCCAGTATGCCATCTGCATGGGCAGAGTAGGCTCCAGCCTTCAGAGAAAGCCCCTGGGCAAAGAAAGATGCAGATCTTGGCAGGGGGTATACTCAATAACCCAAAATGACTACTAAAGGGAGTAACTGGAACTCATAAACTACTAGTGGGGGTATAAACTGGTACAACTACTTTGAAAAATGTTTTTGGAACCATCTGCTAAAGCTGAAAACA
Organism: Eumetopias jubatus; assembly: GCF_037043125.1. NCBI lineage: Eukaryota > Metazoa > Chordata > Mammalia > Carnivora > Otariidae > Eumetopias > Eumetopias jubatus. Next base: position 77,205,170 of record NW_028274823.1, on the reverse strand, counting down.
CCCTATAACTACTCTTGGGAATATACCCAATGTAAATGAGTGTGCATGCACGCCAAAAGACAGGCACAAGGATGTTCACAGATGCTTCACTGTAACAGTAAAAACTGGAAACCCAAATGTCTACCAATAGTAGAAAAAATAAATTGTAGTATATTCAAACAACAGAATACATCAATGAAAAATTAAAGACTACTATGATACACAACATGCTATAATCTCAGAAATATAATGCTAAGTAAAAAATGCAAGACCCAAGAATCCATATAATAGGATTCTGTTTACATAATGTACAAAAACCAATCTGTGGTGATAGAACTTAGACTGTTTACATCTGAGAGTGATAGTAACTGGGAAGGAACAAAAGGGAGGCTCCTCAGATGCTGGCAATGTACTGTGTCTTGATTTGAATGATGGGTACACTGGGGTTGACATTTGTAAAAATTCTCTAAGCTGCTCACTGGTGATTTGTGCATTTTTCTGTATATAGTTGTATTTCAATGGAAAAACTTTTAAAAAATCACATTTCCCTGCTCTTTCCACTGAATAAAACAAGAACCAATGTATCAACACAGTAGTAATCAGCACCCCTGAGCTAAGACTGTAGTTTTGAAATACTATTTCTCATTAAAAGGACAAGGAATTTTACAGAAATGGCTGATTCTAAGGGAAAGGAAATGTAAAAGATAAGTCTGGATCACACCAAGAGCAAGGACACTATTAAAGATCACTAACAGCACAGGGACTCAGGAGTGAATCTGAGTAATACCACACTAGTCAAAGGTAGGAAAATTTGAGCATCAAAATAAAACAATAAATGAAGTGGAGGTAAACACTCAAATATGTTAATATCTATGAGTTAGCTCAAAGTGTCATCAAATAAGCCTCACCGGTCAACTTTGGAGGATGGAAACATTATTTTGAATATAAATAGGGAAAAGAATCAAGCATCAATTTTTGCTGTATTATCTGCACTGTAACCAAATAATTGAAGAGAACAAGTTTCTATTTACGTAAGTACTTGAGCTAAAAAATGAAGGGCTGGCAGAATAAGAATATTACCATTTTGCAGCTCCTAATGAATTAACAGATCCAGGCAATGATCATCAATGGCAGGTAACATCACAAAAAGAGATTCCAGATATGATATCCCTCCTGATGGACATTCCCAACACCACCTATGCAGTAGTTGGGCAAAACTAAAACAACAAACAAAAACTTTGAATACACAGGAATTCTGCCAATTTACACAAAACATAAGGGACAGAGGAACACATTAAACAGCAGTATGGGGACCCAGACCAAATCTAGACCAAGGAAAATCTACAAGACAAACAACTTACTTTCTTCAAAGAAAATTACAATCAAACACATAAACACACACAAGAAATGGAAGAACCTATAGACTTAAAGAGATTTAAGAGTCATAAGTCAATCGCAATATACGGGCCTTATCTGCATCCCAATTCAACAAACAAACCATAAGAAAATAAATAGCAAGACATAATCGGGAAAATGTAAACACTGACTAGATATTAAAGTACTGTTAAATTTTAGGTGTCATCCCCATCAAAATACCATCCACTTTTTTCAAAGAAATGGAACAAATAATCCTAAAATTTGTATGGAACCAGAAGAGACCCCGAATAGCCAGAGGAATCTTGAAAAAGAAAAGCAAAGCTGGCGACATCACAATTCCGGACTTCCAGCTCTATTACAAAGCTGTCATCATCAAGACAGTATGGTACTGGCACAAAAACAGACACATAGATCAATGGAACAGAATCGAGAGCCCAGAAATGGACCCTCCACTCTATGGTCAACTCATCTTTGACAAAGCAGGAAAGAATGTCCAATGGAAAAAAGACAGTCTCTTCAACAAATGGTGTTGGGAAAATTGGACAGCCACATGCAGAAGAATGGAACTGGACCGTTTCCTTACACCACACACAAAAATAGACTCCAAATGGTTGAAAGACCTAAACGTGAGACAGGAGTCCATCAAAATCCTAAAGGAGAACACAGGCAGCACCCTCTTCGACCTCAGCCGCAGCAACTTCTTCCTAGAAGCATCGCCAAAGGCAAGGGAAGTAAGGGCAAAAATGAACTACTGGGATTTCATCAAGATAAAAAGCTTTTGCACAGCAAAAGAAACAGTCCGCAAAACCAAAAGACAACCGACAGAATGGGAGAAAATATTTGCAAATGACACATCAGATAAAGGGCTAGTATCCAAAATCTATAAAGAACTTATCAAACTCAACACCCAAAGAACAAATAATCCATTCAAGAAATGGGCAGAAGACATGAACAGACATTTTTCCAAAGAAGACATCCAAATGGCCAACAGACACATGAAAAAGTGCTCCACATCGCTCAGCATCAGGGAAATCCAAATCAAAACCTCAATGAGATACCACCTCACACCCGTCAGAATGGCTAAAATTAACAAGTCAGGAGACGACAGATGTTGGCAGGGATGCGGCGAAAGGGGAACCCTCCTACACTGTTGGTGGGAATGCAAGCTGGTGCAGCCACTCTGGAAAACAGTATGGAGGTTCCTCAAACAGTTGGAAATAGAGCTACCATACGATCCAGCAATTGCACTACCGGGTATTTACCACAAAGATACAAATGTAGGGATCCGAAGGGGTACGTGCACCCCAATGTTTATAGCAGCAATGTCCACAATAGCCAAACTGTGGAAAGAGCCAAGATGTCCATCGACAGATGAATGGATAAAGAAGAGGTGGTATATATACACAATGGAATATTATGCAGCCATCAAAAGGAATGAGATCTTGCCATTTGCAACGACGTGGATGGAACTGGAGGGTGTTATGCTGAGTGAAACAAGTCAATCAGAGAAAGACATGTATCATATGACCTCACTGATATGAGGAATTCTTAATCTCAGGAAACAAACTTGAGTGTTGCTGAGTGGTGGGGGGTGGGAGGGATGGGGTGGCTGGGTGATAGACATTGGGGAGGGTATGTGCTATGGTGAGTGCTGTGAATTGTGCAAGACTGTTGAATCAAAGATCTGTACTTCTGAAACAAATAATGCAACATATGTTAAGAAAAAAGAAAAAGAACAAGATAGCAGGAGGGGAAGAATGAAGGGGAGTACGTCGGACGGGGAGAGGAACCATGAGAGACGATGGACTCTGAAAAACAAACTGAGGGTTCTGGGGGGGGGATGGGTTAGCCTGGTGATGGGTATTAAGGAGGGCACGTTCTGCGTGGAGCACTGGGTATTATGCACAAACAATGAATCATGGAACACTATATCAAGAACTAATGATGTAATGTATGGTGATTAACATAACAATAAAAAAATTTTAAAAAAATTTAGGTGTCAAAGTGGTATTGTAGTCATGTTTTTATGGGGAAAAAAGTCCTTTTAGAGGTACATACTAAAAAAATTACAGACGAAATAATGTCTGGGATTTGCTACAACAGGGAGTCAGAGGGATTTAGATGAAGAACGATCGGCCATGTTTTAACAGTTGCTAAAGTTGAGCATAACTGTTTGCTAGCGCTGCCATAATGAAATAACACAGACTGAGTGACTAAACAACAGAAATTTATTTCTTCACAGTTCTGGAGGCTGGAAGTCTGAGATCGAGGTATTGGCATGTTTTGTTTCTTCTGAGGCCTCTCTCCTTGGCTTGCAGATGGCTGCCTTCCCACCATGCCCTCACATGGTCTCCCCACTGTGAGCATATATATCCTAATCTCCTCTTCTTACAAGGACACCAGTCATGCTGGATTAAAGCCCACATATATGATTTCATTTTCGTTTAATTACCTCTTTAAAGGCCTTTCTCCAAATACATTCACATTCTGAGGTACTGAGGGTTAGGTCTTCAACATATGAATTTGGAGGGGACGCAAATCAGCCTGTAACACTGGGCAGTCATGACAATGTGTTCATTATACTGTTCACTCTACTTTTGTTTAAGATTGAAATTTTCCATAATAGAAAGTTTTAACATTTTTTTTAAATGAGAAAATCAGTGGAAGAGAAAAATAAAGTTTAGCTAGTGTGAACTATTCCACCTAATCTAGGTAGAAACCTAATCACTTATCTTTTATTTTTCCAATTACTGGCTTGATAATCTGTAGGCCTACTAGCAGGTCACCTTTTACATTCTTGAGGTGCGTCCATTCCCAGTATCTAAGAAAACCAAGGGTATATCCAATCCAAACTGCAGTGAGACCTCCTCCAGTGCCAGGCAAAGAGAGAACTAGAGTCCTCTTAGTTCAGCACTGACTGGACTTTGCTGACGCACAATGCTGCTATTTGTTCCTTCACAATATAGCATACTTGCTTGCTTAGCACAGCAAATAAAAGTGACCTTGACGGCCTATATCATGGCACACACTGAAATGTTTGAGGGAAGACAACTGCATCTCTTCATGATAGGTTCAGCCACTGCACTTAGGTACCAAAGTTCAAGTCCTTCGCTCTCAGCTCTTTTAGTTCATTTATGCCATCTCTTACCAAGATGCTTCCAAGAGAACTGAGTCAGGACAGTTCCAACATATCATGGATTCAGAAGACCCAATTCATGAAGATGAAATAAGATAAATATCCAAATTAGCAAAATGGGAGAGAGTGGTTAATACCCACATAGAGTTTAGACAGCTGACTTCCATTTCTGGCAATATGGTAGATCATGATAACTGAGAAACTTACCATCTGGAAATGACGCACAAAATATAGTAAACATCTTTTTAAATACATAACAAAACATGCAAGAAAGTAAGGGAAATCCCTAAGGGCAAATCCAGAAACAAAATTAAAAAAAGCAGAAGTTCAGATAGCCCTCATGAATTTTGCTGGACTTAACAACTGTTGGGGAGGAAAGCTTTTTCTCTACTCTTCAAAATTGTTCCAACTGGTCTAAGGATTAAATTGGCATGAGAGGGCACCTGGGTGGCTCAGTTGGTTAAGCGACTGCCTTCAGCTCAGGTCGTGATCCTAGAGTCCCAGGATCAAGGCCGGCATTGGGCTCCCAGCTCAGCGGGGAGTCTGCTTCTCCCTCTGACCCTCCTTCGTTTCATGCTCTCTCTCTCAAATAAATAAAATCTTAAAAAAAATAAATTGGCATGAGACCTATTAACAGGGGAAAAAAGCCCTGTTTAATTAAGTGTGCATGGCAACCCAATGAAGAAACTGACACCTAAAGAAATGGCTGAGGCAGACAGTTTTTATACCTTTTAGACAGACAATAAATCTGTGAAGAATTGACAAGACAAACTTACATTCAGGGGATTTAATTAGTAAGACATTTTAAACAGGGCTGGGGTAGAAAGTAAAGTAACAAGAGTTGTTTATACAGCCATCTCCACTCTGAATTCCCTATCTCTAGTAATAAGGATATCTTCATACCTTCTGGTATGAGGGAAAAGTACTTTTTACATGGGAGATTTATTTCCTGCTTTCTGGAGAAAAAGGGGTTCAGAATCCTTTTTTGCATTGTTTCTTACATAACTCTTAATTTAATATCATCAATATGCCAAAAGTTCCCAGGTGTGCTGGGAGGCCTATCCTTGGCTCCTCTATGGCCAAGAAGCTATCATTTTAATAGCCATGTAAAGACCAAAAAAATAGCCTTGGACCCATGGTAGGAAAATGGAGCAGAAGTTCTTAACAAGGGGCACCTGGGTGGCTCAGTTGGTTAAGCATCTGCCTTCAGCTCAGGTCATGATCCTGGAGCCCTGAGATCAAGCCCCACGTCAGGGTCCCTGCTCAGTGGGGAGTCTGCCTCTCCCTCCCCCTCCCCCTGCTCATGCTCTCTCTCTCTCTCTCTCTCAAATAAATTTTAAAAATCTTAAATAGAAAAAAGAAGTTCTCAGCTTTGCACAGTGGCAGTATCGTAGCCAATGAGGTTTATCCGAGGCGCGATTATTGCTAATTGAAAAAAAGAAGTTCTCAACAAGAGTCAGGACCCTCAAGACTGCCATCCTCAGTAAAACTGTGAATTAAGAATATCACCCATCAGCAAAGTGATTTAACAAGACAGCTTTCTGGTTTCATCCTGTGCTTTGAGTCTAATTGTCTTTAAAATCAAAACTACTCTGTGAGTTTTATCCATGGACCTTTTATCTCCTGTGTTTGCAGTTCACATTTGTACTACCTTTGTGTAGGGATTTCTACACTGAAAGATTCACACAAAAAAAGCCATCTCAGGCTGATAATACCCCTGGTATGCCTGAAAGAAAGAACTATCTAGAGGGACACACCTTTAGTCAAGCCTACAGGACTCCAGCAGATAAAACTCCACCAAACGTGAGCGCACAACCCATAATTATATGATCCTTAGGAAAATGTGAGGATTTAACCCACTCATACATAACTGAACCATCTGAAACCCAGATGTTTTAATGACTTGCCAAAGTCACATGGTTTTTTAGTGGCTGAGCCAGAGCTCAGGTCTTATGAACTGCTTGCAAATGATATATTTTTTTTCTTCAGAAATATGCCTTCTTTTCATTTGGAACTTCTCTCTCTTGAGACTCTAAGGGGAAAACCAGTCTAATTGTCTTTAAATTCAACATTCCAACATTGAAAAATGAGCCTTCTGCCCTCAAATAAGTGGATTATGCCAGTATGATTCTTCAAGTTCACAGGTATTCTGATCTGTATTCTAGAAATACTCTGCACCTGAAAAAATATATTTTAAAATGTGCTACTCAGCACGGTCATCATCTGCTAAGCAGAACATCCTTTTGGAAAGTAATTTTGTTAAACACACCAACAGTTTTCAATGTAATGTTCCTTGGAGTAAATCATTCTTAGGACATTCTCAGAGATGTGAACAACAGTTTAGTGCTCAATTATGCTCACACTTTTGTAATCTACAATGACAAAAAAATTAGAAACAGCCTAATGTTCCACAAGGAGGAATAGTTACACAAATTATAGAATATATTTAGAATAGGGGTTTTGTTTTGTTTTTGAGACAGAGTGAGAGAGAGTGAGTTGGGGGGTGCAGAGACAGAATCTCAAGCAGGCTCCAAGCCCAGCGCAGAGCCCAATGCAGGGCCCAATCTCATGACTCTGAGATCCTGACCTGAACCGAAATCAAGAGTCGGATGCTTAACCAATTGAGCCACCCAGGCGACCCTAGAATAGATTGTTATATGGCCTTTAAAACGAAATCTTTAAAGACTTTGATACAAAACTGAGTGGGAAAAAGGTAATATGAAAATATACACGTATAAACCACCACTAGAGTGGCTGTTATAAAAAAAAGTAAGAAAATAGTAAATGTTGGCAAAGATGTGGGGAAACTGAGGTTCTTGTGCTCTGCTGATTATAATGTAAAATGATACAGGTGCTGTGGAAAGCAGTATGGCAATTCCTCAAAAAATTAGACATTGAATTACCATATGATCCAGCAATTCCGTTTCTGGGTATATACCCCAAAAGAAATGAAGGCAGCGATGTCAGTAGGTATTTGTACAACCATGTTGTTAGCAACTTTATGCAAAATGGCCAAAATGTGGAAGCAATCCAAGTGTCTGTCAACAAATGAATGGATAAACAAAATGTGGGACATCCATACAATGGAATAGTATTCAGCCTTAAAAAGGAAGGGAATTCTGATACCTGGTACTAAACGAATGAATCTTGAAGACATGATGCTCGGTGAAATAAGCCCATCACAAAAGGATAAATATCATACAGTTCCAAATATATGAAGTCCCTAAAGGAGTCAAATTCATAAACACAGAAAGTGGCATTGTGGTGACCAAGGGCTGGGAGTGGGAGGAGAGGAAATAGGGACTTAGTGTTCAATGAGGACAGAGTTTCAGTTGGGGAAGATGAAAAAGTTCTAGAGATGGATGGTGCTGATGGTTGCACAATGTGAATGGACTTAATGCCACAGAACTATACACTTGAAAGGTAAATTTTATCACAATAAATAAATATGTGAAAATATACAATATGTATAAAATATATGTTAATAATGTACATATACATATTGTACATATAATTATGTATATATGTATCTAGTAACATATAAGTCATATAAAGAAAGACAGCAGGTGGTGAATGGGTTGGTAGGTATAAAAACTGGTAAGATTCATGGTATATTCATTTCCTATCACTGCTATAACAAATTACCATAAATTTGATGTCTACAGTTACAGTCTCTTATAGTTTTGGGGGTTGGACATCAGAAATCCATATCGCTGGGCCAAAATCAAGGTGTCAGCAATGCTGGGCTCTTTCCAGAAGGCTCCAAGGGAGAATCCATTTCCTTGCTTTTGCAGCTTCTAGAAGCTGCCTGCATTCTTTGGCTCACAGCCCTTTCCTCCCTCTTCAAAGCCAGGGGCATCTTGCCTTAATGGTGACTTTGTCTTCTTCTGTGTCAAATCTCCCCTTGCTTCTCCCTTCTAAGGATACATATAACTGCATTTAGGCCCCATTGGATTATCCAGAATAATCTCCCCATTTCAAGATTCTTAATTTAAGGCCACCTTTCATCACAGAAGGTAACAGTCGTCCTTTTGCCATAGAAAGTAATATTCATAGGTTCTGGGGATTAAGACATGGCTATATTTGGGGGCCATTATTCAGCCTACTCACACATGGATGGAAAGATAACAGAAGGAAAGGTCATGAAATATTAGTAGTAGCTAAATGTATATTCTAGAATCATGAATTGTTTTCCTCTATATACTTTTATATAGTTTATAATTTTTTTGCAATAAACAAGTTTTAGGATAAAAAAATACTACTGAAAATGCAAATATAGCTCAGTGTATTGGGGGTGCTTTTCCAGGTGTGGGATGGATTTAACTCAATCTCATATAACTCTCCTGATGACCACAGTAATCTATCTGTAGACATCAATCCTCTAACAGGAATGTTGTCCATAATGTAGAACCAAAATAAGTTACCTACTTATGACTTTGTTCAGGAATGAATCCAGGCAAAATTAAAATGAATTTCCTATATAGAGAAAGGTTAATTTAAAAAAAAATGTGATGCTACAGTTAGAAGTCATTTCATAAAACCGAGCTCTTAATTCCCAGCATGGCCTTGGTTTGCACCCAGTTGGCTCATCTGTAGTATTTATGGCTCCTTTTGGAAATTTTCCAGTCTCGCCACAGTTAGGTCTCTTGTCCCTAAACTCATGTGCCACTAGCATTCATAATTAGACTTATACACATTGTCTATAAATGAGGTATATTTGATGTGGTGTTGCATTATTGTGGTAGCACGGTGAAAAAGTGAGAAAATTAAATCTCTCCCAAGGATCTTCACTATCATCCTTCAGTTAGTGATTTTTTTTTTTTAAGCAAAGCACCATGCCAGGTGTGCAGCCACATTCCAGCAGACTCTCAGCCAAAGGTGGGTGATGGTCCAGAGAGAACAAAGACAAGACAGCGATCAAGACATAGGTATACTGGGGGAACTTACATACAGGGAGTCTAGGAGCAGCCTACTGGACAAAGCATCTGCTCTGGGATCTACAAGCAGCAAGCTTTTATGGTGTAACTAGTCCAGCAACTATCTGTAGCTTCTCCCTCCTTAAACAGTCAGTGTTCCAAGGCGATCAAGGCTTGCCATCCAGACACTCTTCATTACAAAGGAAATGCTTCAGGTTGACCACCCCTGGAGCCCTTGACCTTGAACGCTGAACCACATGCTCCTCCACATACTCTGCTCGAGGGAACAGAGAGGGAGAACAGGATCTCCACTTTCCCAAGATAGTGATTAATGGGCATTCAGGGTGTGCTTGCACAAGCCAGCCTTCCAGCACATACCATGTAGCTGCGTGCTTTCCGTAGAGTACCACATTCAAGTTCCTACACAAGCATAATGGTCCTTCTACAGGTGGAGAAGCTGCAGCTTACAGAAGCCATGTAACTTGACCAAAGGCACCCAAGCTAGTAACTGTTGGAGGCATGAGTGGAGGGCGGGGGGCATCTATGAAGCAACACAGAACATATACTATGGCTGATCACACACCTGAGAAGATAAACAGTCTGACTCGAGTCCCCTCACACAACTGGTCACCTCAGGTCGGATTCTTCATTAACAAATGCCTAAGTATCTGCTCTCTTCAAAGTTTCAAAACATACAAAGAAAGCAGAAGAGATCGTTTTTGCTCTTTTAAATGCCCTACAATCTAAATTGGGAGCTAATACATTATAGCCTATGATGTAAATAGAGTTACGAAGCAATATGTAATCTCGAGAGCCCCGCACAAGTGACAGACGAAAGGCTAAAACTTACGAACTGAGGGAGCTGTAAGGCTGGCGTTCACCATAGAAGGGTATTGGCTGATTAAGGGCATTTATCTTTACTAGTCACTTGAAGGCAGACTTATTTAATGCAATAAACCAGGGTTCTAGAGATTTTGCTCACTATAAATACCCTTTAATGACAGAACAGAAAAGATGTTGTAAGTTAAGGTGGGGGCTTTTTAAAATTTATGTTACCATCAAACTCCTATCTCCTCATGTACCAAGGCTCCAAAAGCAAATTTTTAGGAAAGACATTAGGAGGGAAAAAAGAGGGAATCATGATTTAGGGCAATGGCAGGAAGGCAAGCTGCATCAATAAATCTGTAAAGAGCAGTCTGTTAAATAAATGGTTTCTCTCTGGAAGGCAGATGTTTATCAGTAAATACTCTTTGGAAGCACAGTTTGTTAATCTGCAGGGGGAGATTTCTGAGCACTTTTGTCCCTCAAAGGCCAGGGTGAGATAGGGCGGAGGGAAGCTTGACAGTTGCTCTTGGATCTGTGTTCATGAAGCGACGCAGAGCCGTGTTTCTGCTCATGGCTGATGGTAGACGTCTCCTGCTAGGATACACGCTGGGGCCGCTTGCGCACACACGTGCGGTGCACACAGCCACTGTACCTGATTCTGGCAGAGCAACAAGGAGATTAACATTCAGAAAGAGGTCTGTCACGGGATTGTACCAGTGTTTTTGATGGTACTACATAGCACACTGGTTTCAACCTGGGTTAAGCAAGAAGAAAGGCAACCAAACTTACCTGATGAAGTCTCAAATTGGGGCTGGTGAGGGGACAAAGCAAAAGGTCGTTTCCTAACCGCTGGCATTGCACTCAGAAGCATCTTGGGAAGGAGGCCTGAAATCTACATGGGTGGTGCAACATTCCTCCAGGCCTTGCCCCCAAGCAGACCAAGAGAGGGGAGGGATGCCTCCTCTGCTTTTAAATCTGCAGTGGAGGATGGGTTTAAGGCTTGAATGACACAAGGTACTGGAGAGAGTCAGCTGGCTAGAAACTCTGCGGAGAATTTTACTCTCCCTGAGCCCAGAGAATCTGACTCATTTGCTATCCTTGCATACCCAGCCCTAGAACAGGACCCAGCCCAATAAATAATTGATGAATGAGCACTGAAATGAATGAAGTGAATGAATATGAATGAATGCACAAATGTCATCTTAAGGCATGCATTCCCCCTCTTGGGGATCTCAGCCAGAGCAAAAGAGAGGTAACTTTCCCAGCCAGCATTTCATATCATGAGCGCTGTTTGAGCTCATGACAAAAGAAAAAAGTAGACGTCAACGGTTTTTCCCCTATGGCTGCAAATCTCAGCAGGGCCCTGATCACAAGGTACCAACCAAATCTACAAAATAATAAAAGTTTTTCAGATTTTTACCTGAAAGGAGTAAGAGAAATTACTGTATTCATAATACCAAAGCCACTGGCAACTGCATACACATATCTTTTTCCCTATGAAAGGCAGGCTTTACCCCTCTAATGCTGGTAAGAAAATATTTGGGTAAAGTCCCTCCTGCCCCCTCCCAAATATGCCCACAAATGTTTGCTACTTACATTACCAGACCCTTTGAAAAATTTACCCTCATTTCCCATCATCAACTTTCCACAACCCCTCGGACCCCGCACACTTTGTGAGTAAAAATTTACAGGTGGCATCCAAACCCAATGAAGTCATCACTAAACAAAACCCAATAATTAGTCTGCTTTCTAGAGTCAGATACTTCTGCTAATCGGATACAAACCATCCAAAATTAGCATCTTCCTTCCCCCTCGGTGCCAACGGCACTGAATGACTCAACCCCGCCATGCACCGGTCCCTAAAGCTCCCAGGGTTTGTGCTGACATCCTTATCACGACACACTCCCTCATCCTGTAACTGCATTCTGTCTGCATCTTCACACTCACCCTGATGAACCCCCTGCCCTTCAGCATCGCTTGGTCTGGTTTAAACACCGTCAGGCTGGGGGCTTTGGCCACACAGTGATAATGGCGGAAGATACTCTGGTAGCTGACATGATGGGGGAAGGAAGAATTCTTCTTAGTCTGTATTCTGGTTAAGGGAGAGGGATCACGCTTCTCATACTTGTTGGGTGGCCAGCCTTCAAATATAGTAATTCGCACGGGAAAATGTACTGCATGCTGGAGTTATCCTGAATTTTAACGAGTCTTTGATGATTCAGAAGGCACTGCGGGAATACTGCAATACTTGTGACTCATCGTTCTGAATATCAGTGATCACGGAGGAGTAGGTTTTGGAAAGGCCACTGACCGATGCTTCAGATTGGTTTCGGCTCAATTCTTTCTTTGCATTGAACAGGTGCAGCAAATCTCTGAATGTGCCTGGAAAAGCCCTAGGGAGTCCTAGCTGTTTTTATTATTACTATTATTATTATTGAAATATAACTGACATATAACATTGTGTAAGCTTAAGACCCACAATGTGTTGGTTTGATACATTTATATATTACAATATGATTATTACAGGGGATTAGCTAGTACCTTTACCACGTCACATATCATTTCTTTTTTATGTGAGAACAGTTACAACGTGGTCTCTTAGCAACTTAGAAGTTTATAATACAGTGTTGATGACTATAATCACTATGCTGGGTATTAAGTCTCCCTGACTCATTTGTCTACTAGTTGTAAGCTTATACCCTTAAAACAACATCTCCCCAGGCCCCCCACCATTCTACTGTTCCTGAGAACCACCATTCTACTGTTTTTACAAGTTCAGGTTTTTTTCAGATTCTACATACAAGTGAGATCATACAGTATTGATCTTTCTCTGTCTGACTTCTCTCCCTTCCTGGCTGGTTTCTTGGTGCTCGAGCCTCCAGTATGATTTCATCCATCCAACAAATATTTAAGTTCCGTCTACACGCCTGACAGAATTTCTAAATTTTTGGTTCTGGCATTACCTATTGCAAATGCTCTCCTTCCTTGAGTACCTCATCAAATAGAATAGAGGCCATGCCTCCTTGCCTCCAACTTTCTGGTAAAGGTTTGTCTTTGCCCATTTTCTTCACGATGGTCAATTATGGCAGACAGAGAAGTTTCATAGGGCTCTTGTCTTGGCTCATCTGGTCTGGTGGGTAAGAAGGCACCAAGTGTGAAACATGAAGAGGTTTTTAAATTATTTTCAGTTTATTGACCATTTTTCTAATTTTTTTAAAAAAGATTATTTATTTATTTGAGAGAGAGAGACAGCATGAGCCAGGGAGAGGCAGAGGAAGAAGCAGAATCCCCACTGAGCAGGGAGCCCGATGTGGGACTCGATCCCAGGACCCTGAAATCATGACCTGAGCCACAGGCATATGCTCAACTGACTGAGCCAGCCAGACACCCCCACTTTTCTAATCATAAAAAAGAACTGTACCCAAACTCATCCCTATGTCAAGCTGAGAGGCACCCCAAAACTTAGAACTGTACCCATCTCCTTCCTTTTATCATAACTCTCTGATTTGAGGGTGGGGGGAACAAGGAATATATCCACTCACTGATACTTGATGCTTAATTTTATTCAAAGTTTAATTAATTTGAAGGCACACTGGAGGGAAATAGGATTCTGCAAACCAGGGACCAACATTGGCTCTGCTAGTAACCAAGCTCTAACTTGGCTTTTCTGCACTTCAACTTCCTGAATAGTTTTAAAGCAGGTACGTTATGACCTGCCCAGAGCAATGCAAGAGCAAGCAGATGACTGAACAGAAGGCTTTATATAAAACCAGCCACTGAAAAATGTCTTGGAACTAACTGCTGCCTTTTCTCAAAAGAGTTGCAATATTTAAAAATTAACCAAGCACTTCTGACACTGAGATGTTTTCCACTGAAATTCTTTGCATTTTCTTGATATGCTCATTTCAACAGAATTAAAAAGCAATCTATCACATCAGGTATAAATGTTTTTAATTAGTGATATTTAGCACTATCCACCAGGACAGCTGGAGTTCACAGGTTCCTACTGAAGACATGCGCAAAATAAATGGCTCTTCTTTTCTATAATAGGATAAACAATGCCACATGATTGAACACAGGTAAGCCTTGAAATCCTTCAGAGAACCTGGGAGGAAATGTCACTTTTTTCTCTCTTCCTTCTCTCTCGGTAAAAGAACAAACAGGACCGCAGAAAGTTCAAAGTTCCTTTCTCAGCAGCCATGAGCATCATAGGCTGCAGGCTGCCATACATATCCCATTATGGAAGGCAGAGGCTGTGAGAAACATCACTCATCAGTCTGTCTGCTTTTTGTTTCTTCCATTTCACGCGATATCTAATTTTAAGGTTCTCAAAAATGATTTAATCCAATCCTTTTCTAGGCAACAATTACAGAAATCACTTGTTTTGTGAGTCTCCAAAAGGCTATAATAATACTTAAAAGCAAAGGACAAGGCAAGAGATAGCCTTGAAAATCACATTTGAAGAAGGGAGAATGTAAGTGGAATTAGATACTCCACGTGTTGAGAAATGGGACCAAGTTTGGGGCTTAATTGATTTAAATCCTAACTTTTCACTCAGATTATTCGAAATAGCATCTATTTCAAGCTGGGTTTGTTGCCAAGCTAATCTTTTTTTAAACTACAGCCATAGAGGCTTGTTGTAGAACTCTGAAGCAGTGCAGAAAGAACGAGCCATGCCCCAGCCATGGGTCCCTCACCCCTGGTCCCCCAGTCCCATTCCCCAGAACCTGTGTACCCTTCCAGACATTTTCACTGCATGTACTAGCGTGTTTTCACATACACATATGGAATTAAAACATACTCTGTGTCCTCGGGGGGCCTGCGTGGCTCAGTCGTTAAGCGTCTGCCTTCGGCTCAGGTCATGATCCCGGGGTCCTGCGATCGAGCCCCGCATTGGGCTCCCTGCTCGGCACGGAGTCTGCTTCTCCCTCTGCCTCTGCTCCTCCCCCTGCTTGTGCTCTCTCTCTCTCTCTCTCTCAGAAATAAATAAAATCTTAAAAAAAAATACTCTGTGTCCTATAATCTGACCATACATCCAGATGATCTGTAGCAAGTAAGCTATGAAGCAAGGTAGCTTTTCTGCAGGACTGTCAATGTGCTGTCTTCATGGGGCAGCATGGGGAATATGAACAGGGCTGTTTCTTCTAATATGAAATCGTGAAGATGGGTGTTTAGGGTGCTAGGGTTTATTTATGTCCCAGTCTCCTTCTGAGCAAGAGAAAATCATCCTGGTTCTACTCCCACTCACTCAGAAAACACTTTATGTAGTGAATTACATGGCAGCTGGTGGGCTAGGCTCTGGGGGTTCTGGGCCCAATCATCGAGCTTTGGTCCTGCCCTCATGGAGCTTCACAGAATGCTCTCCCTATAAACCACTGTCTCTGAGAGAATCTGCTCATCAACTCAAGCCAACCTTTATTGAGCACCTATCAGGAACTGAACTCTGTTTTAAACATGTTAATACAAAGATGAACAAGGTTTCAAATCTGTCCTTAAGAATCCCAGTCTAATGGGGAAATAGATTATTCTGTCACCATGGGAGCAGTGGGAAATATGCACGGTTCTATTGCCAGGCAGGAAGAGGGGTCACATAGCTTTTCGGGGACTGGAGGGTTGTTGGGAAGGTTTCCTGAAGCCTGTGGGTAGAGTTGGGGCAGGGTTATGTCAGGGGGGAGGAGACAAGGTGAGCAGTACCTCCTTCAGAGCACGCACAGGGAGAACGTGGAAAGCTTCGCAAGTGTGTAAGGACTTTGGACAGATCCTAGGCAAGATGGGCATACTGATCTGGGCAGCAGGATAGAGGTGGGCGTGAAGGTTCAGAGAGCTCACTAGTAACAGCTGTAGGAGCCCGAAAACCCACCCAGCGGACTGAGTCCAGAGGAGAAATGAGAATCTAAGCCTGGGCAGGGTAGGAGAGACAGACTGAAGACGTATTTTAGCGTGTAAAATGGTCAGAGTATGGCCCCCAACTGGATGTGATGTTTCACAAAAAGGGAGGGTAAGGGCAACTCCCAGGTTTAAAATGTGGGGGACTGGTAGATGGAAGTCCAGTCTCTCTGGACTTAGGGGAAAATATACATTTTTTACTTTTGCATTATCTGTAACCCTCTTATATTTCCTCTTGGCATAAAACTCCTTTTCTTATCTTAAAATACTCTCTCCATTCTACCTACCACTCCAACGTTATTTTTGTTTATTTGTTTCAAGTTTTTATTTAGATTCTAGTTAGTTAACATATAGTGTACATTAGTTTCAGGAGTAGAATTTAGTGAGTCACCACTTACATACAACACCCCGTGCTCATCACAGCAAGCGCCCTCCTTAATAGCCATCACCCATTCAAGCCACCCTCCCGCCACCCTGCCCTCCAGCAACCCTCAGTTTGTTCTCTATAGTTAAAAAGTCTGTTTCTTGGTTGCCTCTCCCCACCGCCATGTTCACCCGTTTCCTTTCTTAAGTTCCACATATGAGTGAAATCATATGGTATTCATCTTTCTGACTTATTTTGCTTAGCATAATACACTCTAGCTCCATCCACACCGTTGCAAACGGCAAGATTTCATTCTTTCTGATGGTTGGGTAATATCCCATTGTGTATGTGTGTGTGTGTATATATATATATACACACACACACACACACACACACATCTTTATCTATATATATATACACACACACACACCACATCTTTATCTATTCACTTATCGATGGACATTTGGGCTCTTTCCATAATTTGGCTCTTGTTGATAAAGCTGCTATAAATACTGGGGTGCAGGTACCCTTTCAAATCAGTACTTTTGTACCGTTTGGGTAAATATCTAGTAGTGCACTTGCGGGATCATAGGGTAGCTCTATTTTCAACTTTTTGAGGAACCTCCATACTGTTTTCCAGAGTGGCTGCACCAGCTTGCATTCCCACCAACAGTGTAAGAAGGTTCCCCTTTCTCTGCATCCTCATCAACATCTGTTGTTTCCTGTGTTAATTTTAGCCATTGTGACAGGTGTTAGGTTTTGATTTGTGTCTCACTGTGGATGTGTCTCACTGATTTGTGTCTCATTGTGTCTCACTGTGGTTTTGATTTGTATTTCCCTGATGATGAGTGATGTTGAACATCTCTGCATATGTCTGTTGGCCATCTGGATGTCTTCTTTGGAAAAATGTCTATTCCTGTCTTCTGCCCATTTTGTAACTGGATTATTTGTTTTTTGGGTGCTGAGTTTCAACAAATGGTGTTGGGAAAACAGGAGAGCAACATGCAAAAGAATGAAACTGGACCACTTTCTCACACTATACACAAAGATAAATTCAAAACGGGTGAAAGACCTCAATGTGAGACAGGAATCCATCAAAATCCTAGAGGAGAACACAGGCTGCAACCTCTCTGACATTGGTCATAGCAACTTCTTACTAGGGGTTATGTCTCCTGAGGTAAGGGAAACAAAAGCAAAAACAAACTTTTGGGACTACAGCAAAATAAAAAGCTTCTGCACAGCGAGGGAAACAATCAACAAAACTAAAAGGCAATCTTTGGAATGGGAGAAGGTATTTGCAAATAACATACCTGATAAAGGGTTAGTATCGAAAATCTGTAATAAACTAATCAAACCCAACACCCAATGTTCTTTAAATAACAGCTTTCTCACCTCCGATTCAATCTTCAACCCGCCACAGTCCACCAACGGCCCCCACAGCCCCGACGATGCCGCAGCTGCACCCTCTCTCCTGGACCTCTGGATGTGGGCTCTCCCAGCGGGCTGCCTTCCCGCCCCGTTCCTGGAATCCAGTTCTGTCTTGGGCTCCCTCCTCCTCACATCCTCCCCAGGCTGTCCTGTCCACGCTTGTGGCCTGACCTCCATCTCCACACTGAAGCCTCCCAATCCTAAGGCCAGACAGTCTTCCTAAATTCCAAAGTCACGTATCCGGCTGCCCGCATTCAGTCATGTCAACCTTGTCCCGAACTCATCTCTTCTCCCCTCCTACATCCTCTGCCGGAGCAAACGGCACTGCATGCACTCATTCGCCAAAGCCCGTGCACAAAGCACCCCTCTGCTCCCGCCTTTGCACTGCTGTTCACTCTGGCCGACATGTCCTTCCTTTCTGAAAAAAATCTATTTGACACATACACAACATTATATGCAAAGTCACCATCCCAGATTTTTGCTTATTCTGTCTTTATTTAAAATAGACTTAAAACATGCATTAAATACAACATTTAATACATATAAAACTCTGTTACTAAAGAATAATATAACAAACAGCCATAAACCTATCATACAACCCGAGAACTAGAGTATTACTAATGACCTGCATCCACCTAGGTGTCCCTCTGTGACCCGCTTAGGTTCCCCCTCTCAGGGTTAATTCCTCTGCTCAATTTTGGTTTATCAGTGTTACTTCTTCTTTTTTTTTACAACATAGTTGTACCAGTTACGTGCGGTTAGACAACATATTCTTTGGTTTTGCTTGTTTTTGAGCTCCATAAAAATAGCATCACAGCCCATGATCTCCTGGGGTCTGCTTTTGTTCTTATTTCCTGAGATTCATTCTTATTGTCCCATATAGCTGCAGTTCATTCATTTCCACTACTGAATAATAACCGCTTAGTATGAATATACCTAACTTATTTACCCATTCCCCTACAGACAGATGGGACATTTCGGGTGTTTCGGTTCTTGACTATCATGAAGACGCTGCTATGAACGTTCTTGCCCACACCCCCGGGCACATGTGTGCAAGTTCGTTGGATACCCGAGGGGGAGTCTGAGTCGTAAGCCAGATCCTAACGCGTGCAAGAGTTCAGCTTTGGGAGGTAGCATGGTTTTCTGAAGCAGAGGTGCCTGGTCATGTGCCTGCACCCTGAGAGTTCTCACAGAGCTTCTTCGGCACCCCGTATCATCAGGCTCCTTAACTTCTGCAAAATATGGATGTAAAATGGGATCTCGTTGTTGTCTTTATTCATACTTCTGATCTCCGAGGCTGTGGAACACCTGTTTTATAAGCCATGTGTATTTCCTCTTCTGGGAAATGCCTTTCCAGTCTAATTCTGCCAAGTTTCTCTTTTTCTTAAATAGGAACCCTCTATCTATTCTGCTTACTAATCCTTTGTCAGTCAAGTGTAGTACAAATATCTCAAGTCAGGGTTTGTCTTTTCACTACTTTAAATTATTAGCTTAACATCAATCTTTAAAAAAAAAAACAGTTGATTTAATCATCTTTTCTTTTTGTGGTTAGTCCTTTATGTCTCGAGGGATTCTTTCCTGCCCTTAGGCTTGTCCACGCAAACACTGAAATATATATTTTTTGTATTTAAGATCTCAATATATTTGGAATTGATGGTTGGATAACACGTGAGGCAGAAACCAAATTTCACCTTTTCCCTTCAGATAAGCATTGTTGCAGCACCCCGTGTGGAGTCACCCTGCCTGTCCTCCCGGATGCGCCAAGCCACCTCCACCATGTTGTGAAGGTCAACACACTCACAGGTTATCCTGCAGGCTCCTTATTTCACGGCACTGCTCGGAATGCCCACCTCTGCACCACGTACAACAAAACCTACTACCTCGTAACCTCTTCTTCACATTTGGAAGCACTCAGCCATTCTTAGTCCTTTGCTTTTCCATATAAATTTAAATATCTGCTTGTCATATTGAACCCAGACTCTACTATAATTTCTGCTGGAAATGGCACTGAACCTATAGATCAATTTGGGAAGATGTGATACCTTTACAACCCTTCATACTCCTGTTCATGAACAAAGACAGCTTGTTCCTGCCTTGTTTCTTCATCTTCATCCCTCACATCCCAAATCAGGCCTTCACCTAAGCATTGCCCTCCCAAAATATCCCTACCGCCATCCTGACTAAAGTAGGCTAAGTGTGTCTTTCATGTGCTGACTTTGTCAGATGCCTGCAATAGTCTAAGCCAAAGATGATACAGGCTGAGTGTGAGGTTTCATGTTGGAGTGGTGGCACCATTCTTCATGACTGAATTTCACGGTTGGAGAGGGATGAGACGAGACACATGGAGGTGTCTGTCTGTCTGCCTGCCTGGAAGAGGCTGCTGGGTGTACGCTGTGCTCTTCAGGACAGAGCTTAGATGGGGATGCTGACTCCGTGAGATCACCCACTGGAACTACACATGCCAAAGAGGCCACTAATGCCAGGCCCTTGAGGCACCAGGATTTAAATGGGCAGAGGAAGAAAAAAAAAACTATGAAAACGGCTGAGAAATGATCAGAAACACAGAAGGGTAAGCAGAGAGTGATGCCAAGGGGGAAGCAGGGAAAGGAGAGTTTTGAAGAAGTGGGTCTGCGTTGTCCAGGCCCACGCAGATGACAAATCTCCGTGAAGGCCACTGGGTCTAACCTCTGAGAGGTCACTGATGCCAGAAGAGGCAGGTAAAAACCTAACTTCACTGGGTTCAAGAGAGAAAGGGGGAGCAGGTGGGGGGCACACAGCAGTCAGTCAGTATCTGTTGAGGGCATGTCGGAGAGAAACAGAAAGAAGGCGGACTATTCTTACGCGAGTTCAGCTGTGAGCGCAGCGAGGACATAGGAGAATCTCTCAGAGGAGAAACGGGTTGTCATACACCCGATCTCCCCACCATCCCACCAACCAGACTCCTCAGTGTGGACAGCAGAGCAAGCGGCAGAGAGAGGAAGATGCCAAACAAGCGCCTCTTTACAGGGAAAAATACTGTGGGATCTTCAGTGAAAATGATGACTATGAGTGGGTTCGAATGACAGCCACAGACGGAGACAACCAGCAGAGGTTCTGCATGGACAGGCACTGACACTGCATTCAGGACGGCCACCTACCTGCCTTCCAAGTGTGTGACTTAAACAAGGGAGGGGGCTTCAACTTGCATTTTATATTCTTTCATGAATATACAGGGGCTCGAACTTGCACAAACTTGTTTCTGTCTTTGGAAAAAAAGGCATCCCTCATGGGATGAGATGAACAGTACATTTAAGGAAGCCATTCTGTCACATAACCAGCTGAGGGAAGAGATGGTAAATACCTAATGAAATCAGGAGACTCTTAGCAACTCTAATTCTGACGAAACACAGTCAAATATTCGGAGGAGGTTACCCTTTCTCACAGAAGAAGGTACCAAGAATAACACACCTGTTACAGAACAGAAGATAAGTCTCCCGACTAAGTGCCTCGGGAAACTGAGTCCCGTTCTCACTCACGCACAGACCGACTGTACCTCAAGAAGCACACAGCTGTGTATGCTTCAAGGGCAAGTGGTGGCTGAAAGGTCCGTTCCTCTGTAAGTCCACGTGGATACACTGCAGATGTGGAGGGTTCTCCTTCTCCGAAGATTTTTTCCTTTCACCTCCGATGCACTTGAATGTACATTTGCTAGAACTGCTTTGGGAACCAAGGCTTAAATCACGAGAGCCGAGGGAGAGGGCTGTCACACAGAACATGAGTCCTAACGGTTCATGGGACACGAAGGCAGCTTCCCTGTCCCAGTCACAGTGTAAACGGGGCTCTAATACCAGAAAGGGCACCTCATGCAGGCAGTCCAGTCTTTATCAACTGCGATCCCCTGGTATCTTTTCGCTTCCGTTAATCTATTCCCTTCCCAGGAAGACTAACCGTGTGCCGAGCTGGAGGCGCTACCCATTGAGCTCTACAGAAGCTACTGTGTGTCAGATCCCCTGCTACATGCCCTATGTGCATCACCTCATTTATCGGCCCCTCAGGCCCATGACAGAGGAACTGGTGTCCCCATTGTACAGATGAGAAGATAGTGTTGGAGAGTGGAAGCAATTTGCCCGCATTGCACAGCGAGTGGCAAAGGTGAAGTCCATGTTCTTAGCCATTTCCCCCAAAATAACTGAGAACACATCAGTGTGCTGTCCTACACTGCAGGAGTCTGCAGTCGGGTCGGCACAGAAATGGGGGAATTGAGTGCAATCTCACTGCTCGTCTGTCCAACTCTGCACAGGACACAGCGGCTCAGCCGAGAGCCTACTCAGCTCCAGAAAACAGTGACAAGATGCTAACTACCCTGAGCAGCCACTTCCTCGCCCCACCTCCTTCTTCGCCCTCAGGGCAGAGAATATGAAACTAGAAGAGGACAGAAATGCTAGAAGAACACCCCTGTGTCTGACCACCCTAGGGCAAACAGCCTGAGCATCTCTGAGCAGTCAGCGGTGAGAGCGGGCCTTCTGCCAAAGGGACTTCCGCACGCATGTAACCGGGACTTCAGAAAATGAAAATGAGGTCTTCCAGAGGGAGAGCAGAGTTGTACTTTCTTCCCTGTCAGAGTGCTGTTGCAACCGTTTTAGATTAAAATGCCCCATTTCGCACAGGGTGATTTTGCCACAGGGTCACGTTTTTCTATACATTTCTCTACTCAGCTAAGTCTCAGGCCTTTTTCTAAGAGAGCAAGAGAAAAAAAAAATAATAGTAAGTGGCCTCCTAGACGCAAGGTAAAAATGGGGAAAAAAAAAAAAAGCAAGTTGACTTGCTATGAAATGCAGAAGACCTCTAACTCCAGCTTGTCCTGTCTGTGGGGACCAGGAAAACCACCAGCGCTGTGCTTGCTGCTCTTCGTTCAAGGTCCCCCGGAAAGGAGCCGCTTGCTTCCCAAGGACACAGGAAGGCCCTGCTCCTCTACAAGGTTCCACCAAACAGTCTTCCAAAGCCTGGAGCAGAGTGAGGCGGCCGGGCTTATACGTTGCTACTACTGCTGTTCATTTTAAAGGCACTCTGGACTCTATTTCCTTGAGGATCCTCAAGCAGAGAAAAGGATTTTAAAAATAAATAAATAAACAAGTTACTCTGTGTCGTATCCCAAAATGGGTCCCAGCCATTTCTCAACCTCAGCCACAGACATGTTCTTCCGCAGAGCATAATCCTCAATCTGCAAAAGATTAGAAGCAGCATATCAAACCAAAATGATAAGACTTTCTGAAGTGAGGTTTCCACAGGATTTGCTAGGAAACCCGAAATGCCTTCCATTTCTTGTCGTAATAGCAATCTACTGAGTTAGATGGAGATGGATATTTATCTGTTCA
Organism: Eumetopias jubatus; assembly: GCF_037043125.1. Taxonomy (NCBI): domain Eukaryota; kingdom Metazoa; phylum Chordata; class Mammalia; order Carnivora; family Otariidae; genus Eumetopias; species Eumetopias jubatus. Next base: position 77,181,905 of record NW_028274823.1, on the reverse strand, counting down.
CCAAGTCGCCTCATTCTCTGGGCAGGAAACAACACGCAGTAAGTTGCTGGTGCCGAGATGCCGGCTGGAGTGTGTGAGCGCTGGGGGTGTAGGTGTGCAAATGGGAGGGCGAGCATCGGGGTAACGAGCTGATATCAAATTAAGACATTAACTGGGGGTAAATTTCATCACGCTTTCCCTCCCTTTTGATTCTCATTCACATGTAAAATAAAACAGGTTCTTCAGTTCCATTTAAGACAAGATAGGCATCTAGGGAAGCCATACACAAAGAAACGGCTAACTTACCTGATCCTTGGAAATTTTCCCCACTGCAAAGTATTTGGACTTCAAATTGGAGAAGTAAAGGCCGGATACTGCTGAAGCAGGTGCCATTGCTAGGGATTCCGTTAACCTAATGCCTGCAGAGAGCAACACGGGGGCGGGGGGTAGGGGTGGGGGGGAGAAAATGCTGATTTCTCCAGTGCCTAGCATAGGGCCTGGCGGTTGGCAGCACCCAATAAGCTCTTGTTTAGGAACGAACAGGTGAATGAAAGTGAGCTCACGCCTTGTAGGTGGACACATGACACAGCATGAAATTCAGGCCGATCTCCTCTAACCCAGGGGGACAGACCTTGAAAAGACCGTCTGTACCCCCCCGCCCCCTGCCAGTCCTCCAATCTCAGGGACAGAGGCCTCCACTTGGTCCTATACCTGGGCCTCTCAGAGAAGGAGCGCCAGCCCTGGGAGGAAGGCACCATCTGGACCCCCAAGCTCCTGCCCCTTGGGATGACCAACAGTTGGGCCCTGAGAACGAGCCCACAGGACACAGAGGGAGCACCGGGCTGCCCCATCCAAGCCTCTCATCTTATGGACAAGGAACAGAGCAACACAAAGCTTCAGCACTTTGCTGGAGATCACCAGGAAGCTCACGGCAGGGAAGGACTCGAACCTGTATCGTACAGTTCCGGGAGTCCACACCATTCCTGCCAACGTACGTCCAAAAGCCTCAGTCCCTCAGCTGAACCCAAGTCCCCTTCACCTGATCGGCACTGATGGCACACTTCTGATTCATTCCACTGACACTGTTAGTTGTGATAATAAAGGGGAAAAGCTGAGAGGCGGGGGCGGTGTCCAGAGACTCGGTCTGTGAGCGGAGGGAGGAGGAGCTGACGGGAACTACGTCACTGAAGGCTCTGAAGGCCGCTAATGGTGAGATTAGAAGCAGGGACAGCCCTGTAGCAGGAAGTCAGGGCGGGAGATGGGTGGGAGCTACGATAAGCTAAATTCTCATCCATTACAGCCCAAGATAAACTACTGGGAACTGATCCATCTAAAAGTGGGGGGTGTGAGACGGCTATTCAATAATGTGGACGTAAAACAGTGAGATCAAGGGCTAGACAGGAGGAAGGGGGGTTCATTCTGAGCCTTCCCACGTGTTGACACGGGTGGCCACATGTGCACTGCTGTGTGTGACCGGAGCAGGCCCATGACCCGCACAGGGAAGGAGGGCGCTCCCCGCTCCCCGCACACACCCGTGCACCGCTCCACGTCGGCGAGCTTCCACATGGTGAGCTTCTCGCTGTGGTCGGGCTGGCTGGGGTAGCCGGGCGCCGGCCGGATGCCCTCGTAGCGCAGCCGCCGCAGGTCGGCGACGTCCAGCTCTTCGTGCCTGCAGTAGGCCCACAGCTCCCTGCGGACCCGCTCGTGGAGCTCCTCCGCAAAGGCCTGCAGCAGGGAGCGAGGTGTGCGTGTGGGCAGAGGCAGGAGCCCCCTGCACCGGCGCCCCCCCGCCCCCCCGCCCCCGCCATCAAAGCGGACCGGGGCAACCCCCGCCCTCGCCTGCACCACAGGCGGGAGGAACTGGGCAAGAGGGGCCGACTGGATTCTCAGTTCGCTTGTCGCTTCATCAGCTGCTCTCTGCCCAGTTTTGGCCTCAGCCTGGGCTCTGACGTATCCTCTTCAGTGATCTGAGGATTCGAGGGCCTTGAACTGAAAGACTTCCCTGACAGTGGCCACGAGGAGAAGCGGGGACCACTACAGCTGCCAGTTCCTCCCCTGCCAGCCTCAGGGGAAGCAGAGGGGACTCCGGCCACGCACAGGAAGATGAATCTACAGAGGATCACAACACGAGAACGAGGAGCCCTGGCGTAGAAATCTGTCCTGAATTTTTCAGGCTCCTCAGGAAAACATCACACTACAAGCAAAGGGAGACATCAGAACTACAGCGAAGAGGTCGCGGTTCTAAGGACAGCTACAAACTACAGCATCGCTGGAGGCATTCCTTTGCCCAAAAGATGATGTATGAGAGCAATTCCAGAAGGGCTGATTTTTAAAATTGCGTGTGATGCTAAGGCCAGCCTCATCTGACTCGGTAAAAACAAAACGGCAGGACATGGGTGCTAAAAGGGCTGCTTAGCGCCTGGCACCGTCACGTGCTCCCCCACCCGGTCTGTCCCCAGCGCTGCCGCTCTACCTCAGCCAGCCGGTCTCCCAGAGCCTTGACCATGATGCTGCTATAGTCGTCACACTCCTGCTCATAGGCCTTGCTCAGCTCCTCCACCCCGAAGCAGGCGACGGCAAACAGACCCAGGTAGTCGCGGACGCCGGAATGCAGCGGAGCAATGAAGTCCGAGAGGCACTGGTATGGGTCCGCGCTGGCAGGGTCCTTCTCGGCCTTCAAACCCAACAGACGGGCAGACAGACCGTCAGCACGGATGTGGGAGCAACACGCAACAGCAATCTTGTCTCTTCAGACGGATCTCAGCTTCACACAGTGATGTCTGTTTTGTTCCCTGTTACATCCCCAGTACTTAGAAGAGGGCCTGATATGTAGCGAGTATTCAGTAAATATTTGTGGAATCAACAAGTGAAAGAAGATTCTAAAAAAATACATGATGTGACATGACAGACAGTCAAGAAACCACTGAATTTGCTCCTTCCCACATTTACTGCATGCCTCCAGGCACTGTGCTGGGAACTGGAACCCTAAACATTCATATAAAACAAATTTCCCCCAAAAGTGTTTTCAATTCAAGATCAACATTAAATCCAGAAGTTACATCCAAAAGGGATCCACAAATGCCTAAGCCTCTACTTAGCATCAACAGACACAGTTCAGCAAACTTCTGGTCAGCAACCCAGGGCCCCGTGCTGCCCGCCACAGTGGTGGCTCAGGAGACCGCGAGGCCACCCCTGGGCCAGCCTGACACCAAACCCAGAATTCAGCAGCCCAGCTTCGGGAGTCTCTCCTCAAGGCCAGGTGCCCGTACTTGCCCATTTCTCATGCCCAAATGGTGATGGACTCCCCCCTGCCACCAAGCAGACAAATAAGGTCGTATACATATCTCACAACCAACAAACACTTGCCCAGAAGGTAAAGAGCTAGTAACTAGTATTTACTGAGTGCTTACTGTACGTCAGGCACTACTCTTGCTGCTGTACAAGAACTCGCTAATTTCACGCTGTCAACAACCGTGTGAAGTAAAGAAGTGATACCATCAGCCCCATTTCACAGACAGGAAACCTGAGGCAGACAGAGCTTGATCAGCAAGCCCAGTGTCAGATGGTAGTAGGTCCAGGGGTCTGATAACCATAACCCACGCTCTTGACCGCTGTACGGCACATAAGACTGATCAATTAATCGGTGAGCAGCACGCCAGAGGCTTCAGAGCTATTATTTGCTTGCTGGCTCTGGAAACAAGCACAGCCTAACCAACACTGGGCAGGAAACGGTTAAATGGCCAGAAGGTGTTTGGTAATGGCCCGCGGAAATGTCACAGAGCACAGGGACCACTATGCGGGGGCCATTATCAAATGATGTACTCTGTCCATCCACCATTCTTCACTAACAAAAGCCAGAGGGAGACACAGAGCTTCCTGGCACCACAAGGGCAGACAGGTCACGGAGCCCCTTCACAGCTCGAAGAGACAGCCACTACAGTCTGAGACAGAAGCCTCCCAGAGCAGTAAGTGGCTGCAGCCAGAAGCATCTTCCGGAGCACTGGAAGAGAGCCCCTCCTCAGCAAGAGCTATCTGAATGTGTCACACATGCACATCGAGAAGTCCTGCTGTTAAATGCCCTAACACAGTCTGCCACAGCCTGCCGGGTCACGAATGGTGTTGGACATAAACACCAGGCCAGGGCAGAGGTTTGTGACCCGAATTACACCGGCAGAAGAAAAGTCACCAGTTGGCTAGTGGGGGGGCGGGGGGGGGGCGGGACTGTAACATTACAGCCGGTGGCCTTCTGTTCTGTGGTGTCGGAGCCTGGGGGCAGACAGGAGTGATGTAGCTGCCCTACCCGATCTTATTACGGTATCAATGTCCCAAGTTTAAGAATCCCTTCAGACGCTGTTACGGTGAAACTAGCTGTCATTATGAATTACGTGGTGGCTATGATTAAAAGCAATACTATTGCTTCTGAATGACTGAGAATGGTAGTGGAACTTTGCAGGACGATTTACTGCAACCCTCTGTTAATGGCTCTGGTGAGTTCTGGCTCCAACTCTGGATGAGGACAACTCTTTCATCGCGGCCACAGGGACACGCACGAGGTATCTGCGTTCTTCCGGGTGGGGACACAGGAGAGGCAACCGTGTTGAGAAATGCCAGTTCTCACCACACTGAGGGAAGCCACCGGGTGTGGACGAGGTGGGCTCTCCCCTCTAAAGCTCTGGACTTGGCACCATCTCCATCGGCCTTCATCCCCCTCCCCCCGTAGAATGGAAACATAAACTGTCTACAAGGCAGCGTGGAAATGAATGAAGATGGTCCATCCAGCACCCGACTAAGCACCTGGCACGTCACAGACGTGTCTTCCCCTTGAGAAAGGGAGCCACCGGCCTGTTTTAATAATATGCATGCACACAAACCGATGTTTTTGATCAAGGAAATGTCCGTCTGTGTGTGACCACCGAGGCGGCAACAGCGTGTCCCAGCGGCCTGTCCAACACCACATCTGACACCCCTCTCCTGCTGGTGCCAAAGGGCCAGCCTCTCAACCCACACTGGCTCCTTCTGTCCACTGTCCTCCCAAATGCCTCGGCCTCGGGCCTATGAGTGATCATTATTTGGGGTGAGGTGGGCAGACCTATCATGTATACACAGCCCAGGCTTGCTTAATTCCTAGTTATGATTTTTCCAGCACCGCGGCCCCTGTACCTGCTGCCTTAGCCCGTGGAAGGTGGCTATGGGCTCCGCGGCCGGTGGCGCAGCGTCCTCCGCGTACAGGTGGATGTCGTCGTCCACGCTCTGCGCCGGCCAGAACCCCACCACGCCCCTGGCTTGGAGCTTCTTCTCACTGATCAGCACTTCCAGCATGCCCTGGGCATCGTCATAGACCTTTTTGGCCTCTTCACCTATTAGGAAAACATAGTCAGAATTCACTTAAAAATGCCAATGATAGCCAGCAAAAAAGACTTCTTTTTAAAGCCACTCCCCCTCCTCAGCCAGCCTCTCCCATCCCCCCTCTAATCCCCCCAAATACTTCACTGGTGCCTGTCAGCAGCTGAGGGTTAGTGGTTCGGGCTGACTGCAGCGCCCCTGAATGCCTCTATTCAGTAAGAGGCAGAGAGAGCCCAATCTGGGGCTCCCCAACGCAGTCTCAGACAGCGAGTGAAACGGAGCCAGCCAGATCCTTCCATCACCGACCTTCTACATGCACCCATCACTCCAGTGACCTCACAGTGGCCTCTGGGGCCGTGGACCAGGTAGAGGAGGGAAGTGTGGGCCCAGCCCCTCTGCAGGGGCTCCAGCGCTGCACTTGGGTGGTTGTCCCTGCACGATGGGCACCTGGCTCCCCCTGACCCTCACCCCAACTTCCTAGCAGAACACCCCTCCACCTTGCTCTCCTCTGGCTCTCTCCTAATCCTCTAGCGGCTTGGCATTGTGATCCCATGCCTCTGGGGGCAGATTCTGGGGGTGGGGCTGGGCCTGAGAAGTGGGGCCAGCAGTTTACCAGCTCACCCACGTCTCCAGCTTGTCGCTCCCTCCCCCCACCAGTGATCCAGGCACAATGGGCTCCTGGCATTTCCCCCAATGGGCACATGTGACTGTGCCTTCCCAACCTGTCTCCTCTGCCGGGGACATCCTTTTCTCCAGGAACATCTCATATCCCCAATCCCAGTCCCTCCCACTTCATCTTCAAAAAGTACTTCACATACCACCTCCCCCAGGTCTGCCTCGTCATCGTATGTTCACAAACGCCCTGGACTCAGCCCCAAGGCAGGAGCTTGGCGGGCCACGCAGGAACTACCCATCGTTGGCGGCCACACCAGCTGTGAGTCCTGCACTGGAGGGCCGGGTTTACCCCCGTTACCTTCTGTTTATCCCCGGTGCCCGACACAGAGCCTGCCTCGTAACTGACATCAATAAGCATTTATCAAAGAACAGATCAACAGAATGCCCAATTATCCCATAAATAAGGACCGATCTAGCAGTTTAAAACCACAGAAGAGCTGAACAGGTGAACGATTATAGCAATAAACTATATCCGACAGAATCCAAACCCTCTGCCCTTTCTCCTCTTCAAAGTCCCAACACTATGTCTAGAAGAGCAGAGCAGAAAGGAAGAAGGGCTTACTGAACTAACCTACAGTTTTGTCCTTAAATATCTTGGGAAAGCTTCGATTCGGGTACTTGCCCCGGAGCTGCCAGACATCGAAGAAGGGCTTCCAGTCAATGTAGGCCACCAGCTTCCGCAGGTCATAGTCTTCGAAGACCCGAGTCCCAAGAAACGTGGGCTTCACTGTAAAAAGAAGCCCCAATGTCAAGGCCAATGCCAGGGACTGGGGCTGAGCCACCTGCATCAGACGCTCCTGGCTGGCTCTTCCCTGCTCTGGGGCTCCCCCTCTCCCTCCCTCCTGTTGCCTGTTGGACTTGTTTTACAAAGGGCGGAACTTTAAATGATCACGGAGGAGGAGTAACTCCGCAGTGAATCTTAAATCAAATCACTCTTCCCGAGGGGCTGACTGTCTACACCGCCCTTGGAAATTCTTCCCTCAGCCCTTCGGTCCAAGAGAAGAGACTTGGGCTTCTCTTCACTTGCACAAATGAAGACAATACTACAATAAATGCTACTGTAGAAAGGCACACACAGTAAGCCACTTAGAAAAACGTTAGAAACATGAATCAATCATCTCTACCGCCCACTGCTATATACGCCGGGAAAATATAAGGAAATGCACAGAAACAAGGCATCAAATTCAGGATCCTGCAGGGGAGGGAGGGGCGCTAGGGCGACTTCCACTATGTATGTGCTGCTTTGTTTTTGTTTTTGTTTTTAAATGGGCACGAGATTCTTTTTTTTTTTTCTAAAAGATTTTATTTGTCAGAGAGAGAGAGCATAAGCGGGGGGGGGGGGGGGGGGCGGCAACAGGCAGAGGGAGAAGCAGACTCCCCGCTAAGTAGGCAACCCAACAGGAGACTAGATCCCAGGACCCTAGCATCATGACCTGCGCCGAAGGCAGACGCTTAACCGACTGAGCCACTCAGGTGCCCTTATACCAGGGGTTATTTCTTAGGTGGCTAGCAGGTATACATGGGTGTTCAACATATTGTTCTTTTTTTTTCTTTTTAAAGATTTTATTTATTTATTTGAGAGAGAGAATGAGAGAGAGAGAGCACGAGAGGGAAGAGGGCCAGAGGGAGAAGCAGACTCCCTGCCGAGCAGGGAGCCCGATGCGGGACTCCATCCCGGGACTCCGGGATCATGACCTGAGCCGAAGGCAGTTGCTTAACCAACTGAGCCACCCAGGCACCCCAACATATTGTTCTTTACACTTCCCTGCGAGTCTAAAATAGATCATAAGTGAATTAATGACAAAGAATTTGGAGACAGATGGTGCCCTGGGGCCCTCTGGGATACCAGGAGTGACGTTACTGCACCCTGCCCCCCCAAACCTGCAGCAGGGTCGGGCCAGGGTCAGATGCCATGACCACCCCCCAGCTTCCTGGCCTCCGTGTCCTCAGTTCCCTGCTCTGTAAACAGGGATCAGAGAACTTACACTCTCCTACTCATCTCAGGTGCTATGGGATAACACCAGAGCCTCCAGAGTATTTTTGTGTCACCTGATAGTCAGAGGTAGACATGAGAGGGGGAAAAGTACAGGGAGAGTAGGCTCTGCTTCTTACTTCTGCCTGGAAACCGCTATCTTTTCATACATGCTAACAGGAGCTTTTCTCATTTGTTGTCATCTTTTTACTATTCAGAACAATCTCTTCTTCATAACATTAAATTGTGTTGCTGTGTTTGACCATTAAGAAGAAACTAGAATTCCTCTGGATGAAAGCTCCCTCTTGCCTTGTAGTCACTGAAGGATGCTATTCTGGGATTTTACCACCAAGGACCTTGAGAGAAGAGCTCTTCTTTTTCCCCTTAGTGACTTCCTGTGACTACTGGAAGACTGGGTTTTCCTCGGAAACTTCTCTGCGGGCTATACCTCAGGGCCTCAGCCCTTCTGAAGTAGCAGGTGCAGAGCCCCACAGCAGCCCCGCCCTGGGGACAGAGGGCCATTCGAAAAGTATCCCCACTGCTGCCTTCAGAGGACTGTCTCCGCTGAATCATGCTGGATATTTGGGCTAAAATGGAATTTTTCGGGGCGCCTGGGTGGCTCAGTCGTTAAGCGTCTGCCTTCGGCTCAGGTCATGATCCCAGGGTCCTGGGATCGAGCCCCACATCAGGCTCCCTGCTCTGTGGGGAGCCTGCTTCTCCCTCTCCTACTCTCTCTGCTTGTGTTCCCTCTCTTGCTGTGTTTCTGTCAAATGAATAAATAAAATCTTTAAAAAAAATAAAAAATAAAATGGAACTTTTCTTGTGATGTTTTTCTAATTTTGTAGTGAAAGGTAAAGGGAAAATAGCAGTTGGACTATCCAGTGATTTACATTTTTCAGAAGTTGATCTTTTATCCTCACAATCTTCCATAGGGTAACTCCTTTTTACACATTAGAAAATGTCAACCACGGAAGTGAGATGCTCAAGGTCATTCAGTGATTCGGAGCCGGGAACCAAACTGGGAGTAGAACCCAGACCTCCTGACTCCCGATGTGGGATTCCTCCTACTCACCCACACTGAACTCAGCAGGACTGAAAGTAGAACCAAGTACACCTACATTTCTAATTTAATGCTCTCCACTCTGCCAATCATATGCATAACACTGATGTTGTGAGCCAGGAGAGTGGATTTGAGGCATTACCTTGGAAATACGGATTCAAGTAATACAACCCCTGTTCACCCTGTCTCAGTTCTGCATTTGTACCTCATGCCCTTCTAAGCGTGTCAAAACATCTTCCATATTTTATTCCCTTATGAACACCTCCATAAGGCAAGAGAGATGGCTGGAAATAAGGAAAAAAAAGAAGAAAAAAAAAAAACAAAATAGAAGGAAGCATTCGGAGACAGCACGGGAAAGAGTGAACAGGAAATAGGAGCTCTTGCTTTGCTGGAATGTTCTAAAGGTCTGTTCAGGGTGAGGGCATCTTCAATCTCAGGCACTCCATGTCTACTAGACTTGGGCCTGCCCCATGACCCAGGCCACCCAGGCAGGTCTCCAGAACTTATGTCAACCTGCAGGGGGCCCCTCAAACCCCACAGAGAGGAAAGAGTGTGGGGTCATAAGACAGACCAGAGAGAGAATCCCAGTAACCTTTCGTGTTCTCACCCGAAATTCAGGGTCTTCACATGTGAGTGGGGACAACAGCACATTCACTACAAAGTGCAGTCAGTCTGGTCCTCCATAAATGGTACCTATTTCCTTTCCTTTTCAATCATCACTGTGCTTCATCACTATTATTAGACACAAGTAAGAGTCTCTAGCTGCCCATTTGATTCTGTAGCCAAGGACGTGCAAACACCTCTCCAGCTCTCACTATCACACACAGCCTTTCTCTAACCCATAGCCAGACAGACCTGGAGGGGGCTCCGACAGCCAGTCAATACGGAAACCGTTTTTTCTAGCTTGACTTAAGGTTAAGTATCTTCTCTCCTATGAAATAAAGAAAAGTTATTTTAGTTGGAGACTCTTCTCTCTCCAGCTGCTACTATGGAAGTATGTCCCCAAAGCTAGTACATGAGTTGTGTAAAAACAAAACAAAACAAACACAAATGCTTTTATTAATGAAAATTCATATCCTAAGAAGCTCTTCCTTTTCCACCCAATATGGCTCCATGTTAGCACCAGAACAATAGAGAGTAAAGATTCAGTAAATACGCATTAAATGTTGCTATGTAGCTCCCTCAACCTTGCGGTAAGCCCGGCAACAGACCGGCACCCCGCCTGTCCTTTTAGAACATCCGAGGCCAGGGCTAACTGGCCTGCCATCGACTGGCCCTAGGACCAGAAGGCAGAGCTAGGAAACTGTCAACTGTGGGCAAACCAGAGGAGAGGCAGAAAGCCAACCACAGAATTTTCGGCTAGTCAACACCTCAGAAACACCTTTTCTCTCCACGCCGTTTGTCGTCTCCTTTCGCTCGCCTAACCACCCCCAAAGTGCCCCCCACCATGGACAAAGTCCAACAGGCAGATGAACCAGGAAGAAATATCCCGGTGTCTTCTAACGAGTGATTACGTCTGCTGCCCAAGGATTCCCTGACGCTTATGTAGAGAGGGACAGTTCCCTTAACACTGCTCTGCAGCCTGCACTGGGCAGGAGGGAGAGAGGCTGCAATGGTCCTGTCTGATGTCCTCATTTTCTTCCATTATTTCAAGAACAAGGATCCGGGGGAGTCATGTCCACACACCGTTTCAGTTCCTGTTCTCCTGTTGGGTATGTTTCATTTGTTCTCATAACTCTGCTCTCGGGCACAGCACCTAACACCTAGAGTGTACCCAATAAATGTTTGGTGGAATAAATGAAATTAATTTTAGCATAACCCCAAATTACTGGGAACTCAGACACCAGAGAATTCTGATTTGAACTAGAAAACAGGGCTTCTCTAAAATGATCCTAAACCTTTGCCCTCCTTAAAACAATAAAGTCACATTCAAAAATGCAGGATCGTTTTAATGCCCAACCAGCAGGGACCTGTTTTTGTCACTTACCTTGAGAGACTCGTAATGGTCCTGTCTAATATCTTCATATTCTTCCATGATCTCCTCAAAATATTCATCCTTTAGATTCTCATCTAATAGTTGCGAGCACTGAACACGCAAGATCGAAGTTCAAGAACCACAGAGGAGCAAAAGGAGACAAACGAAACAGGAGCAACACTGGTCAGTTCTGGTGACGCCTCCTTCAGGGAGTTTTCCCTCGTTCATGTCATTCCCTCTCCCTTCGCCAGCTTCGCTAATTCCTGCCGGGGTGTGCAGCTGAGGGCTACCTCAGTAGACCTACGATGTCCAACTCTCACACATTCCAGAGAAACACCTGGCTCTTGATGGCTCCTGAGAGATAAGCTCTAAGTCCTTGCGATATCCTGCCTGATAAGAGTCTTTGTCCACCTGGAGCCCTGGGCCACCCTGCATAGTTTACGCTAACAATGTGATTTGCGGGGAGACCTGGCTTATGTTGTGTCTGTCTGACTCTGAAGTAACTAAGGCCAGTCAGGTGCTTAAAGCATTCCATTCCCATGGAACTGACTCCCAGGAGAAGCCCCAGATACCAAGGCTTAGCCGAGCTTCCCTGGTTGGCAATGCGCTGCCTGTGGTGTCCCGCCTCACTCTCGGAAGGATTAAGCACTGTCTGTAGGACTCCACCAGGGAGGACACCTGGAAGCTGGTGCCTGGCCTTTCTTGGATTCCACCTTTTGTATCTTTTGCCTCTGCTGATTTTAATCTGCATTCTTTCACTGCAATACGGCATAATTGTGAGTGTAATGGTGTTTCTGAGTTCTGTGAGTCCTTCTAGCAAATCACTGAAACTGAGGGTGGTCCCGGGGACCCATACAACAACACACTGGTCAGGTACCGATCTTCTATGCTTCAAAGGTACTTGGTGCATCTCTCCCTTACTGCATTTCCCACAGGCTTTTAGTATCTGTGTATCCACTTGGCTCACTAGAGGACAAGCCCTTGGAGGGCAGGACTGCACCTTAACCGCCTTCGTGTCCCCAGTTTCTAGCTCTGTGCCTGGCACGTACAAGGTGCCTCCTCACTAAATGTCTGCTGAAGGAATGAGGCTGATCTTCACAGTCAACTACGAGCTTGTGCTAAGGAAAGAAAGGAAACCCATCATCTGAGAAATGTGAGGCGACTCAGTCAACTGTAAAACTAGGATCAGCTAAATATTGTTTATGACTGGGATTATCAAGGTGATGGGAGAATAACCACCACCAAAGCTCAAAATACAATTATCCAGAAAGAGGAAATGGCTGCTGATCATCATCAGCTCAAAACCCTGCACTGCCCCATCTCATCTCTGAGCCTCCAGCTGGATCTTCCAACACAAGGGCTGGAAGGTCAGTATCATTATGTGAAACTGACCTAGTTAGGCTGGACGATGGCTGAGGTACCCACCGGCTTGAAATGCCTTTAATTCTACGTGAATTTTCTAAGTATCTCTAACAGCAATCCAATCCCCTAAGAGTTAGCATAAAGCCAAATCACTTTAAGGAACCTAATCAGAAAAGACCACCGTGACAAGCCTGACAACAGACTCCTGAATGGTATTCACACCACAAAGTACCTCCCAGCCTTTCATCCACCTTAACTCAATGGGGTCCTCGCTTAGGAAAGCCAGCAGAGCTAAATGGAGAAAGGAAGGGAACACCTGCTCTGGAGCCTGCCAATGTACATGGAATCGGTGTTTTTAAATATTGCTTAAAATATTGTTTAAAATCCTGCATTCTGTGAGATTTTAGACCCTGAGAAAGCAAAACCCTAATTTTTCTAAACATCCAAAGGACTTTTAACAGGACCCTGACATGGCTCCCATTGGGTAGACAGAGCACACCAGTTTGCTGGCACTGTCCACACCCTGGGGGCCCCAGCCCAGAGCCAGAGTGGCAAGCCCCTCCCTGCCTAGTCTGACTTGCTCATGGCCCATTATACGGGCGGATCTCTGTGATCTTTCCACCACAAATCAGCACTCGTCAAGGGTTTTCAGGCCAACCATTCACACGTTTTATGCTTTTATTCTTCAATTTTCATAACAGCAACAGCACAGTGAGGGGGAGAAGTTGAAAATACAGTTTATAATTTAGAAAGAACTAAATATCGGCACCTCGTTTTTTACTTAAAAAGAAAGGAAAGACAGCAGGGGCATCCTGAGGTCTAAAGCCCCAACAATCCCGTAGTTGCCACATTTCGGAATCTTTCAGATGCTGGAGCCAGTGGTCCCGAGCACGGGCCCGGACCACGCTCACTGTGGTCGGATCAAGAGACTCTGAACCGACAATCAGCCTAAATGAATTGTACCACTGACTCCTGAAAAGTGTCACCAGCAATGACCCAAATGACTTATCATTGCACTTATGTCTGAGTAATTTCAGAAGGGAGCCATCTCTTTGAATCTGAGAAGAGCTAACCACTGCCAGCTGTCCAGCCGGACCGACCAGAAAGAGCACCAGTGCCCACGCCTCATCTCTGGGCTTTCAGCTCAGCCCCTGCTGCATTAGCTCTTCAAGACGGTGATGGAGTGCCCTCAAAATAGAACCCAGAGGCCGGTTCCTTCCCCCCCCCCGAGTCGTCCCCCTGCCTGTCAGGGCAACGCTACCACTGTGGACTTAAAGAGGGACAACAGCCTGGTCTCCAAATGGGAAATGTTCAGTCATTCATTAGCATCTGAAAATAGCAACAAGCCTTAAAAAGAGGCCCAATGGTTACTCAGCCGTGAACTCAATGTAAGCTCGATATATGAAGCACAATCCAAATATAACATACAAAAAACTGTCCTGAAATTGTAGAAATGTAGTTTATTTACACATTAGTCTATGTCAATGGCAAATAAAAAACTGCAACTTTATGATCCCAGTCTGATTTAATTGTATCCTTTTGAATAAAGGAGGATCATTTAAATATTAATGGAAGCAAGTTTAACAGAGGCATAGAGTTAAGACCACCTGCCTTCACACCCCACACCTGCCGCTTGACGGACCTGTGGCTTCAAGAGGGGTACTAACCTCTCCATTCCTGTGTCCTCATCTCTCAAATGGGGATAATGAAAGTATCTGCTTCACGGGGTTTAAAAAAAAAAAATCCACGGAAAGCACTTAGCACAGTGTCTGGCACCCTATCAATTTCCAGTAATGTTAGCCATTATTGTTCAACTTCAATATAAATGAATTCCCAGATCTGGAAGGATGCCTTTGGAAAATGGCTTAGGACATGTGGTCACCCGAGCTCAGGCCACGTGATGTCACTGGGCGGTCTCACGAGTCATCAGAGCCCCTCGGTAACTCTCCTTGCCCGCAAATCAGAAGTCTGCGCTACATTAGCAGTTTTTAAAATTGTGCTCTTTTGAGAACGAGGTGCGGAATGAAGGATGGAAGGGGCCACTCTCACCCATGCGGTGCTGTACCCGCAGACAAGGTTTCCGTGGCTAAAACAAACCTGGAAACCACAGGACCACACGGTCCCTCAGACTCTCTCCAGCTATTATTTCCTATTACACAACGAAACAAACGAAACACGTAACAACAAGAGAGGATACTGGGCTTCACTGATGGACAGAAGCATAAAAACACACTCAGGTATGTTGTTTACTACATTCTTTGAGAAAAAGCATCTATTATTCCGGGTTTTGAACATCTAGAGAATGTTTTTCTCTCTTTGGGTAGGGTCAACTGGCCCATTCCGGGTTAAGGGTCTTTTTATATGGACATAGGTCATTTTTTAAAATTCCACATTCCTTTTAGCTCTGGCTTGGAGTTAAGACAGTATATATTCATATTTGTAAATGCATGTAAATGGCTGAAACCTCTCTCCCTCCAGGTTGGCGTCAAGGTCACGAGTGTCTTGGTACCATGTCTCTGTTACTCAGACCAGCGTTCCGCTGCTAGCTCAGGACGCAGTCTTCGAAAGCACAGGACACCTTGCCTGGCGCCCCCCTTCCAGCAGTGCAGACCCCCGCGGTGACACCGTGACAAGCTGTAGGCTCTTTTTCCACATTTTTTTTAGTAGACTTGGACAAAAATAAAAGAAGATCTTGGGAAATACCCTGAACTCTGCATCTTCTCCTCTCCTTACGACATATCTGAAGGAACGCAAGGCCCCACACTTACCACCACCACACTCTTGGATGCATCCAGGACGTGGATTACAGGCGCACTGTACCTTGGAGCTATTTTAACCGCTGTGTGGGTTCTAAAAAGAGGGGTCGGGAAGAAAAACACATCCATCAGGGCTGACAGTTCCTCCACAACATGTGTTTGGAACCATTAGAGATAATGTGTTTCTACAGAGTGCTTTCCAAGGAAAGATTGTAAGGTACTTCAAATATTGAACTTCACATTTTCCTTGTAAAACAAGGGGACTTCCTCCCCTCCCCCACCCCATAAGATGGGGAGACCGAGGGGAGAAGACATGGATTTGTCGGCTCGCACCACCAGGCAGGGGACGCATGCTCTAGCTCAGGACGTGGTCTTCGAAAAGCCGACCTCGGACCTGCAGTAAGGAACCTCAGACCCTGAATAAATTTGACACGAAGTAACACAGAGAGGCAAAAGCGGCAACAACATTCAGCCCCAAACCCCTCCTGCCAGACTGGGAAACAGGAGCAGCGAGGAAGAAACACCCTTTAACCGTTGGAGGGGCCTAACTGGCTACAGTGCGCAGCAAGCTGCCCTCTGATTACTGAATCTCATGGCCCAGGCTCTGCAGCTGCTAAAGTGAGACCCAGTCGCACACCCTCCCCGACAGTGGTCACACCAGGGCCCTGAAGGTGGGACCCAAGTGTGGACTTTGCCACAAGCACATTTAAAAGGGTAGCCACTGTGGCTCCCCCAGGATGGGCTGTCCTTTCCGGTCTTTTCCCGCCCCATCCTGTCCCCCTAAGGTAGCAGCACTCTTCCCGGGGTCAGATGCTTTCCCATTCTTCCCCCTCAACTAACATGCACTTTCCTGTGTAAAGATGTCCAGAATAAGCTACTACGTGGGGAGAAAACCAAAGTAACAGAACAGTCTGTTTAATACAATTCTGCTTTTTAAATAAACAAGTACTACCACCCTGAACCTGCCCTCACCTGCCAACCTTGTACATGTATTTAGAAAAAAACAGAGAGACACACATCAGATGTCAGCCCTGGTTACACGGAGGTTGGAGGTGGAATGGAAGGCAGGAAGGGAGAGACTAAATTTTACTTTCCATTCCTCTGAAGGGTTTGACATGTTCTAATAATAAGCGTGGATTACTGAGGTAATTTTTAACCAGGAGAATATTAAAGGCACAATATATGGGTGAGTGTGTTTTTAATAGGCTTCTCAGGGATGACTAAAAGTTTATTCCCAAGAAGACAGACAAGAGCCTGACATTTCACCTGTCCCCTTTCTTTTTTTTTTAAGATTTTATTTATTTATTTGACACACAGAGAGAGAGAGAGACAGCGAGAGAGGGAACACAAGCAGGGGGAGTGGGAGAGGGAGAAGCAGGCTTCCCGCTGAGTAGGGAGCCTGACGCGGGGCTTGATCCCAGGACCCTGGGACCATGACCTGAGCCGAAGGCAGATGCTCAACGACTGAGCCACCCAGGCGCCCCTCACCTGTCCCCTTTGTACAGGTCCCTCCACACATGGACAGGAAGCAGAGGACTAAAGCCCAAAGTCACAGGCACTGAGCTCTACAACAGATGTGCAGGCCCAAGGTGCTGGGCGCAGGAGGCTCTGCTGGACCGGGGGGCTGGGGCGTACAGAGGCAGAGGGAGTCAGACCCAACACCTCCACGGCCGTCCCAGGGAGTGCTGTTGGTGCCAACTGTGTGCACAAAAATTTGAAAGTATCTCTGGTATTCTACAAGGCAGAAGATTTTCAAACAGTGGGAATAGTTTTAAAGAAGAAACTGCTTCCGGCTTCTCAAGAGAACACGTGAGACTATGCTTTCTTCCTCTTCCTCAGGTGGTCAGCTCTTCGAACATGCAAATAGCGCTCAATATATATTCTGCATGAAGTTCCTCCAGGAAAAATAGCCCTCAATAAATATTCTGCATGAAGTTCCTCCGGGAAACATTAGGCCTGATGTGACTTGGCTACTTCTCTTAAAGGGAACCAGCGCAGTTTTAAA
Organism: Eumetopias jubatus; assembly: GCF_037043125.1. Lineage (NCBI taxonomy): Eukaryota > Metazoa > Chordata > Mammalia > Carnivora > Otariidae > Eumetopias > Eumetopias jubatus. The sequence goes on along the minus strand of NW_028274823.1, from coordinate 77,164,778 downwards.
TCTTAAAGTCAACACAATCAATATTCATTAAGCATCCAAGGATTCCCAGTGCAATTCTGGCCATTCTCTCATTGATGATCTTCTGGACAAGGGCACCGGGAAGAAATGGATGGATTCCACTATTTAGAACGAGCAACAACAAATAAAAGCAAAGTGCTGTTTTCCAGCGCGCGCGCGCGCGCGCACACACACACACACACACACACACACACACACACACACACACAAAGCTAAGGGAGCACAGCCATGAAATTTGAGTTGGCTCAGCCATCAAGAGCACTTCTGGTTTCCTTATAAAATAGTATGACATTGATTCTACTTTCTTCTAAGCTTCCATTTACGCATCCTGTCTCCAGCGGGAAGCAGACTTCTTTCCGAAGCCTGAAAAGATGGCAAACACTGTAATCTCCCCTCCCCTCCTACAGACCGACAGCACAGGCTGGGCCCTGAGGCTGAACCTCAGCTCTGTCTCTGCCGAGTCCCTCAGCAGTGCTGGGGATTCAGTGAGTTGCCCCCCATGGCTGCCCAACGGACAGGACAGTGTTAACTTCAGAAGGTCTTTTTAAAAACTCTGAAAAAGAACAAGTTAGTCCAAGAATTTTTTTTAATGCCTTATCCTTCCAGAATTAAAACGTTTTACATAAATGCAGCATGACCAAAAAAACCCTTAGAATTTGATGAGAAAAATGAGAGTCAGGGGAAACGAAGATGGGAGGCAATCAGCAGTGGGGTCAGACGCAGAAGTCGGGTCCGTGAAATCTCCCCCAGCACCTGAGCTCCAAGCTTCCCCCTAGCCAACGCCATGAGGAAAACAATGCTAGTTATGCGATTCAGCATCTTACCTCCTAACAATTCATAAAAAAAACAAAAACATGGGGCACCTGGGTGGCTCAGTCATTAAGCGTCTGCCTTCGGCTCAGGTCATCATCCTGGAGTCCCAGGATTGAGCCCCACATTGGGCTCCCTGCTCAGCGGGAAGCCTGCTTCTCCCTCTGCCACTCCCCCTGCTTGTGTTCCCTCTCTCACTGTGTCTCTCTCTGTCAAATAAATAAATAAAATCTTTAAAAAACAAAAACTGTCAAATAAATAAATAAAATCTTTAAAAAACAAAAACTCGGGAAATGACCTCTCTCTTCGAGCAATGTGACTTCCTTTTGAATTCTTCACTATTCACCAAAAAATAACTGAAAAAGACACTGTGAAGTTACTGGTTTTGAACCATTTATAAAATTGAGTGCTAACTACCAGACTTGTGCCTTTGAGAAGCTGTGCAGCTAACAGGGCCAGATTTCCATGCAAGTCATTTCTAGCTTGTGATACAAAACAATATGCATTACGGACGGAAGAATATTCAGTTTCTATCCTCTCGGAGCTACAGGTTAAAAAGGGAACTCCAGGCATGTTTCCATGTGCACATGACCCCAAGTCTGTAGAGCCCTTTCAACTCGTCCCGGGATCCATCAGTCAGCCGTAAGGCTCATTGCAAGTGTCCTGGGAGTAGGGTTCTAATTCCATCATGCCACCACAGGCCACTGAGATCTGGAAAAGCCATGGACGTGGTACAGCCCCTCATCTTCTTTAAGGACAACTTGGAAATCCTGAGCCGCCATCTGCTCAAATAACAGTTCGCAAAGGCAAAAAATGGAACACGGCTGCTCTCTCAACAGGTCTACAGGAGGTAAGAGTAAGAGCTCCCAGAGGGCTTCTGAGACATCCCAACTCTCCTTGCCTTCTAGCAAAGCTGACTCTCCCAGGAGTAGAGGGCATTCTTAGATGCAAAGAGCACTAACCGTAAAGGAAGAGACTGATAAATCAGACTTCCTGAAGATTAAAAACTTTGTTATCCAAAAATACAACTAAGACAGCAAAAGGCAAGCCATAATGGAAGAATCTATTTGCCATATATTTCTAAGAAAGGGCTTGCATCCAATATAAATAAAGAATGCATACCAATCGGTAAGAAAAAAGGCAGAATACCCAATTAAAAAAAAAAAAAAAAAACTTAGAAAGCAAACCCAAACGGTCAACATACACATGAAAAGGTAGTCAGCATCACTAGTCAGCAAGAAAGGCAAGTGAAAACCATACCAAGATACTATTATATATGTACTGAAATGGATAAAATTGAAAAGGGTGTGGAGTAACTGAACTCTCATAGTTGCTGGTGGGAGCGTAAATTAATACAAACACTTTGGAAAACTACCCAGCAACATCTAATGCCAATGATCGTATGCACAGGACCCAGCAAGTTTGCTTCAGGGCAGAAATACGAACACAGCAGCATTCTGCCCAATAGCCCCAAACTGGAAAAACCCAACGTCCACCAACAGTAGCCTGGATAACTAAGCCACAGTATATTATACAATGGAATATTATATACACCGCGGTGGAAAAACAACTACTATACCCGCCAGGTTGGGCCTCACAAGCAGAACGGTGCACAAAATAAGCGGGACACAAAAGAACACAAGCAACAGGATTCCACGTCTATGAAGCAAACCCAACCTACGGTGATGGGAGACAGCACAGTGGTCATTTTGTTGTAAAGGATGAGGAGGTGGGGGACCAGCCAAGCGCCCACAGGGCCGATAACGTTCTATTTCTTTATCTAGAGGTGCTTACATAGGGGGTTCAGTTTTGTAAAAATTCATTGAGTTGTAGATCTCTGACTTGTGTACTTCTCTGTATGACCGTTGTATTTCAGGAAAAGGGCTTCCTTAAAGAGGAGGGCTGGATTAAGCAAGACTGAGTGAGGCTTCACCCACTGTCACTACTTTAGAACGGAGTCAGAGTCAGGGAGTTTTATGCCGAGGTTCTTAGAATCTAAGAAATCTATCCTGCAAGGGCTGTTCTAGCAGAACGATGGAGAAGAGAACATGTAACTGGCAATTGGCTTTTATTTTCCAATTATTTTCCCAGAAACTGTAAGAGGTATGAAGAGAACAGCATGAAAAAAGGCAGAGTTCATACAGAAACAGAGCACTGGAGATCTGAAGGAACTTTGTGAGGTTGTAGGACCCAGATTTCCACCTTCAGGGAGGATCACGTCACCGATTCCCAGACCAAGAGAACAGAAGTTTTGCAGGAGCACGGAGAGACAGTGGGTAACTTCTGACCTGCCTCTGACTTGATATGCCAGGTTCTAACTGTCAGGAGGCATGTGTGGCTAATTTTGCATATGGTATATCTTGGGAAGCTAGTTATGTCACTTCTGAATGTTTTTTTAAAATCCTCTTTAATCTGGTGTCCCTTACTTGGTAAGAGATGTAACAGACTGGACCATTTATAATGTTCCAATTTGCATAAGAGCAATACGTGGTTTCCCGACGTTGAACTTCTCAGTGTGGTGTCCTGCCTTATAAAATGGTTTATTTGGAAACCAACATCACATCTATTTATTCTATTTTATAACTGTAATTTTAAAAGGTATTTCATCCTCACAACAGTGGGTAAATTCTGATCATTCTCTTTACTAAGCTGATGAATATTCACATTAAAATCATCAGTTACCCAAGACCCTGCTCACTGAAACCCCAATTCTTGACGGGTGGTCAGATCCCTAGAGAATAATCTGCCCCATATCCTAGTGGGTAAGTCCTGAGTGGAAAAACAAACCCAGTTTTCTAAGGTGAGCAACAATGGCCACATTATGGAGTCCTTCAAGTACGAAAAGCAGTTAGTGAATAAATGACACATAACACTGTTACTACTTGTGAAAATGATGCCCTCAGATTATAAATGGGACGATGGTTCATTTTATGTGTCCATTTGGCCACACCATGGGATCTAGGTTTTGGTCATACACCAATCTAGATGTTTCTGTGAAGGTATTTTTTTTAGATGTGATTTAACATTTAAATCAGTAGACTCTGGGTGAAGCAGATTACTCTTCCTAGTGTGGGTGGGCCTTGTCAAATCAGTTGAAGACCTTCAGAGAAGAGACTAAGGTGCCCCAAGGAAGAAGGAATCCTGCCTCCAGACAGCCTTTGGAACCAAGACTGCAACATCAGCTCCTGCCTGGTCTCCAGCCTGCTGACCTTCCCTGCAGATTTCAGTCTTACCAGACCCAAAAATGGCATGGGCCAACTCCTTAAAATAAACCTCTGTATATATAATATATAGTATATATTAATAATATAATATAGAGTAATATATATAACACAGGTAAAGTAAATATATACATACACATCCTATAGATTCTGTTTCTCTGGAAAACTTGGTTAATACGACTGGCTTAATGTACAGTTGTTTCTAGTGTGAAAGGAACTTTGGAATATCTTTGGACTCTACTGTATTCTTGTATCAGAAAAAAAATAAACTGTGTGCTAGTAGGATCATCAAGTTCAATGTTCCACCTGGGCATTATTCCCTGCCAAAGTAAATAACATGGGGCATAAGGAACATGTCAGAAAAAGTCTAAGAGTACCCATAAATTAACATATTTCTCACCAAATATCATTATGATCACGACCCCAGGAAAAATCTGACAAACTGAATAATGTCATGGAACCACCTTATAACTTTCTCCTCCTTAAATTGCTTAATGGAAAGTTTCTCAAAAGGCTCCCCCTTTCAAAAACAACTTCCCAAGGTGATCCTTTGGTTCATTCTTGCTAGCTTGGCCTCCTGCCTCAACTATTACAAAGCTGGAGTTTCTTCAAGGGAACCTGTAGTTACTCAGACACCTGCCTCCAGACAGAGAATGGGCTAAAGTTCAAGCACCGTCTTTGCGCCAAAAGATACACCTTTCTCCACTTGGTTTGATTTCAAGAGGAGTGTTTATCAGAAATCTCAGGAACTGAATGGGAGGTGAGGGGATTGAGGAAAAGACAATGACAAGCCCAAAGGAATCCAAAAAAAGGCAAAGGGTGGGGACATCACAAAGGGGTTTCCTAGACCATGCTCCAAAAGCACGCCGGCTCTTGTCCAAGGGAAGGCTGAATGCTCATGGGCTTATACAGAAGGAGCCAATGCACTGTGCATAAAAAACCAAACCAACAAACAACGTCCCCCCCAAAAAACCCACAGGTTTTATCACTGTTTTTAAACACTGGCATTTAGATGAATTTAAAGGAAAGCAAACAGTTCATTAGCATGACTTACCTCGAAGTGGTTGCTCCCCCAATCAACAGTGGAATCTTTATAGCCAATCTCTCCATTTCTTTGGCAACAAAAATCATTTCATCCAGGGAAGGAGTGATGAGTCCTGATAGGCCAATTATATCTATTATTTCAAAAAAGAAAAAAGGACGGTGAGAAGGAGCATGAGAGAAAACGCAGAAAAGTATGCAAGACTCACTTTAAAACCTTTGTAATAAAGACCAGGAGACCTCAAATGAATTCCCAACTTCTAATTCTAAGACATCTTTTCTGGGGAATCTCAATTTATTTGTTTGCTTTTGGTAGTAAACATGATTTGCAGCTTCAAGTTGCAATAATGTGCTTGCCACAGTTTGGGGAAGCCATGCAAATAAAATACACTGTTTAGGATTTCCCAGACTTAGATGTGTCACAGTGTCTCAAGAAACATAAAAACGATGATACACAGAGAAAAATCTAATACGACCCTGTAATAATCCTGTTCCCATTCCCCATCTTCAGAGCTGGGAGGAGTTTCACTGGTACCTATTCACCAATCCAAACCCCACTATAAACGACAGTGAAAGCCCCCCACGCAGGAACTGGCCCCTAACTGCCTGAATGCCCCACTGGTCCCACGCGGGCTGGGGCGTCGCCGTTCACCGACAGACACACCCTGCGGGTGAGGACATCCAGTGGAAAGCCCAGAAGCACAGGTGGACTGTACCTGCTTTGTGGTCAAGAGCAGCTTTCAGGATCTTGTCGCAGGGAGTCATGACTCCTAAATCAATAACTCTGGGGGGCAGAAAGGAGATGTGAGGAAATTAATGAGAACCCATCAGAGACAAAGTCGAGATGAACATTTTTACTTAGCCACCAAACACTCCTCTAATGTCAACTGGAGTCACAGGGACATGCTCACTAAGCACTGACAATCATCACAACTACAATGACCACTTATGAAGGAAGTACTTACCATATATGCCAGGTGCTATGCTAAGATTTTTAAAGCAGCTTTATTGATACAGAATTCACACAGCATAAAATTCACCCATTCAAAAAATACGATTCAATCATTTTTGGCATGTGGCATTATTTTTTTTTTTAAGTTCTGGTAAAATATGTAAAATATCGTTTGCCCTGTTACCCAATAAGTTTACCCAGAGGCACGAATTACACTCAGTCCCAATGTTGTGCAACCATCACCACTATTTTCAATACCCTGTCATCATCCCAAATATAAACTTGGATCATTCAGTAACAATTTCCCATTCCCCCCATCGTCAAGACGGAGAAAGGACCCACCATGCCAGTCATTTTTACAATTTAAGTTTATCATGAGTATGCATTTCACAGCATGCACTTTCACTTCTTTTACAATGTCATTAAAATAGGCAAAATAATTTTTTTTTCTTTTTCAAAGACTTTATTTATTTGACAGAGAGAGAGAGAGAGAGAGACAGCGAGAGAGGGAACACAAGCAGGGGGAGTGGGAGAGGGAGGAGCAGACTCCCCGCTGAGCAGGGAGCCCGATGCGGGGCTTGATCCCAGGGCCCCGGGATCACGACCTGAGCCGAAAGCAGACGCTTAACGACTGAGCCACCCAGGTGCAAAATAATTTTAGATTAAAAAAAAAAAAATCAATGCTTACGAACTACTACTTGACACAGTATCATCTGGTAACAGTGGATGCCGGGCAGGAAGGAGTTTGCTTCTTGCTATATACGTTTTATATTGACTTTTCAGCTTGCTCCCATATCACTTAAAAATTTCTTAAAAAATAAACTAGCACATACAGACTCCTCAGTAAAAACCAAGACAATTTCAAATCAATAATAACTATATTCAGGGTGTTAGCACTAACCTGGTAGAGGAAATGCTGCAGATTTTAATGCTGTCTTACCACAGGTTATAACAAGAGTCAGAGGACACGAGCTTTTTTTTTTTTTTTAGCATATTGAAAAAGTCTGGTAATTGAATCTTTTGCTAAACTATGACTAAATATAGACTGTTGCATATAAAACTAAGCAAAATAGTATACTGCCTTTATTTTTTTAATTTAAATTCAATTAATTAGTATATTATCTTTAAATCAAGACAAAAAGGCATACATTTCAAAGCTAACTGTAATCAACATTGTATATGTATTTTTAAAATTCAACTAAAAATCGTCAGTGTGATATAGGAATCAACTTGCTCTCGTGTCTTTTTCTTGTTTTAAGCGATGTGTCTTTCAGGAACATCTCTGCATGCTTGCTTGGTTTGAGGACAGTAAGGAGACCTCGTGACTGAACGGAATGGAGGAGAGGAAATGGGAGGCAGAGAGGTCAGGGGGGAGGAGGGAGCATCTTAAGGACCACAGATAGTTCAATTTTCAAAATACTAAGTTTGAGATTTCTTTCTTTCTTTCTTTTTTAAGAGAGAGTGCAACTGAGGATGGGGGGGTGGCAGACGGAGAGAATTTTAAGCAGGCTCCACGCCCAGCACAGAGCCCAATGTGGGGCTCAATCTCATGACCCTGAGACTATGACCTGAGCCGAAGTCAAGAGTCGGACACTCAGTCGACTGACCCACCCAGGCACCCCCTAAATTTGAGATTTCTTTAGTTACCCAAATGGAATCTGAAGCATCCCAGGAGGGCGATAGCTCAGCTGAATTTTCAAAGAATAAGTAGGTATCAGCTAGATGAAGGAAAAAAGGGAGCAGGCCAGGAAGAGACGGGCAGTAAAGGTCCAGAATGAGGAACCAGGTGCCCCAGGGACTTCGGCTGAAGGAAGGACCTGATGCCCGGAGGGGAGGGGAGGGTTACAAACCCAGCCCTGTGTTCCGCGGCTGCCGCCCTACTTCCCACCACCCCCTGCCGTTGTCCCCCATCTTCACTGCCACATCCTGTTTCCCCCACACCTCCATTCTCCATTCCCCCATGTCTTCCCTTCTCCACCTCCCTTCTCTATGCCCCACGTCCACAGGCCTCTTCTTATACACAGTCTTGTATTATGCCACGTGAGAGGTTAAAGACAATAAAAATTAATGTTATGGGAAAATGGTGATTTTAAAATCATCTTTCTAAAGTGTTTATAACAGCTGTACACGCAAGCAATAATTTGGGATTGTAATTCAGAAAAAAATGTAAGCTGCACTCGCTGCTTTAGCAAAGGCATCCGATACTACCTAAGAATACATATAACTTAAAAAGTACTGTAATAGATAAAGTCCCTTGTACTCTCTGGAAGAATTAAAAAGGAAACTCAGAGCCACGCATCTGCATCCATTCAGGGTGCCTCCTATCTGCTACAGTCTCCAGAAGTGAACTGAACAAAAAGACAGAATTTCCGTTCTGATCCTGCAATTCACAGGTGCTACCACCAGATGGCAGTACCCTACCACTCTGCAGTCCCCGTGGACCGTTTCCAATCTGAGGTTAAGCCGAGCTAATAGGGTCTGTTTCCATTTCTCCTTTAAAAAAAAAATAAATTCTGGAAAGTCTCCCTTTCAAATATAATAAGTTGGGCAGACATACTGAATAGCTATTTTTCCAAAGAAGACCTATAAAAGACCAACATGTATATGAGAAGATGCTCAGCATCACTAAGCATCAGGGAAATGCCAATCAAACCCATAATGAGACATCACCTCAAATCTGTTATAATGGCTGTTTTCAAAAAGACAAGTGGTAACAAGCGTTGACCAGGACGTGGAGAAAATGTTCTCACCACAAAAAAGAAATGATAATTATGCGAAGCGATGGTGGTATTAGCTAACACTATGGTGGTAATCATATTGCAACATGGGGCTGTATCAAATCAATACGTTGTACACCTTAAACTGACAAAATGTTACAGGTCAATTATATCTCAATTAAGCTGCACACACACCCATACACACATATACTCATACATACACACACGTCAGGTTGAAAGCCTATGAATAATCATCAAGTGAGCATGTGCGGTCAGGACAGGGTGGATTAGTGTGCCCTCGACTTAGTATAGTTGAACACTTTACCATTATTCTCTTCATTCATAACTCTTTGCTGCTTAATTTTTACTTATACTCCACAGGTAGATTAGCAAGCACTGGTTAAAATATAAACAGGCCTCTGTTATTACATTTCACCAGATCCATATTTTTAAAGTACTAGATATAGGATATCTAATTTTAAAATTTCTTTTGACATATCCTACTTTTTCTTACACAATTAAACAGTGTATTACCTGTTTATTAAGTGGGAAAAATCCACATTTTCTATGTAATAATTAGTAAGGAGTCTGTCTGAAATCCATTTTCATGTACTATCTGATCAAAAATCAAATTACATAAGAGGAATTTAACTAGAATATCAACATTAAACAGTACAGTTAAAGTTGTTTAACTTCATAACTAGAATCAATACTGGAAGATAAACTGACAGAGCACAGGGTCCTGACTTTTGGAACCAGAAGCCCTGAGCATATGGCCTGCCTCTTGCTGGCTGTGTGACCATGAAGAAACCGCTTAACCTCTCGAAGCCTCAGTTTCCTTGTGAGAAAGTGAGAAAGACAGTAACTGAAGCAGGCAGAGCAGGATCAAAACCATAAAAAGAAAGGAAGGATGAAAGAAAAGAAAGGAAAAGAAAAATATCAGGAAAAGACAGAAAAAAATCAGTGCTGTGAAAGCACTATCTAATTTGTGAAGTGGTAAACAAATGTTAGGTATTAGTAGACTCTCAGTGGATACATCCCTGAGGTCTATTCAGATTCTCAAATTTATACATTCTATTACAACATAGAATCTAATGCGTCATCCCCATAAAAATGTTCTCTGTCTAGACAGGACTATCGTCTTTAGTCCCCTTTACTTTCTTTTCCTTCACAAAGAAGGAAGTTCTTTCCATTTTATTAGATTTTCTGCATCAATGACAAACAGCCAGGAACTAGAAAGTTGTATTAGGATTTGGTACCGGATGGTTTGCTAGACTTACTCACTAGCTGGGTGGTTCACCCCAAATCCAGCCTAAAAACCTGATGCTCAGCAAAAGTACATGTTTAACTCCACAAGGTAGATTTTCGGGGCACGTGTCTACTAGCTGACGCCATAAAATTAAACTGACCAGGGGACCACGTGTTAAGAGACACAAGACCCAAAAGGGTGTCTGACGGGATAGAAAATGTTTGCACATTCACTTATATTTTTATAAAAGGAATAATTACAGTTTCACTGGAGAAGATATTCCTCCAGTTAGACTTATGAGCAAAGATAAGCAGACTTTCAATGCACAAGACAAAGGACTAGATGTGCTGGAGGAAAGCCTCGGGTTTAATAAGCAGGCTTTCACAAATGCTGACATTCCGCACTAGGAGCACCCTGGAGAAATGCCACAGTTCTCCCTGGCCTCTTACAATGTCTCTACTGGAGGAAAAAACATCCCTAGTGCGACTCTCTTGGCTACTTACCATTTTTCAAAATAAAAAATTATAAACACATGACAATTATATCTCAAGAATTGCTTTAGGAAGTTTACCTACAAACTGCTTTTTTCAACAGTTTCTGTTCCATGATCACGGTTGGCTATGCAACCTGGATATTTAGTAAACAATAAATTCCTTGAATTCTTGAGAAACGCCAACTAAACCATTTCAGGTGTCGCTAGTACAATGTGTGGTGTATAGGAGTTGACCTATTCACATTTACAAGCTGAATTCAATTTTAACTAATTATGATGAATGCCAACAGAAGCCAACAACATGGGACTTGAAAAGGTGAGATAAGAGCGGAAATGTCTTGTAAATTTCAGGAAGCAACCACCTTAACCAAATACTTATTCTACGGGGGAAATCTCATTACAACCACCTCCGCAGTATCTCCAATATATTTATCATTTAAAGAATAATGAATGCATTCCAAGAACAATATTCATTTCCAAGGACAAGAAGGAAGTGCTAAGTGTTCTGACAGTGAGTAGGCAGCAAACAGAAACACCAGTGAAGACAGAGGCAGAAAGGTGCCATCCTGACGCGGCTCCTCCATCTGGAGCCTCCCTGAGTGCTTCCTGGTTGCACTGAATTGCCTGGAAGGCAGAGATGGTTAACCAAGATGAGAGAGGGAGGGGATCAACAGGGAATTGTCATGGGACAGCAGGGGACACCTGTGAGGGGCTCCCGACTTCACAGAGAAAACAGCACATTGGAAAGAAGTCCATGACTCAAAGGGACTGGTGGTTGGACACGGACCAGAGAAGGCATTAGTTGTATTAGGCTTCTGATCATAAAGAATATGTTGAAATCTGGGCAAAATGTACACTTACGGTCATCAGCTCTCACATGGAAATAATTGAGGGCTGAATATTCACTCTAATGAGATGTATCAGCCAGAGATTTTACTTCTATACAACATTACAAAATCTAGCTTCATTGTTTCCAAGAGGGATACATGCTCCTGTTCTAAGCAGAGGAAAGAGAGAATTGTACAGTCAAAGCCTTTTTACAAAACCCCATTTAGCCAAAGTCTTATAAGATCTCAGTTCTAAAACATGGCACTTTATTGAGAAGAAAAACAGAATATGCCCCATGCCACTGGCTATGGGCAGGACCCCAGTGTTCTAGTTATTAGAGCCTAGGCCCAAGGTCAATTCTCTAGAAGCCTCTTGGTTGTTCTGACCCTGCTGGAATAGCTTTTACTGTTCTTTTTGTCCTTACCACACAGATCACAGATTAATTACTAATTTATTTCATTTGAAAAGGTGTATTCAATGTAGAGAATATACAAAACAGTCAGGAAACAGAAATTAAAAATCATCTACAATATCCACAGCCATACCCTCCCCCTCCTGACCAATAAAGAATCATCCTGTTAATGCTTTTATTTTTAAATAAGAAAGGGGTTGAAAGAGGTGGGTCTTAACTTACCTGAAATTATTGCAGCCAAGGACCACGCCAACTATGTTCTTGCCTATGTCGTGCACGTCGCCCTTCACAGTAGCCAACACAATGGTGCCCTGGTAAGGATCCTGGGGAGTAAGCCACGCAGCTGAGCATTGCTGTGCTCACTTAGAGCAGATCACCTAATTCCCTAGAGCCAGACAGGTGTTGCCACAGAAAGCACTTTCATAAAACCAAGACAACTTCAAAAGCAGACCTAGAACCCACATCCCATGCTCTGCCAGTAGAAAGCTGTAAGCCCGAGCTGGTTGAAGGAGGCCTGCCTCGTTGGTTAGCCCAAGAAGCTTCATCCGGGGGTTCCATCACCTCAAAGAACAGGTTAAGGTCAACTACAAAACAGTCCCATAGCTGAAGAACGTATCCTTAACTCCAAAAACGCTGCCTGATGAATATTTATTGTGAGCAGTAAGGGAGAAGGAGGGACCAGAGGGAGAAGCTGGAGAGTGCATACGGCCCGTCGGAACCCGAATCACCATCTCAACAGCCCACTGCAGGGGCATTTCATTGTATTTTGTTTCTTTAATACCATTGTGCTATGCATTGTGGGCACCCCTTCTCCCAAATACATAACTAAATGAATGAATAAATCATTTTTTTAAAAAGAGAAAAGAAAAGGGCACGCAAGGCAAGTGGGACTCTACATCTGTCGGGGCCATTGGCAAACGTCAGCGTAAGAACTCAGAATCCCACAGGCCAAAGCCGGCTGCACTTCACAGGACGCTAAACAAGGTCAAAGCTCAATGATTTACTCTGGTGGTGCAGCCAGCAGGAATTAAACTGGGTCCAGAAGCAGTGCCAAGAACGTTACCAGTGTACAGAGACAAATCAGTGAAGAGGTTTTCCAAAACCAAACATCACTCAGTTACCTCAAGGGCAGGGACCGAGCTCTAAAGCTATAGTGTGGAGCACCGTGCTGGGCACACAGTTGGAGCTCTGTTAAATGGTCAGCAGATGAATGAACGAACTGGTTTTGATTTGAAATCATGGGCTCTATCTGAAAAACTACGGTCATATTAAAAATTCACAAAGCCACACACAAAGGAAAAGCCCAGGGTATTCCGAGACTGGGTCAAAGAGATCGTTGCTCTATTTTATCTTCAATGACAAGCACAGCCAAGCCCCATGGTCCCTACCCCACCCCAGTAAGTCTTTGAGGCCAAGTGCTCCCAGGGCTCAGCGGCCTGGACAAAATGACTTGCCTCTTCTTCTTCTATGCCAGCATGCATTTTATTTTCTTCTCTTTCTTTTTCCATGAAGGGAATAAGGTGGCCAACAGCCTTCTTCATGACTCGAGCTGACTTTATAACCTAGGAAAAACACACGGAGTCGGGCGTCTTTACCTGACCCTAAATGGTTGCTGATGGCCACTTGTGAATTTCAGCAGAAATCAAGAATGCAAGCTTTGACCACTGGAGTCCCCTTTTGACCGCAGACAGGATAAGGAACAAGTTCCTTGTGGGCAGAGACGATGAGCAAGGCACAGCAGAAGGAAAACAAGGCTAGGCCCCGCGTGCTGTGGTTTCCGTCTTCCTAACTGCTGCACGGTGTTTTTTCCTCAGCCTAGAAGGCTGGCTGTCACTTCTCCAGGTTCTAGGCATCGTTTTCCAGCACGAGCCCTTTCTCAGCCTTCTCCTCTCGACCCCCAGCATTACAATTCACTTATAATTAAGGCTCATGCTTAAGCAAGAACAGGGCCTTTTACAAAATTCATCAATGTATGCTAAAACTCATGGGCGGAAGTATGATGGGAAACAGGATATTTGCGCAGTCTCCAGGTTTCTCCCTACAAGTAAACTCACAGTGCAGGAAACCTAGCAGACACCATTAACCAAACGAGCAGAGTTCATATAACCATTAATGAGACCCAGCAACATTCTGGAATTCCTGATAAGAGCCACTGTGAGGGGCACGGCAACGCTCTTATTCTTGCCGAAGAATGAGCAAACGTCAGACAAACTCAAACCGAGGAACAGTCTACATACTCACTGTACCGTACTGAGGAAGGTAGGATAAAAAAGTAGTGTGGGATCTTGGAATAAAAAGAAAACAGTAGTGGAAAACCTGGTGAAATCCGAATGAGGTCCTTCTTTAACGGCATTACGTCGATGTTAGTTTCTGGGTTCTGCATTACGTCGATGTTAATTTCTGGGTTCTGCTAACTGCGCGAGGGTCAAGTAAAAACGCTAACATGAGTGGAAGAAGTTGGGGGAGGGATACAAAACATTTTTCAAACTACACTGCAAAATGCCTAAAGTTCACTCAAAAATGCAAAGTGAAAAATAAGTCAGCACCATGAAGAACCAAGACGGAGGACCTGTCACAGGTTGGAGGAGATTAAGGGAACTGGACAAGGAAACGCTCCTCAGCTCGAGTGTGGCCAGAGTTTCACTGGTGCCTGGGTTAAAACTCATCAGACTGCATCCTCTAAATATGTGCACTTCACTGTATGTTAATTATAAAACAATAAAGCTGTTTAAAAAGGGGGGTAAATGTTATAAAGGAAATGGACAAAGAACTGAATACAGAGTAATAAAAAAAAAAACCAGAAACAAAAACAGGGCCTTTGAGTTTTGTGTAATGCCTCGCAGCCCTAACCCTGATGGCTCAACACAAGTTTGTTCACTGATATGGTCAGCCGCTTCTATAAATCAAAATGAGAGTTCTGGCTTTCTCAAAAGTTACAATGTAATGTATATCACTATTTTAAATGGGAATGATTTGTTCAAAATACACATCCTTAAAGATGAATACTAGCTGGCAAATCAAACGCAAATGCTATGAACTTTACATAGATCTTGGGTTTTATTGTAACTTGGGGGAAGAGCAGATGGGTGCTGGGAGTAACAGATGGGACACAGATCCAAACATGGAGATCAGAATGCCAACAGTTTCCAATGACCTCTAACCTGCACCTCACCCTAAAGATGGACCTTCCAGACACTACTCCTGAACACATTTAGAGAAAGAATGACCCAATCTCAAATGTCCACAAGCTCTTATCAAAACCAAAACCTGAGAAATATACCCAAACTTACTATTTATTAAAAGACAAAGTGTTTTTCTTCCAGTTGTAAAAACTACCCCCCCTTCCCCATCTTTTGCCAACCTGAGGTAGAAACATTTTTCCAGCTCCAAAAAGGTCACCGACAACTTTCATGCCGTTCATCAGAGGCCCTTCGATTATATTCAGAGGCCGGGGATATTTTTCCTGGTTTAACCTGGCTTCCTCAGTGTCCTCAATAATATATTTTTCAATACCCTATTTAAAAAAAATAAAGTTAGGGAAAAAAATCACATTAAAAATTGGCTTAAGTCCAAATACCCAATAAAGAATGAATCATGGAAATGCTTAAGAGTCTAGGTTTTGGAATCAGATTGCATGGGTTCAAATCCTGGCTCCTATCACTAATCTTAGCAATATACCAAGCCTCAGTTTCCTAAATTAAATTGTCATATAGCACCTGCCTCAGGTGGTTATTTTGAGGATTAAATGAAATACCCTATGTAAAGTGCTTAGATGACTGGACTGATACAACGTTAAGTACTCAGTAAAACTGTTACTAGTGAGGGAAGGAATACTGGTAAGTAAAGTTCAAATTCATCATAAAATACACTTTGCATCCTAGGGGTTCAGCAGAGTATCCATTACTAACGATCTCCTGTGAAATCAGCATGTTTTGTCCCTATGAAGCTCTGGGGCTGGGGGAGGAATGACAACAGGCAGGACCCTGAGGTAAAGTTCAAATCCATGAAGCCTCCGGGGGCTTCTCCAGCCTTCACTGATCAAGCCCCAATCCTCTGTGTCCACAGTTTGAGGTCCCTTTGGATGTGGCTGACTGATTGCACAACTTCAAATATGTGAATCTCAAAAGCTTCAAGAAGTTAAAAGTTAAATTTGAGAGCCAAATTTTTTTGAGAGCCAAAAAAAAAAAAACCTGAAATTCTCCAGACCACAATGAGGACAATGAAGCCAAGAGATTATGTTGTCTAAAATTCCAATTATCAGGATGCCTAGGTGGCTTAGTCAGTTAAGTGTCTGTCTTTGGCTCAGGTCATGATCCCAGGGTCCTGGGATCGAGTCCCGCATCAGGCTCCCTGCTCAGCAGGAAGTCTGCATTGCCCTCTCCCTCTGCCACCCCCCCCCCATTGGGCTTGCTCTCTCTCACTCTGACATATAAATAAATAAAATCTTAAAAAAAAATCCAATTATCAGCAGAAGAGCCCAGACTTGCCTGTTGATCAAAAGACAGCAATTTGGTCTGGGAGAGCGTTTCTCAACCTTCGCACCACAGACATTCTGGGCTGAACGACTGTCATGTGGAGCCTATCCTGTGCACTATGGGATGTCCACAGCATCCCTGGCCACTGGATGCCAGGAACACCTCCCACCCCCTTCTGTGACAACCAAAAATATCTCCAGACCCAGCCAACGGTCCTGGAGGTGGTTGGGGTGAGGGCACACTCCCTCGGGGCTGGTCTAGGGACTCTCCCCTCCAGCCGTCCCGTTCACGCTCACTCCAGGCTCCCACAACTCACCTTCACGAGGGCATACTCCAGGCGTTCTTCGATGGGGCCATTCCTCCACTCATCAGTCTGGATGACTTTCTTCCCTCCTTTGCCATGAGTCTGAGTTGAAATTAGGACAAACAGATGGGTACAACAGGCCCTCCTTGAACTATGTGGGAGCAAAAAACTGTGCCTCATTCTTCTCATATACTACCAGCACTTAGCTGAGTATCCAGCATGAATTAAGGTCTCAATAAATGTTTGCAGGAAGGAGAGATAAGGCGAGGTCTTTCAGGATTTGATCCTGTAGCAGAAGGACACAGTGAGGCCCCATTCTTCCTTTCCTACAAGGTAACAACTTCAAATGAAGGATTTCCAGGGCAGTAAGAGAAGCTCTTCCCCACATGTGAGGGGCCTCCAGAGCCCTCCACAAGGAGCATCATTACCCACAAATATGTGCAGAGAGCTGAGGGGTGGAGTCAGCATCCGGGAGGTGGGCATGCCAAGAGCCACAGGACATGGTCTACGACCTCCAGGACGTGGCCACATCCTAGGGGATGCAGAGAGGGCAGGCCACCAGAGAAAGCACGCGCCGGGGTCTGAATGAGCAGATAATACGGACAACTGCGTGATACAAACTAGACCGGGAACTTTGAGCAACGAGTCATCATCACAAACCAGGGTGGAGAGAGACCTCGAAGAAACGGATGGATTCAGCAAAGGGACAAAAAGTGCCACAATCGTGGCCCATCAGGTGAACCGCATGACCTTATTATCTGTTTTCTCCACATCAACTGGTGAAATCACTTGCCCCAACCAAAAATCTATGGAACATTCTTTAATATTCATTCCTCTCGTTCGGTCACTCCCCAAGTCCTAATGACTACACCTCCTCTAAACTTCCTGCCCCGTTTCCACATTTTCATGGTCCAGGCCACTAGCTGGTCTCTGCAGCCCAGAATCCGCCCAGACTGCAGTGTATCTTCTGCACTGTAACCAGAGGGGCCTTCCCAAACTGCAAATCTCATCAAACCAACCCCACGTGACAAAAGTCATCATTAGTGTCCCATCCCTCCCAGGACAGAGTAGCTTCCATGCCAAGCACTCCTTTTCAAGGCTGCTCTCGGTGCCATGCAAAGCCCCCCGCTGGCTCTCTCCAAATGCTTCATCTTCTGCCATGCCCAGCAAGCTCAGCTCTCCCAAACACTTCAGTTCCTCACACTCTCTGTCATCTCTTTCACCTCTGGACCTCCACATTCATTCGCATGACACACATTTATTCAGCACCTACCCTCACGCCGGTCCCCGGCTAGACGCAAATTCCCCACCCTGGCAGGGACCACCAGCCCTGCACTCCAATGCCAGAGCCCAGCCCGGCTAAGTCCCATTTAGCTTTCACGTCTGCCCTGACCCGCGCCTCCTGGGAAGCCTGCCCGCACCACCTCTACTTTTGGGATCAGGAGCCCTCCTGTGCATTCTCACAGCCTCCTGCACTTGCCCTATCCCAGCACCAACCCGACTGGGTTACAAATGCCTCTTGCTTTTCGTACACCTCACTCAACCGTAGGCCCTGGAGGGGCCCATCTCTCTTACTGGTTAGATCCTCTAGGCTCAGTGAAGTGCACAGCACAGAACAAGAGCTCAGTAAATACTAGCTGAGTGATTTCATGCTGAACAAAACCAGATTTTCTGGAGCCACGTTTATGCAGGATAGTAGAGGCCAAGTCTCAGAGCACCAGAAATCCATGCTATCGAGTTTGGATTTAACCTTCCAGGCAGTTGGGGACGAGGGGCGGTGAGAGCAGGACCAAATTCAAAATTCTGAAGCTGCCGGGGCGCCTGGGGGGCTCCGTCGTTAAGTGTCCGCCTTCGGCTCAGGTCATGGTCCCGGGGTCCTGGGATCGAGCCCCGCGTCGGGCTCCCTGCTCGGCGGGAAGCCTGCTTCTCCCTCTCCCACTCCCCCTGCTTGTGTCCCCTCTCTTGCTGTCTCTCCCTCTGTCAAATAAATGAATAAAATCTTTAAAAATTCTGAAGCTGCAGAATAGCAAAGCAGTATTTTTAAGAGCACCCAAGAAGGGTGAAGAGATTTTAAAAGTCTGTGGTCAAGGCCTGGACCACAGCGGTGGTGACAGGAAGGAAAGAAGACAAGCATAAAGACATTACGTAACGGACACCACGTTAGAAGAGAAGGAAGGAAGGACCCGGGGAGAGCACCCAGAACCGCAGGGCTAGGGTGCTAACGGCAAGACTGATGGCACAAGGGCTTCCTCCCCCACCGGAAAAACTAAAGATGGTGACTCCAAAAGAATGACTGGCAGCATTATTGCCAGTAGCCGGGCACAGAAGTGACCTAAATGTGCATGAGTGGATAAACAGACACAGAAAACGTGGCATAGACACATACAAGGTAATACTATTCGGCCATAAAGAAGAAAAACCCAAACCAGAGCTTTGAGGCAATGCCAGAAGAAAACCAAAAAGAGAAGAGAAAAGGAAGTCCTTCTGAAGCTCACAATCCTCTCACTTGAGACGTGCGATGCACCATTTGCTCTGTTAGCCATGGCATCGGGCAATTCCTGCCGGTGGGACAGAGTCTGAGGAGTGAAAACAGGACAGGGTTCCTGACACTCTTGGAGAAAGGACTGGTGTGTTCACAGAAAGATCCCAGGGTGCGCAGTGCCGTGGGGTGGGGAGCGGTCAGGACCTATGTGATGATGAACAGTGGCTACTGAGGATCTGGGGAAGGCCAACAAAGATTTCATCCGAGTGTCGGAGGCTGCAACGAATGAAAACTACCCAACCTGATGACCATGCTTCAGAAAATCAAAACTTAAAACAAAAGGCACCTTTGAAAGCTGCTATTTCAGGAGTACAACATGGCATGCTGAGCCCACCTTGCTTTCCAACTAGTTATTTGAAAGAATGCTCTTCACAATCTAAGTGCAAAATCCGCACAGGTGGGACCACACATCAGCCACACTGTGGATGCTCATCGAACACAAGGTTACCGAGCAAACCGACCAACGGTCATGTCCATCTGGCTATCCGTGTCTCTGTCGCTACTACTCTAGAGTAGATCCCGAGTCAGAGGCTCCCCACGGGATCTGTGCTTTGTTTCTGACAAACAAAAAAGCTGAACAGGCATCAAGGGGAGTAAACTGCTCGAGAGGAAGACAAAGAAGAACATGACCTCCAGTGGCAATGAGGAAGATGAAGGACAGACCAAGGATCCAATAACTTTTTTCCCAGAAAAGCATCAAAAATATTCTCATAACCCACGGTCATTCAGGAGCCACTGTATTCAGAGCAGAGATCCTTCCAGGCCAAAGGGGTCATGACCTCTATTAGGGTACCACTTAATAAAGAAACTCCATGGGAAAAAAAGGAAAGAAAAAAACTCCATGGAAATCATACGGTACCACGATTCCTGGAACTTTTCGTTACCAAAAATAATTTACTTACCACAGGTCAGGCTGCGCCAAATTTAAATAATTATTTTTCGATAAACCCATTAGGTCCCCCAAAGTGGGATTAGAGAGCTTAGCAAGATCAGAGAAAAGACTCTTTCCACCTTTTCTTTTAAGATTTTATTTGAGAGAGAAAGAGAGAGAACAAGCAAGGGGAGGGGCAGAGGGAGAGGGAGAAGCGGACTCCCCACTGAGCAGGGAGCCTGACGTGGGGCTCGATCCCAGGACCCAAGATTATGAGCTGAGCTCAAGGCAGATACTTAACCAACTGAGCCACCCAGGCGCCCCTCCACCTTTTCAATAACATATCACACAGGAACTTGGGTGCAGACTTCATCATTTAGTAACAAAAAGAGATAATAATTCTCTTACAAAGGGAAAAAAAAATCCTTGCCCCTTATTTGCCTCTTAACTTCACTGCTTTTTATGCTCCATTTGCACTCAGTATATCCTGAGAAATTGCTACAGAGCTGGCAACTCCTGGGACTTATTAAGTATACCTGTTTTGGTTATTAATTCCCTTAATGGTAACAGAAGTCACCTTGAATGTAGACAGCCTACTTGACAGAGGGGTCAATGGCTTGTAATAAGTCCTTGTGGTTACATTAAGAGGGAGGAAATTTCTTATATGATGGATTATTAAACTCTTGCAATTGCTATTAAGATTTCCCTGAGTTTGGCTGTGCCCCAGAGGCAAGACCTCTTGACAGCTCAGCACAACATGTAGAAAGAAAAACTTGTAAACAAATGCTAACAGGGAACAGACCCAAAAGAATGACTGACATAAAATACGAAGTAAACAACACCTTAAATGAGAATAGTCTTCCAATGAAGGAGCCCGATCTTTCCTACGTGAGAGAGTGGAGGAAAAATTG
The DNA here is from genome assembly GCF_037043125.1 of Eumetopias jubatus. Lineage (NCBI taxonomy): Eukaryota > Metazoa > Chordata > Mammalia > Carnivora > Otariidae > Eumetopias > Eumetopias jubatus. The sequence goes on along the minus strand of NW_028274823.1, from coordinate 77,143,934 downwards.
AAATAGCGCATCCTTGAGTGGGTTAAGAACTCTCTGGTATAACTTCATGTTTATAGAACCTGTGATGCCCTTTTGGCCTTCAACAGAACCCTGTCTGAGTTATTATTCCACTGGGTGGAACACAGGCGAAGAAGAAAACGGGGTAGTGTTCCACACTCAGGGGCTAAGTACTTTGTCTAGATGAGCAGAAACAGCCCTGGAAAGGGGGGGGGGGGGTGGAATCTAGAGACTGTTTCTTATGCAATGAGCTGAGAAGCAGAACATGATTATATTTGCAATAATCAAGACCTGAGACATTCTGTCCTGGGTCCACAAGAGAAATCAGCAAAGTTTTTAAGGAATTGGGAGGAGGGTCCTGTGTTCGCCGGCACAGTCTGATCTCCATCAGCTTTGCTGAGCCTATGGCAATTTCAGAAATTTAAATCTTGCCACCCATAAAGCTGATAAATCAAGGATGCAGTTAATCCTAAATGGTCCTAGCCTTCTTCCAGAACACTCTAGTACTCACTCTGCGATAGAAGAGGAAAAGTGAACATTTCTGCCAGAGTTATATTCAGATTCTAACACGGAAAGCATTAACAAAGGGGACAACATCCATGAAAGCATTCTACCACTTTCCCCACGTACTTTGTGAGAAAATGTCCTTCCTTGCCATTGCTTTCTGAAATAAATTAAAAAGCTTTTTTTGAGGTAAAGATCTCATCTCCCCTTAAACAGAATTCCAGGAAGCAGCACCTATGATAGATGCTTAATGTACCTACGACTGCCCAGCACATAGTAAGAGGAAAACAAGGAACCAATTTTTGGATTAACTATCATATTCTCATGTCTTGAGATCAAATGTGTATAGACCCCCAAGCCTCAAACTGCAGAACCTTGCCACAGATGGACCAGATCCTGATATAAACAAATGTAAACACATTGCAATGGGTACCAAGTAATAACACAGCCACACAAGAAAAGCCAAAATAGCGAATTTAAATTATGAGGTGGAAAAATATCTCGTAAAATGGAAAGATGTTCCCAACATACTGCTCAACAAATAGGTTACCAAAAAGCATCTAGAATAGAGGTCTGTTTTTGTAAAACTGTGTGTGTATGTGTGTGTGTGTGCGTGTGTGTGAGTGTGTGTGTGTACACATCTGTGAGGACATAATCATTTTGAAAATAAACCAAAACCATGACTGGAAGGTCATAACATCTCAACAGTGGTTAACTTTGGGTGACGGGGTTCTGAGTGATTTTTATTTCCTTCTTTTGCTTGTCTATATTTTATAAATTTTCTAGAATAACTATGTGTTACTTCGGTATGGGACGAAATTAGTTTTACCATTTAAAATAAATTTAAAGAAACCTAGACCCTTAACTAAAATGGCTTCTCTAGACTCTCTGTAGAAATCTTCAGTGACCCAAAGACATGATTAGACGCCTGCTCCTGGTCTACAACGGAGGTCAAATAACTATAAGTGGGTGACAAGTTCGAAGGCAGGAAAAGCCCTCATCAGAACACTTTTCTCTCTACCTGAGCATAGCGCAGGAGCTTCTCAGTGGCTTCAGGGTCTTTATTCCAGATGAGATCTTCACAGAGCTGGAGAAGCTCCTTGTGGATATCATCATATACCGGGAGGCTTCCCGCATTCACTATCCCCATGTCCATACCAAACTAAGGGCAAGAAAAAGAAAAAAATGAGAATTTCCAGGGATACTCTACATCAGGAGTCAGCAAACATTTTCTGTAGAAAATATTTTTAGGTCATGGTCTCTGTCACAGCTACTCAGCTCTGCAACTGTCCCAGAAAAGCTGCCACGGACAACATAAATAGTACGAATAAGACATTATTCACAGAGTCTGACAGCAGGCCAGAGTCAGTACCCCCATAGGGGGCAAACCCCTGCCCTAAGCTGCTTTCAAAGGGCAAACGGGTGTTCTACCGTACCTTGATTGCGTGGTAAAGGAAAACCCCATGCATTGCTTCTCGAATGGCTTCCATTCCACGGAAAGAGAAGGACAAGTTGGAAAGACCTCCACTCACTCGGGCTCCAGGTAGGGTTTCCTGGCAAAAATTTTAAAATGTGAAAAAATTTCCCTATTTTGCCAAAAGAAGCAATCACAGCCCTCAAGCTTTATACGTAAGAGTGGAAAGTAAAAAACATGAAGTTCGACATAATCCGGAGCTTTTTTAGCCAGACAGAGACCAAAACTTGCCATATTATGGCATCGCCAAAGCACGGACTCATAGAGTTTTTCCTACTAGACTCTACTATCCCTGAGAGAAAATAAAAAATTCTGCCTTATCTCTGTAGATATCCTCAGTGGGCCTGATGAGGCCGCGGTACCTAGTGAGTGTGCCATAAAATATCTCCTGAGTCGGTAACAGAGAAAGAACAACACAGAGACAAGAGTACTTTGTCGTTCACTCAAAGGCTTCTGGAGCCTGAATGAACCAACTCCCTAATTCACCACAACCTTGACTAATTCTAACAGGATAGAATGAAACTGAGGTTCCCAGCACACCTTAGGACGACGTCCAGCATCAGCACGCATATGGGAACAGCAGGAACTCCTACTTCCTGTCGGCTAAAGTGCAAACCAGCTCAAGTGTTTAGGGAGACAGCTCACCATACCTACTGCTGTGACCCGAGCATCCCACTTCTGGGGTATACGCTATAGAGAAACGCATGTGCACCCAAGTTACACGTACAAGAACGACCACAGCATTGCTCATACTGTCCAAAATGGGAAACAAACCAAATGTCTATCAACAGTAGAACAGTTAATTGTGGAATAGTTACACGATGAAATGTTACACCTTCATGAAAATGAACAAAGTCCAAGCTACGACAACATAGATGAATTCTTTAAATAAGTTTGGGTAAGCCAAAAAGGCCTAAGAACCTTAAGACTCTATTTATATGAAGCTCAAAAATTGGCCAAACTAAATCGCATTGTTTATACAGCCGATTCTCAGTATTTGCGGGAGTTATGTTGTATAAAGTCACCGTGAACAATGAATCTGGGAATATCGAGAACCACTGCTCCTCAGGGGAAAAGTAGAGTTTTGCTCCTGTGAACCCCTGGTCACACAATTTTCATCTACTCATCAATACAGAAACCTGTTTCATGTCTGTTTCTGTGTAAAGACATCTTGTTTAACGAATACTATTGATTCACTAACACCGAGCTCGTGGCCAACTGGCTCTCAATGACTCACGTCTAAACAAAGCTTATCGAAACACAAGCATTTTCTCCGTAAGGCTCATCATGGCCTTCCTGCAACCAGGAACATTAGAAAGCACGTTCGCACTATACTTGGGGGCCATTTAGACAGAGAAATAAATTACCAAGAGAAAGGCCAAAACGGTGAAAAACATGGCACTACGTAGACTGTGCACTGGACACTTGTTTACAGAATGAGAGCTGAAACAAGTAGCAGAGTTTGTTGGCCTCATCTGGGAACACGTGGGTTGGGCCACTCAAATTGTTCACCTCTCTGCACGCAGGTGTGTCCGAGAATGATTGCAAAAGCACCAAGAGAATTGATTTTGGGGTCACAAATAAACTTTAGCAAGTAGGTGAATTTGCAAACACAAAATCCATGGATAATTCAGACTGTACATAAGCGATAAAATAACAAAGAAAAGCAACAAAGTGGTATCATAAAACAGGATGACAGTTGCATCACAAAATTCAAAAGTTGAGGGTGTAATCTGAAAGGGAGAGTCACAGGGGCGCTAGGCATGGTCTGCTTCATGACCTACATGAAAGCTATTATGAAAGCTTCCTAATTATTTATTATACCCTATATTTTTTATATATTTTCTTCAGTATGTACATTCTACTTCATAGCGTAAAACATCACATCAAAGAAAAATAATAAAGGGCCCTAAGTTTCAGAAAACCAATTTACTACCTAAGAGTAAACTGTCAACATTCCCAGCCAATAAACAGGTATGTTAGCTCAAACTATTCACTGGAGCCATGAGATAAATTTGAGTGATGTCCTGAGTAGAAGAGAGAAAATACCCATACTTACTTTAATGATTTTTGTTGCCTGGATAAAATTAACAGCATACAAGTTGTGCTCTTCCAACCCGGTACCAATGGTGAGGATGTTAGGGTCAAAGATGATGTCATTTGGATTAAAGCCCAGTTTTTTCACAAGTAGATGGTAGGCCCGCATGCACACTCTGGTTTTGGTGTCTGTTTCTGTCGCCTGGGGAAAGGAGCAAAAGATGTAATTTAAAATAGAAAAATGAAGTGTTATCTATGAAAACAGAAGCACATTTCACTTTTCAAAGGCACTTAACTATCAATGCTTGGATTTCATAGAAATCCAAATGCCAAGCAGCCTCTCAGCATTTATCAAATTATCTCAGAGGAGGAGATGGTTTAAAGTCACTTTGTGTTTTCATCCGCACAACAGCTACACTGCTTCTGTGAAAATCACATCTTACACACACACAGATGGTAGATTAATAAACAGGCTTCATACAAAATACACACATGTGATAAAGATTCAAATGCTCCTAAGGAACAATGAACAAAAAAGCTTCCCTGCAGTACCTTAATGCATCATCCAGGCAACACTACCACAACCTTCTTAGATCTTCCTGCTCTGACATTCCACAAAGATTCAAGGATATGTCCCCAGCTTCTTCCCAACCCCCCAAACACTAGCTAATTAACGTGGGCCTTAAGCCATCAATATAAATTAGTATTGCTCTTCAAAATAATGACATTGGAAGGCAAAGGACTGACTCCAGCAAAGACTCAAACTCCCAGTCGCTTCCCCTCATCCTCAGAATCAGGGCCCACATCTCCGGTTTGATTTCCTGCCATCTGCCCGTCCTCTACTCTCCCCTCAGTTCCTCTGACGGTCCTGAAACCTGCCAAGCTCCTCCTACCTTAGGGCCTTTCCATTTATCAATGCCACTGCTCAGGACACACCGGGACCTGGCCATGTGCCTCACGTCACGTCACTCGAGTCTCTTCCCAGTAAGGCCTTCCTCACTCACCGGCTCCAAACCAGCCCCTCCGCCATCTTGCCTGCTTCCTTTGTCTTCTTTATAGTACCTCTTTCTGGAACTTGTATTTATTTGGCAACTTCTTTATCTGTTTTTTTATTATTAACTTGTTGAGATACAATGCCAATCTTGCTATACCCCCCGAGTCTAGAGCAGTGCCTGCCCAGAGTATGTACTCAATACTGTTCACTGAATGAATGTATGCTGCTTTTACTCAAAGCCTTTCCAAACTTTGTCATGGAGACTCTCTTCCCATCTAATTTACAACCTCAACACAGAGCTTATGCCACAAAGTACATGCTGAGTGATTTCTTATATAAAAAATCAAATCTGGGGTGCCTGGGTGGCTCAGTTGGTTAAATGTATGCCTTCGGCTCAGATCATGATCCCAGGGTCCTGGGATCGAGTCCCACATCGGGCTCCCTGCTTTGTGGGGAGTCTGCTTCTCCCTCTCCCTTTACCCCTGCCCACCCCTGCCGTGTTCTCCCTTGCTCTGCTCTCTCTCAAATAAATAAATAAATAATCTTAAAAAAATATATCAAATCCACTCTGAAGAAAAACCGAACACTTGCTAGCACTAGAGTGGTTCCAAAAAACTAAGTCACATACAATTCTGGAAGAGATGTGCAAAATGCTCCTGAAAAGTGGCCAACACCACTGAACTGCGTGTTGAGTCTTCAAGCTGCCTACTTTGAGGGAGGGTGCCCTTGGCTAGATGTGGACACTAAGCATGGTGAAGACTCAGGTCCTGATCACACACATTCTGACCTCCGGAGAAGGCTCTCCAGGCAAGCACACAGATGAGGGTGGGGACACTGCTGTAGCTCTGGGGTATTCAGGGAGGCCCCACCTTCCAGAGAAAGACATGGTAGTCTAATTACACAAAGAGCTCGCGCTTACACCGAGGCTTTCAATAGCTTACCTACTTTGGTACCCATTCAACTATTCCCTTCAGTCTCAAATGTCTCCCTGCTTCCTGCAGCTGGTGGGGTTTGATTTCACCTCTGGCTGCCTCAGTGCCCCCATGACAAAGCAGACCAAGGGGCGCAGGGAGAGGGAGACAGGAGTGGGCTCTGTGGCCTCACTGCTCCAGGCTGTAGGGAAGGTGGCAAGCTCTCGTCTTCCTTAATTGAATTTCTTCAACAACTTACTTACTCCTTCAGTGAGAGTGACAAGGTTAAAAGCAAGATGTGAGCCCAGAAGAAAGGAGTCAGGAACAGGTCACCCAGGGAAGCCTTTAGTCTTAAGACTTTGGTTCACCCTTTACCAGCGAGCCAAATAAGAATTCGAGGTTCCAGGTTCATGGCCCAGCTAAGCTCCCTAAGAAAGAAGGTACAGGGGTTTGGGGCTACAAAGCTAGAAGCTAGACCTTCTTAGAACCTAGTTTGGTTGGTAGGTCAAGAAATCAAGGTCCTGCTCATTTCTCCAAGCCACAAAGGACACCTTGGCCTTATCTGGCTGGCTAAGTATGCTCCACACAGGGAGGAGGAAGTCCAGCCACCGCATAAGCAACAAGAAGGAAGGTCTTCCCAGGACAGGAATCCTTTTATAGGGCCGGAACAGAATCACCAACTATCAGCCTCAGAAGGATGGGGCCTTGTCAAATTGTTCCTGTAGCACCCAGCAGAGTGCCTATCACCTTAACAGACAACTCCTATCTGCTGGATAAACAAAAGAATCTCAGAATGACCAGGCTTTCGGGGTACGGGCCTTTGCCAGGAGCAGGTCATATCACATTAGATTCGCCAAAGTTTTCTTTGTCGTGTTCCTCAGCCAGGGTTATGAAATACGCACATCAGTCAGTCTCAGTCATGCCTGAGGATCTCACAGACCTAGAAGAGAGGTCCAGGAGGCCCGGAAGAGAGGTCCAGGAAAGAACGGAATGGGAGCCTTCCTCTATTTGCAAGGGCTCTCAACTTTGGTTGCACATTATCGCTGGAGGCTTCTTGTTCGTGTGCTAATACCTGGACCGCACCCTAGACCCATTAGATCAGGATCTTGAGAAGAGACCTAAAGCAAGAGTATCTTTAGGAGCCCCTAGTGATTCTAACATACAGACAGGATGGGGCCCCGGGGTGGTGAGGCAACATCTTCTCCGGTCAAGCTATGAGAAAACCTGAGTGACAATACCACAAATCTAGGAGTCAAGAAGGAATAAATACTTTTAATGATTTTACGATTTACCCAGTTTACTCTTGAGTTTACTCTTCTAGCTTACTCTAGAACCACTGTTGATGTACGTAGAAGCTTTAGTTAAGAAATCCAATAGTCAGGCTTTGCTAGAATATCACGCTCAGGGAAAAAGGAGATAAAATAATTTTTGATTGACTCATCAAGGTGGATGCTGGGAGGAAGAGAAAGAAAAGGTGGAAGATACCTAGAATCTGTAAGAACGCAGCCGGACAAGGAACAGGGAAGGAACAAGACCAACTGCTGAGGTAGGTCAAAGGTTCCCCGTGGAATGAGCTTCACATGGGCCAGGGAATGCGGCAGGAGGCCCATCCTGCTGCCACCAAGTCCCCAACAGCAGTGATGGAAAGGGACGTCTGTGCCACCATCAGGAGGGCACTGACAAGTCAGAAGGAAAAAAGCCAAAGAAAGGGAAGTTTATGAGGACAAACGCTCTGGCTTTTCAGAACCACTGAGGGCGTCAGCTTAGTTCAGAAATTTTCTGGATGGACTGTCCACTGTGGGCAGGAGTTAGGGATGCAGAAGCAGCATCTCAAGGTCAGAAGCGAAGGCACGGGGTAAAGACGGGGGTGGAGGAAGAGCAGAGTAGAAGACCGAGCTGGGGTCACTAGAAATGCAAGGCCAACCTGGAACGCGGTGCCCCCGAGCACAGCTCATGTTCCAGCAGGGAATCCAGAAGCCAGGGACTCGGGACTGAGCAGGAAACAGACACGATGTCAGACAGGGAACGAGACTGAGAGGCCATCTCCACAGTGTGCCAACCCCAGGGAGGAGAAATGGGTCTCATCTGGGACCCCTGGTGACAAAGCAAATGAGGAAATCGGACACCAGACTCATCCGCCTGGTCATCATCATGATCCAATGCCCACCCATGGCTTTTTTTCTAGAAACCACAGGGAGAGGCTGCTTGCTGGAAAAATCCTACTCGGAAGTGCCCAGGTGAAGCAGCACCATATCCTAATGGGGGCACACGACCCGGTTCAAATCTTCTTTCACAAACAAGAATGCCAGGTGTGTGTGCTGGGAAGCTGGAGGGCCTGAGCTGAGGGAGACGCCAGCTATATGCTGTGCTGTTACTTCTGGGAAGTCAATGAACATCCCAGGCTCTGTGGATGTCTTAGGACTGAGTGCTTGGAGGCCCCCTATTCCTCACATCCCTACATGAACTCCCACCTCCGAAGGTAACCTGGAGAAGTCTCTTTCTTACTAAGAATTTAAGATCTGGGGTGCCTAGCTGGCTCAGTCAGAGGAGCATGCAGCTCTTGATCTCGGGGTTGTGAGTTTGAGCCCCACGTTAGGTGTAGAGATACTTAAATAAATAAATAAATAGATAAATAAATTTAAAAAAATAATTTAAGATCTATAGTCCATCTTATAAGGAAAGGCCCAAGAATGGAAATAATCATGTAAGCTTAGCCAGGGAGTGGGGACCTCTCTAGAACCACTGAAAAGGAGGCACTTAAAATGCAGAAATATAGGTCGGATTTTCAGAAGGTCAGAGGAGAACATGTGAGAATCAGTTCCTAGGTGTGGGCCAACTGCCTTCAGGAAGGTAAAAATGAAGGGAATGTTAAGAACTATTACTTCCGTTTCCTAGAACTATTTATAATACCATGGTGCATATTTTCCTGGAAAATACAACTGAAAAACAGTATCAATTTATCTAAATTCAATAAAGAGGCTGTTACCAAATACAAATCCAAAAAATCACTACCAAAGGAAAAATATTTACGAAAGGAAAAATAAGCCAATCACAACAAAGTAACACAAAATACCTAGGAACGTTCTTGAGATTTCCTATTTAAGAACAACTATAAAACTTGATAAATAGTAACTGGACAGACATACCATGCTCCTGAATGACAACTCTGAATATTGCCAAGATAGCACTATTTTTAGGTTAGGGTTAATTAAATTTTAATCACTATCCCAACGGGGCTTTATTACTCCATAAACTGGAAAATTATTTTTCACATCAGTTGAACACAGTTTGAAAATGTGTTGAATGGATGCATTTATAGAATATTGATTCTTCTTTTATATAGTTTGCATAGGTGCAAACAAAAATGATACAGCCCATTCTATCATGTGATAATTATATTTCTACGAAATCGACCTTATCAAAAATTATCACTTAAAATAATCATTTCAATTAGAAAAGGAAAAATTAAATCTAGAAGTGAGTAGGAATAAAGTTACTTTCCCATAGAAATTTCAATGATAAAGTTGTTTAGTATTTTGTTAGAGTTAAAATAACAGGAGGGGGCCCCTGGGTGGCTCAGTCAGTTAAGCATCCGGCTCTTGATTTTGGTTCAGGTCATGATCTCAGGGTTGTGAGAGCGAGCCCTGCATTGGGCTTTGCGCTTGGCACAGAGTCAGTTTGGAATCCTCCCTCTCCCTCTGCCTCTCCTCCCTCTCGTGTTCTCTCTCTCTGAAATAAATAAAATCTTAGAAAAAAAAGTGATCAAAACTACTGACATCAACAGAAGACAGAGAAATGCTTCCTTATTCGCCTTTTATTCCAGAAGTTTCAGGGCCAGTCCCCTCTGCCACAGATGGCTTTGACTTGGCAGTCTTCATTGCAACATGAATCATAAACGTAAACTGAAACTGAAATCGCAGGCAGATACTGCAACAAAAGCAGGTGTGAGTTCTTCTTGCTCTCTTCAGTTGCAACAGTGGTTTTCCATCTGAGAGAGCCACATTCTCCTTAGAAGCAACTGTGTCATGCATGCAAAGCAGATTCTGGTTAATGGACCATTACACCCAAAAGCATGACGAGAACTCGTCGATAGAAGACATGCTTTATAGCAAAATATCTGGATTGTTGGTTTCTGAGCTTTGCAAATACATGAATTTTTTGTTTTGCTCTTTATAACTGCTTACCACAATCCTTCAGTGAGCATTTACATCTATAGTCATATAGAAAAATTACTTTGTAATAGGAAAAGCAGTATTTAAAAGGAATCTTTAGTTCTACCACCTTACTCTAGCAATTACTTCCCTTTACAGCATTTTCTGCCCATCTTTATCAAATGTAGTTTTTACATCATCATATACACAGCGTCTAATTTTCAGTTTTACATTTTTATTTACATTTTTTATAAGCAGTCATCTTGCTCCATAATCTTCATAATTATTATCTGAATACTCTGAATAATATTCCAACAGAATGATGTAATCTAAGTTAGCATTTCTCTCCAGTTGGGCATTTAGGTTGTTTTTTTCTTCAATAAAGCTAGTGAAAAATCTTTGCATATATTGCGTTCTTATGCTGTTGAATTCTTTTACTGGGATAATTTCCCAGAAATGAGATCATTAGCTCAAAGGGTAGGAAGTTTTATGCCCCTTGGCGGGTATTATGGTGTTTTTCAAAAGGACCGTCCCAGTTGATGCTACGCTCTAGAATGAATAAGGCTTTCTGTTTCCTACTGCTGGACCAGCACAGATCTTGATCATTTTTAAGTTTACTTTTACTAACTTAGTATGGATAAAACACTACCTTAAAACTGCTCTAATCTGCATTCTTTCATAAATAGCAAGTTAAAAATTTTTTTGCCCTACACTTGCTTTTTCTTTGTAGTCACATTCAGATCTAAAATGGAAAGGCTTGTTCTCAGACAGGATCAAACACTGTGCAATGCTAACAGATAAAGCATGGGGATTACACAAGGCTTGGAAACATGCATCAGTCTGCAGACTGGCAGAGCAGGGATCCAAACTTGGCTCCAGCTTGTCCTAGCTGACCTTGGCTCACTGTAAAATGGGACGACAGCTACCCCAGGTGGTTGCTATGAGGACTGAGATCCACTCTGTTGGTGGTTTTCAACCAGAGTATATGTACATCACCTCTGCGGCTTTAAAATTCCTGAAGCCAGATTTTAAAAACAAAACAAATGAGCAAAGGAAGAAAAGAGAGAGGCAAACCAAGAAACAGACCCTTGACTACAGAGAATCAACTGATGGTAACCTGAGGGGCGGGGGTGGGGGGATGAGTGAACGGGTGATGGGTCGTGACGAGCACCAGGTGATGCAGAGAACTGCTGAATCACTATACTGTACACCTGAAATTAATGTCACACTGTATGTTAACTATACTGGAACTTAAAATTTGAAAAAAAATGAAAAAATTACTGAAGACAGGTCTCACCCCCGACCCAGTGAGTCAGGAACTCCAGGGGTGGAGCCCAGGGACGTATGTGGTTTTTAAAAGCACCCATAGAGACTACCCTTCCCCACGGGAGTGTTTCTGCCTCACATTCCAGGTTAAGCACCACAGACACGCAAAGCACACAACACTGCATTCTCATTCTCATTCTCAGAGCTGATCTTGCTTCCTACTTTCACTGAGAAAACAGAAGCAATTATAGACTCCCACCAGCACACCGCCCAGCGTGCCTCTGGATCCACACTCTTACACTCGGCTTCCTCTCCCGCCGCGTGAGCCAGGCTCCCCCTCCACTAGCACACTGATTGCCCTCCCTCTCCACTTACAAGGTCACGGACCCAGCAAATGCCCCCTTTCTCTGGTGCTTCCCTCTCTACCAGATCATTCCCATCATCAGCTTCCGGATATCCGGACACATACTGTCACATCACCTATCTTCACACACACACACACACACACACACACACACACACACCCTTCCTTAACCTCCTATCCATGTCTGGTTTCCACACTATGTCTCTGTTCCCTTTTACAGCAAAACTCCTCAAAAAAGGCTGTTTACACCTGCTGCCACCAATTTTCCTTATTCTCTCTTGAACCCACTCCAATCAGGCTTTCATTTCCTTGGAAACAGTACAGCAAGATCATAAACTATCCCATTTCTAAATCCATCCAAACAATGACAAATTCTTTGTTTCATCCAACTCGATCCACCACAGCTCTTTTAAAATAGCTCATCATGCCTTTCTTGAAGCTTGTTCTTTTCTTGGCTTCCAAGTGAACCCTGTCTTTTGGTTCCTCTCCTACCAAATAGGATGCTCCTCCTCAAATTCTTCTGATGAGGATGGTGTCTCCTCTTCTCCCCAGCCCTGAGCACTGCAGCTCCAAAATGCACTTAGTCCTAGGACCTCTGCTCGACAGTCATTCCTTTGGTGACAGAGTAGTCTCCCTGCTTTAAATCCTATCCATGTACAAATTATTCCCAAGTTTATCCACATATGTCTATGTATGTTGGATGATGTATGTGACCTGTGTTTTTGTTTCTTACTCCCTTTGCCATCTAAGAATATAAATTGCACAAGGACAGAGACTAGGCTTTTCCCTGCAATCTCCCCAGGGCCTGGCACACACTAGGTGCTCAAGATAGATTTGAAAGGATTAAGGCCGGTATCTGCCTCCATCAAACAATAACAGATTTCCGTATCAATTCTTAAAAGAACACTTAGGTAACAGCAACAACAAAGAGCTCCTAGAAAAAGAAGAGATAAGGACTCAACAAAGGGTTTGGAGAATAAATGTTAAGTGTAGAAATCTCACACTGAGCAGAGCAAAATGCTAGAGCTCAAAAAACAGGAAGGACAAGAAAATTAGGCAATCTTTCCAAAACATCGAATATCTGAAGGCCCCACCTGCCAAAAGAGAAGATAAAACCATTCAAGAAAACTTGCTACAACTGTGGCCGCAAGTTTCCCAAATGAAAGGGCCCAGTGAGGGCCCAACATAACGGCTGGCTCATCATGAAGCAATTTCAGAACATCATGGGCACAGAAGGTCCAAGAAGCATCCAGAAAGCAGGAAAATAAATAGGTTTTGCAAAAAAGGAACCAAGGGTTAGAAGAGCACCAGGGTGGAAAACGATTCAAAATGATGTCAAGCTTGTACTCCGATACCCATACAATTGTCCCGGAAGTGTCAAAGTAGAACAGGGCCACTTTCAGACATGTAAGGCTTCAAAAATATTTACTGCCATGTTTTCTTTCCTAGGCAGCTGAGCGAGGACGCACTCCACCAAATGAGAGATGAATCCAAGACCTCGGACGTAACGAGATGGAAAAGCCTGAGAGAGGGGCGAGAAGAATCCCTGGGATGGTGGCTGAGGAGCCAGGGGGGCAGCCAGCCTACGACCCTCCAGACCATGTCAGGAGACCGGGAGGGAGAATTCTTCAAGAAATCAAAATGACCATCTACTGAGACCTAGTCTCTGTCCTGGAAGTGTACACAACCAGGGGGTATTGTGAATATACACTCTGTAAGAAACAAAGCAGACGGAAGGCCCTGATCTTGGGGTGCAGGAGAGGACCAGAGCTCTCGCACCGTCTCAGCCTGTGCACTGCTTACTGATGTGAGCGCCGAAAATAGTTACAACTAAAATTAACTGTACTGGGAGGGGGGTAGAGGAGAGTAAAAACGCCAGATCTGCGGCCACTACAGAGAGGCAATGATTAACAGCTGAAACTGGGATTTGGAGATAAGGAGGTAAATGCTACAAGGAGCAGGTAAGAAAGCCCACAGCCGGTGCCTCTGGGGGTCTGGAGGGCTGCCGGCTTCTGTTTTCCACACAGAGCCACACAGAACCATTTGTCTCTGGAACCACCCACAGAGACATCTCAGGGAAAAATAAAAATTACGTCCGAGGGTCCCACCGCACGGAACTACAGTGGAAGAGGGCTGGTAACAACTTCGCAGACGCGCGAGTTAGCAGCGTGTGTCCAAATGCTGCAGGCGCATGCGCTTTGACCTAGCAGCCCCACTTCCACGAACGGACGAGGAAAACCAGGGCACGGGGGTAAAGGACTGAATGAATTCGGGTATTTGCTGACCACACTCATTCCACTAAAAAATCAAGAAAACAACTGTCATTTCACTCTGCTGAATGATAGCAGATCTCGGCTCAAATCCTAGTACTACTATTTGCTACCTGTGACTGCAGGGACTCAAGTGCATGGAATACAAAAATAATAATATATACCCAACATTTATACGTTGGGAGGAAAAGCTGATTTAACGTGTGAGGTGTGCCTGCTTGGTAAGAGTAAAGGTTCAATACCCGTTCATTATCAAAATGATCTCCTCTGCACTCTTCTGAATTATTTGAATTTCTCTCTTGATGAAAATACATCTTTTGTACAAATACAATAACCCTTTAGTTAAAAACAATTTTATTCTAAAAATACACAAAGCAGAGAAAGAAAAATGACATATAATCCCACCGCTTGTCAATTATATAAAAGAAGTCAGTATGGCCCCATCTGAAACCATCCCTACCCTCCAGGTACCTAGCAATTTTTTTCTCTGCTTATACAGACACACGTACACCCATATAATTCCATTTTCCGATATATTGTATCCATGGCTCCCATCACCTCATTCTTTTTACCTGGTACACAGTATTCCTTGTGGCATGTAGTAAGAACTGAGGCAATCCACTACTGAAGAACTTTCAGAGTATTTCCCATTTTTTGCTACCGCAGAGCCACAATAAGTGTGAACACATACCCTTACATATCAGCTTATTATTAAGATTCCAAGAGGGGGCTGATTCATAAGGAATGGAGTTTTTCTCATTGTTTTTTAAAAAATATTGAATAGACACAAAAATAGTTGTACAAGTCATGTGAGGTATATAGCAACAACAGGGGCGCCTGGGTGGCTCAGTCAGTTGAGCATCCAACTCTTGGTTTCAGCTCAGGTCATGATCTCAGGGTCATGAGATCACCCGGTCGGGCTCTGCACTTAGTGGGGAGTCTGCGTGAAGATTCTCTCCCTCTGCCCCACCCCCCCACCCATATTTTCTCTCTCTCTTTAAAATAAATAAATCTTTAAAAAATAGTAAAGCAACAATACAATATAACCACTGCATGCCCTCCCTCGTTGAACTATCATTATGTTTGAAGTTTCCCATTGCCCCTCCCTGACTCCACAGCAGAGACATTATGAGGTGCCATGTATCAATCTTTTACTTTTTTTCTCTTTGCTAAGAGAAACAAATATCTCATTAATGCTTCCTTTTTCCTATCTTTAATCATTACAACATATAGTATCTTCTCATAGGTTTATAGGCTATTTGCATTTTTTTCTATAAGCTGCTTATTCATTTCCTTTATCTTTTTTTTTTTTTAAAGATTTTATTTATCTGACAGAGAGAGACACAGCGAGAGAGGGAACACAAGCAGGGGGAGTGGGAGAGGGAGAAGCAGACTCCCCACTGAGCAGGGAGCCCAATGCGGGGCTTGATCCCAGGACCCTGGGATCATGACCTGAGCCGAAGACAGACGCTTAACGACTGAGCCACCCAGGCGCCCCTCCTTTATCTTCTTTTGGGCTGATCTGGGTGTTTTATTTTCTGATTTATGGAAACGCTGCATATTGGGGATATTAACTCTCTGTTACTACACATGTTGCAGATAATACCATGCCCTTCACCAGAGAAAGTGTTACATTCCCATGCGGATAGCTCTATTAATT
Organism: Eumetopias jubatus; assembly: GCF_037043125.1. Classification (NCBI taxonomy): domain Eukaryota; kingdom Metazoa; phylum Chordata; class Mammalia; order Carnivora; family Otariidae; genus Eumetopias; species Eumetopias jubatus. The sequence goes on along the minus strand of NW_028274823.1, from coordinate 77,128,306 downwards.
TTCCCTCTGGCCTCCCAACTTTAGGTGAGGATTTGCCCATACACTCTTTAGAATTTTGTTTTATATGTTTAGATCGTTCACTGACACAGACTTTTAGTAGATGGTGGGAAATGGTTCTGCACTTTATTTTCTCCCAAGTGCACAGCCAGTAGGTCTAACAGCTTTTACTGAATAATTCCTTTCGCCATCGATACAGCTACTACACATCCAATTTTCACGCACATACATGGATCCAAGTGTCCGTACGGGTATATGATGCGCGTGTGTGTGTCTATGTGTACACATACGCATTTATGGTGTTTACACGGCTGTTTCACACTCTGTTCTCTTCCACTGCTCTGTCTCGCCCAGGGACCGCCATGGAGCGAGGTCCAAAGAAATCACTCACCTGCCCTTCTTCGTCAAAAGCCATGACCACCACAGCAGCTCCAAACTTCTTAATCTTTCTAGCCTTCGCCAAGAAGTCATCCTCTCCCTCCTTCAGGCTGATGCTGTTGACAATGCACTTGCCCTGGCAGCACTTCAAGCCGGCTTCAATCACGGCAAAATTGGAAGAGTCGATGCACAAGGGCACCTAGATCAGAGGGGCAGGAAGAAGCAGGGAAAAATCACAAGTCACCACGGATTGCCTTCCGAGGGCCAGCTCCCAAACAGTCCTCCTTTCGTATGTAGGAAAACACTACACCAATAATAGTAGTGTGGCAGAAAAAGGATTTTAATGTACTTGTTCTTTTAAAGCCCATAACACTTGGAGTGATTCCGGTCCTACAGGAGACCCCATACATGAGTCCAAAATTTATACACATCAAAGATCACAGCTAAACACCAGGACGAAATCACTGAGCTCAGCTCATCCGCTTCATCCCCAGTTTACACCTTCCAGTGCCTACAGCTTAAACAGGATTCCAGTATCCCTGATCTGACTCTGGGATTAAGGTTTGGCCTCACACCCTCGAGAACAGCCCTTCAGCCAAGTTATTCACATCCAATCTTCCCTTTAGAAAATCAAGTTCCTGACTGGAAACACAAAATTCTACTCTTAGAAAGGAAAAGACGTAATATTTAATAAATGTATATAAGAAAGGACAGAGTTGGAAGGCACAATGAGAACAGGGCCATTTTTACTAGTCTCCATGCATTCATGCCTCTGTTCTGGAAAAGGTGAAAGTAAGGGTTTCGAGGCAGGACTCGAGTCAAGCACAGAAATGAAACAGGGCAGCTGATCTAGGCTCCATTGCTTAAGTCACTCAATAAGTATATAAGTAAGCGACAACCACATGAGGCCCCATGCTAGCCTTGGGGGCAATGACAGAGTAGGTGGCTCCCTGGCTTCCCAGAGCTTTATAAAGATAAACGAGCTTATATAAAGATAAACAAGTAACGACATAAAGTGTGGGGGACGTGAGGGCAGGAGAGGAGCACAGCTGTCATGAAAGCCTGCTTCAGGGGCACCAGACCCCACCTGTGCATGGCAGGGGAGCAGGAGAATCACAGCAAGGTTCCCAGGGCAATCGGCTCTTCCTCAGGCCACATCTCCAAAGGAGAGAGAGCACAACGGAACACGGGATCCTCGATTCTACCCTTTCCCAGCACGCTGGTAATGACAGGTTTGCGGTCAAGTACCAGTGCCAATACCAGGCCAATGTTTTAAAGTGCTGGCTGAGTCTGGTGTCCCAACTCCGCTGGTGAAAATGTGCTAGTCACACCTTTTTACGCTCGACTCCAGATGTTCATAATTTGGCCTCAAATAAATTGTGGTAGGAGGTCCAATCCAGGAAAGATAAGGAAGAACAATGACTGGAGCAATCAGAACAGTAATTAATTAATCATGTCTTAAGTTACACAGGCTGTTCATAGTGAAGGCACTTTTATCTTCAGGGTCCGAGAGTCAGACACAGCAGGTATGACTGCTTCCACCTCGGGGCAGAGGAAGGAAACTCGGGTCAATGGTCAGTTGGCTTGCCTGGGACTGTAAAAGTCTTCCAACTCCCAGCAGAGCCCCCTTCCCATCCCTCAGCTGATGAACAGCGGCTCCTCCTTCTCCGCATCTTAAATTCTCAAAATATTTACTCCCAGAGGAGTGATGAGGCTTTTTTACTGAGGAGTTTAAAGACACAAATGAAAGATGGATTAATGTAATCCACTGCTTACCACAAGACGCCTAACTTAAGCACTGGCTGAAGGCCTAATGAAACACTGACAGCCCCATCTCTCAAAGCACTAGGAAGTTTCTTTAAAAAAGAACTTCACAAATCACTTCCCCATCACAAATGCAATGGTAGAGAAATGAAGTAAAAACTTTAAAGATTTTAGGATCCACCTAAAAAATGTTCTAAAGAAATGGACACACAAATTAGTTTTCATCTTTTAAAGAACAAATGTAAAAGCTGACATATGCTATTTTGATTTAATCTTGTCTTATAATTTTGTTTACTCTGATAAGCCCCAGAAGGTCTCTTCCTCCCGCAGTAAGGAAGAACTGCCTGAGTGACACTGTGCTCAGAATAGAACTAATGTCTTGGTGGGAACAGGCAAGTGTATCCTTCAGAGACGTGGGAAGGAGGTTCTTCGTCCGTCCAGACATCAGAGGAAACTCAATTCTTGTGAGCAGTTCCAGAAGCCTTGGAAACAGCTGAGCTGAAGTCACAGCTCTCTCTGGTTTACATCGAAAGGCTACCATTAGGGAAGAAAGTGACAAACAGAAACTGTTGGGCTTTCACTGTAGGAAAACAGAACAGGGTGTGAGATGACGGATCCCTGGAACAAGTGACAAAGTTAAATGAGTGACAGAGGAGGGCAGGTAAATCCCCTCATTTTGTACAACCTTGGCGATGTCGGGCTCGGAAGCAATGAAGCTGCAAAATCTGGTCATTGCACTCGAACCATCCAGCATGCCATCATCCATGTTGATATCCAACACCTGCGCTCCCATTTCCACCTGCACTTTGGCAACACTCAGTGCTTCCTGAGAGAAGAACGCCAGAGGAGGCAGCATTAGGAGAAGGTGACTCAAGAGAAGTCCTTTCAAATCAGACTGGACGAACCAGCCTCCCCAAGTCCCGGCCTGCTCTCCTCCCGTCCATCGTCACAGTCTGATGATTGGCCTTTCCTCCACATCTCCTCCCGCATGTCAGTTCACAACTCAGAATCCACCAAGGTTCTGTGCTGCCATAAAGAAGCTCAACTCCCTCAGCCTGGCATTCAAGGCCCTCCGTGACCCAGCCCCACTCTTCCCCTCCTGGTTCCCTTCACCCAACCACATCTGTTTCCACTTCAGGGCCACAGATCACGTTGTCTCCTCTGCTTGGGATACAATCCCCTTCCCTTCTGTACTGTTGAGGACCCAGCTCAAGCCCCAGCTCTGCCAAAAAAGTCCTCAGAGAAACCATCCACAACTTCTGTGACTCTTCAGTGCTTGCCAAGACATGCAAAGTGTGTTGCAGACTGTTGGTAAGAGTTACATGAAATAGGAGTTAAATAAAATCCAGCAGGTTTTTATACTGGAAGGCTTTTCAAATCCTTTAATACACTGTCACCTGCTGTAAGTATCCAAGAACAGAATACGCAGCATTTCCCAACTTATGACCACTGAAGGAGTATCTTGTAGGCTCAGTGCTCCAGAAAACATACTTTGGGTGGGAAACATGGCTTATTCCACAATGACCTGCTGCCTCTGTAACTTCTGTAACGACTGTGATCGTTATATCATCGTGGTCTATGAGATCATCATTTCCTCAGCATTTCATGAGCATTAGCTTATTCCTCAAAATAGAGTGTAAGTGTTTGGAACTCTGGAAAGGTCTTAGGTTTCTCCTGCTCTCCTCTGAACAATGCTGGGAAAATATACACATTCCAAAATGCTTTCTAACTAACTGATAAAACAGAGAGTTTATTTTAGGTCTTCATCGTACACTTTGTAATGTAGTAAAATAAATAAGGATAAAATCAATAGTAGCTTCTGATGTTGTCTTATTTTTTCTTTAGCTTAAGAAAACCACATCGAAATTTTAAGCAATCATTGTGACAGAGCAGGCATGAGACCTTTTGCATATGCCACAAGGAAAGACCATTCGTAATGACCCAAGGTTACACAGGAAAAGGATCACAATAAAATTCAGCACATCAAAAAATGTTTTTTCAGTGTCGGCAATGTGTTAAATACTATAAAGAGTCGAGAGCATGCGTCCCAATCCCTGTTCCTGGAGGGCTTACATCTAGCTGAGGGCATATGACATAGTCACACAAACAGCCAGCAGTGTTGCCATGTGAGGTGCGAGTCAAGTTCGAGATGACCTACAAAGCAGGAGAGGGCCAGTCTCTGCGGACTGCAATGGAGGAAGCCACCTCAGAGGGACAGTCTTCAGCTGGCCCCTGGGAGACAGACTGGAGGAAGCAGAGCGGAGACAGCTAGCAACCTGGTGAGACCAGAGATTGAAAGAGCTGGAAAGCAGAGATGCCAATATCTGACCTTTCTCTTCCAGAAAAGTCACGGAGTAAAACCTTGGAGGTCCAACCCTCCCAAATGGGCTGGCTACGATGACATCATTTGTACAAGGTGAGCAAAAATCAGCCCTGGAGCTTCTTTCAGGGTCAGTGCTCCTTCTGTTAAACCACAAAGGCTCGAGGGATCGCTGACTCCGGGAAAACCAGAATCAAATGAGGAGTTAGCCCTAGCGGCCCCCTGACAGATCCCACGCCTCCTCCTGTGTCCTGAAGGCAGGGACAGCAGAGTGGTCTTGGGGTCTATCATTCACTTGCTGTGAACAACAGGCGAGTCGTTTGCCTTCCCCCAGATGTACGTGGGAAAAATAGGGGTAATAATGGAACCTATCTCATGGGTCTGTGAGGATTCGGTGAGTAATGATGGAAAGCGCCTCGCACCATGACTGGCACATAGTAAGACCCTACTAAAGGCTAGATATTATTACTCCCATCCGCTTTCATGTTCCTAAGTTGCCCTCTGTCCTCAGTATCAAATCTATCAAATCTGACAGCTCAAAGGTATACCACAGAATGGCCACAATAATCAAAAAGTAAATAGAAACATGGCCAACTGAAGAATGCTATGTAACTACTAAGGGTCATCAGGATTTCAGAGAGGAACGAACAAGAAAAAAAAGGCATGGGTGCAGAAGCAAGTCTTCTGGAATGTTCGGGTGACAGGCTGGGATGGGAAGACGGTCTGGTGTCTAAGTGAGCTAAATGAATGGTGGCCTAAAGAGTTTGGATTTTCTCCCACCTGCACAAAATGCGACCCCTGTGAAAGCTTCTGATCGGGGGGAGGGCTGTGACAGGAGCTCACAGCGGCAGCAGCAGGAATGCAGGGCAGAGGGCAGACAGCACCTGCCAGGAAGCAGCAAAGCAGCTAAGCAGGCCTTGTCGGTGTGCCTCAGAGGGGCGCCACTGAGGGCTACCATGGAGCAGTAACTAGTAAGTCCATGAAGGCTGATAAATGGGTCCTTTCTTGGTGATTAAAATGAAGTCTGCTTTGATACTGATTTCTGGAAAATCTATTTCCTAAAGCTTGCAAAACCTCCAAGTGACAGTTGATGATAAAATAAATCATCACGAAAGCCCAGACTAAATTCCTCCAATGTTTAACTTACTATTCTAATAAGAAAAAAAAAAAAAAAATCCATCCGGCTGTGTAGGGTAGGCTCTGTGGGGATCAGAGTTTGCTGACCCACAGAGTGACCAAGCTGAGAAATACTATGGCTAAGCCGTCATGCAGACTCTCCAAGGCAGGGGCCTATTCCTTCTTTTCTGTGTGCTTGTTTATTTTAGTCTGGAGCCAGCAGAATCAAGACCACCGCACTAGTCAGCTGTTGGATGTGGTCACGAGGAAGTAACTAGGAATGCTCTTGGCTTCCCCTTTCCCTGTAAGGATTTGTGAGAAGCCAACATGAAGAGTATTCTCAAATTCTTAAACTTACTTCACAGTTAATAGAAATAGCCAGAACCTGGATCCCTCCCACCTCACCCCACTTCAGACCCCAGAGGCAGTTCTTTTTGACAAATATTAATAATAGCAGCTTCCGTCTTACAAAGCCGCAGGCTCCCACCCGCCCACCTGCTGCAGACACACGTGACCGTCCTCCTCACGGTCCCCAGAAGCTCTGCTAAGAGCGCTCCCGAAGGCAGAGCTGTCTCATTTACATGCTGTCTAGCCAAAAACATGGCAGATGCCTCAAGGGTCTTAATGAGATGCTCACTTCATAGTTTCCTGCCATGATGAGTTTAGCAAACTTCCTGGATCCTGCCACGTTACAGCGCTCTCCAATGTTAACAAAGTTGGTGTACGGTCCGATCCTGAAGGGCTCTAGACCTTAAAAGGAGAAGCATTTTGAAAATTTTCTGAAAAGTCATATGATGACATGAGACAGACAGAAAACAAATGTTTTCATTGAGAAAGAAGCCTCGGCGGCACAGCCCATAGGACCAGAGAGGATCCCTGATGTGGGATTAGGACCGTGGCCCCCTCCCCCAGGGATATTTAAACACAACAAAGGCTACATGTTACAGCTACATGGACACCCAGAACTCCCACAAGAAGTATTTTCGGAGTGGAGATGCAAAATGTTTCTAAAGAACTGCTTCATACCAGCTCTGAGAAACAAGGAAACATTATCATCATACCCCTATTTCACCAAGAGTGGGGGGTGGAAGCCGTGAAGGTAGAATCGAAGGATCACTCTGCAGCTGTCCACCCAGACATCAGCTTGAAGCCAGATGGAGTAAGCTTTCGTCATCCCACCAGCCGTGAGCTGAGAGCTTTACCGTGTGTCTTTGATCCAGGGGCCAAGAACCCATAACCAGCAAGGACGCATGAGATCACAAGGAAGGACCCAGGCTGAGCCCTGGGAGACAGGATTTGCCGCGGCACACCCCCCACTCATGAGCTGATGCTGGAAAAACCGGGGCTCTCTGCACCTCTCTCCTTATCTCTCTCCTGTTACAGGCCAACTGAGGGGCGAATACCAGCTTTCTAATTATGAACACATTCACGGAGGTAAAAAGCAAGATGAGGCGTAAAGTATCACTAGAGAAACAGCCCTTAACTGTTTTTGTTCTACTTGTTCTATTGAAAGTGTGAGGCGAGGGGGGCTTGCAGCGTGGTTACAGGCAGGATGGAGGGACAGCCAGCCGCGGGTTCAAAGCCCAGGGACACTTCTTTCATAGCCTCTGATCGTATAAAAGAGAGACATAAAAGGATGGTTTTTCATAATTGTTTTACACATTTCATAGCACTATTACAAAAATGAGACTAGAGAACACTGATAAGCATAAAATTAGCACCAGCAATCATTGCCATTGTTGTCAATAAAAGAAAATGGCTTTTGTGTCCTTTGTCAAAGCACTGGTTGAGAAAGAACAAAATATCAGGGAGAGGAAAAAAACGAATATGAGATGAGTAATCACAAAAGTGTTCCCGACTGTTTAAGGGACTGGGGAAGCTATCCCTTCCCAGTTTTGTCCTGTCATTTCTTCCCACTGGGAGTGACCCTCCGAGGGAGCTGCAGGGTGGTCCCGGGCCTTAGTCAGACCCGGGAGCGCGCAGGGCAGGCAGACAGCCGGGCCAAAGCGTAAATGCTCAAGGGGCCCTGCATCATCGCCCTATGAGCGCCGCATACAGAGGGCTTCTCATCGGTTATACATGTGAAGTATCTGATATAAAAACTACAATTTTCTTAAGTTTGTAATCCATGAAAGAGTATGTTTGATGTCATTCTTTTAAAATCTGATTGCAGGTGATTTTTAAAGCAATTTAGAAATAGCACATGAAATTCAAATCAGAAGAAGAGGATTCTTTTATTCTTACATCTAAATTCTTTTTTAAAAAATCATATCTAGGGGCGCCTGGGTGGCTCAGTCAGTTAAGCATCTGCTTCGGGCTCAGCGCATGATCCCGGGGGTCCTGGGATAGAGCTCCGTGTCGGGCTCCCTGCCCCGCGGGGAGCCTGCTCCTCCCTCTGTCCCTTCCCCTGCTTGAGCCCGCTCTCTGTCAAATAAATAAAATCTTAAAAAATAAATTAAAATAAAAATCATATCTAAGTGGTTCTCTTCTTGTTTCAATTGTGGCAAAGCCTGACTATTTAAACTGCTAGTCCTTGGCTGAAGCAAACAATAGTTTTAAGATCTAAGGATGACATAAACTATCCTACCACACCTCTCTCTGTTTTCTGGAGAATAAAAAGAAAACAAGGAAGACTGAAGAGGGTTTTTAACCCAACTTCACACTCACTCACTGGGATGAATTCGATGAAGTTATATTCCAACTGAGAAAAGTAGGTGTTCCTTTTACTTTCCCTTGTATTTTATTTCAATTTTCTTAGAGGAACATAAGGAACAAAAATACTTAAATTCAGAGAAATGCTAAATTCTAAATTATTAGGGTGCCTAATTTCCCATGTGCGCTATTTGCATGTTCTCTAAGAATCTGTGTGTATATTATATATATATACATATATAATATACACACAATTGTTTTCCTTAGAAATGCTACCTAACAATACATCATTGAAGTATTATGGGGAAAACATAAAATTTAAAGTTATGTTTCTAATGGATGGCATGATAAACTCTTTTATTAACGTTCCTTATTTGAACATCAACACTCATTCTCAAAAAGGGAAGCTGCCCACCTTATGGGACTGTCGAGCACCAGAGAACAGTCAATACCACACCTCTTTGTAAAGTCCTAAATACATGGTGAATCTAAAATGGCGACAATAATGTTGTAGAAGCAAGCACAATTTTCTATGAAGAGGCTGCTGTTGTGACAAACCATTGAGCCTTGGAATTTTCAATAACTAATAGCAAGTCTGACGATTAAAACAACCTGTGGCCAAGAATATGTTTTCAAAGCAGTACCTCACAGAGCCAGGACCATGTGAGTTCTAAATCTAAGCAAGGGCCCCACCTGGGCAAACCACCTGTGCCTTCTGCCCATTTCCCACCCCTGATCTTCACTAGAATTCATCTAAATGCAAGAAAAAATATGGACGCTTCTTTGACCTAAGAAACAAGTTATTTGCCACACACATCACTACCACTTAGGATAAACATATGAAATTAACCCACAAATGGTTTCTGAAATGATAAAAATCATGTCTTTATCACTTACCAGATAGTAACATATGCTCTTCAAAAACAGTGGCAGGTGGAACTCTAGGCTTACAGTTTTTCACAGCTTTAGCAATCTCCCTGAGTTAAAAGAGAAAACATTGCCTCCATTAATTCAGAATAAAATAAATTTAATTAACTAATTCCCAGCTATGAAATTAAGCCTATTTAACATAACTATGCACATAATTATATACCTAATTCCAAATGTGCAGCAACAGTTATGCCTTTTAGTTTTCTCAGCAATGCAGAAAATGAATGTGTCAACTTTAACTTTTCTGTATTTTCCCAGTCTGCTGTGTACTGACTGCACGAGCTTCTGCCCTCAAGAGATAGAAACCGAGATACGCGATGGTTTACACAAATGCAAACAGCAAATCTCCTTTCTTTCTCAAACCCATAGATGCCCTTTACTCCACGAAATATGTGCTTGCTTCTTAGTGGTTTAAAAGAAAAAAAGGCTTCATCGTTGAGAAGGAGGAGCATACAGGAGAGGTGCCAGGATTGGAGGCCCGTGTTTCAGGTCAGTTTTTCCCGGGCACAGAAAGCACAGAGTAGGGAGGGACCATTGTAATAAATCACTAAAACTCCAAGATGATTAGTCTTCAAAATTTGCTTTGATTATACATATACTTTTTAACCTTATTGGCTGTGGTAAATTATGTCTTTGATCAACCTGGAAAAATCTGGCTACTCCACTAAATTTATCAGGGCCAGTATGAACTCCTCGCTCTGCTGCCCCCTAGACTGGTATGCCCAAGTAAAAGCAGCACGCACACACACACACACACACACACACACACACACACACACACACACGTAGGAGATAAGTAGATACAGACATATATATACCTGCATTTCGATACACACGGACACAGAAACACAAACACACAGGTATTTTTAAAACAACTCTTTTTAAAAAGGAGGAGATAACCTTAAAAACAAAAAGAGATCCAAAGATTTAAAAACAAAAAGAGATCCGCCTTCAACTATTGATAGCTTTTAGATACTATTTAAAAGATATTTCAGGGGCGCCTGGGTGGCTCAGTCGTTAAGCGTCTGCCTTCGGCTCAGGTCATGATCCCAGGGTCCTGGGATCGAGTCCCACATCGGGCTCCCTGCTCCACGGGAAGCCTGCTTCTCCCTCTCCCACTCCCCCTGCTTGTGTTCCCTCTCTCACTGTCGTCTGTCAAATAAATAAAATCTTAAAAAAAAAAAAGATATTTTTAAAAAATTCCATAGGCTCTTCACAGAGTCTATCACAGAAGCCAACAAAAGCAGTGAACTGTTAGGTACTTCAGGATGGCAGACACATCGTGTGCACAAAAACAGACTCAGAACAGTGAGATGACTGGCTCAAAACAGGATCATCAGTCATGGGAGAGAAAAAACAAATTACAAACAGTCTGAAACTGGATTTTATTCCACCTCTTATTCCTCTTATCAGTCACAAAATGGCAAGGACTTGGAACACATACTCCACCGGGCTCTTCTTCCACACCGCCATGCTTCACACGCTCACTCAACAACATGGAGTACGCAATGACCTTAAGGTGCCTGGTTGTCTTACTGTCTTCCCCTTCCATGAGACAATTAATGGAGACATGTACTTGCCCACAAGATATATGAACCGTCCCTCCTTAATTTTCTGAATACTAGTATTTAAGGATAGAATATCATGATATCTGGAATTTGTTTCACAATATTCTAAGGGGGAAAAAGTTGGAAAATAGACAAAAAAACAATAGCAAAATCTAGAAAATTATCGAAACTCTGTGGTAGGCACATGGAAATTCATTTTATTATTTTTCTACTTTGCTTTTGGAATTTTTCACAATATAAAGGCATCTCGGTTTGCTAGGGCTGCCAAAATAAAATACCACAGGCTGAGTAGCTTAAAGAGCAGCAATTCCTCAAGGTTCCGGAAGCTAGAAATTGAGACGAAGGTGTGTGGACAGGGCAGGGCCAGTCTCCCCTCAGGCCACTCTGGCTTGGAGACAGCTGTCTTCCCCCTATGTGTTCACTCGATCCCTTCCTCTGTGTGTCTGTCTCACAAAGACACCAGTTACACTGGATTAGGGTCCACCCATAGGATCTTGTCTTACCTTCATTATCTCTTTAAAGATCCTATCTCCAAATACAGTCACGTTCAAAGGAACTGGGCGGCTGGAACTTCAACACATGAATGGTGGGGGGGTGGAGGACATGACTGGTCCCATGACAAAAGATAGCGCATTTAGAAGTGATTCCTACCTGATATGATCTGGTGTCGTACCACAGCAACCACCCACTATATTGACCAAGCCATCCACAGCAAAGGCCTGCATTTCGGAAAAGAAAAGGTTTCACAGAGCCCATCTGAATTCTAAACTCGCCTCCACCAATTTAGCAGAAGGAGATCTATGTTTCCTGAATAACGAATTTTTCATTGTAAAGAGAGTTAAACATACTTAATCCAAGATATAAAGCTTTCACGCGCCTTGGATGTAAGTTTAAAAGCAGTAAACAGTTCAGATGCTATGAAATCCTTTACACCATTTATAAGTACAATGACATAATCATTTGCCTACTTGGTCATAATAGAGATTTCTTTTTTTTCCCCATATGCTGAGGTGAATGACTGTGAGCTGGAGAGTGTATCGAATAACACATACAGTGAGCATCAGTTTTTATATTTAAGTTAATTTTAAATTTTAATGAACTAAAAATTCAGGGGCGCCTGGGTGGCTCAGTCAGTTAAGCATCTGCCTTCAGCTCAGGTCATGATCCCAGGGTCCTGGGATCGAGTCCCGCATCAGGCTCCTGAGCAGGGAGCCCACTTCTCCCTCTCCCTCTGCTCCTCCTCCTGCTCATGTGCGCATGCACACTCTCTCTATAATAAATAAAATCTTTAAAAAAATAAAGAACTAAAAATTCAGTTCCTCAGTCACATTTCAAGTTCTGCAATAACCACATGGTAGTGGCTACATACTGGGCAGTGTGGGTCTAGAGTTTAACCATACGCTAGTTAGCAAAAGACAGTAACTGAGGCAGGAAGTCAAGAAACTGAGAAGTCAGAGTATTGGAAAGATCATCTACGAGATAAGGAACTGAAATCACAAGAATCAAGTCAGAAATCATTTAGGAGGGAATGTTAGTGAGCCAAAAGTTGAAAGTTCAAGGAATGAGGAAGAGACCCGGGAGTTAGTGGGCAGTATGGTCCCATGACCTGGAATTCAAAGATGGGAGGTATGTGGGCGATAAGGTGTGCAGGTGTCAACAGGGAGCAAGGAGGACACCTACTCCACCCAGCAGTTTGGTTGGGGCGGAGTGGGGAAGGAAGCCACCACAAGAGAGGATTGCAGAAGACAGCAAAGTTTCAATTAGTCTGGGTCCAGCCCGATTGGGGATTTTCCAACAGCCCCAGGGCCAGATGGGGAGAAAAATACTGCCGGTGAGCCCCTCCCTCTGCCTCTACCATCATAATTCAGAGTGGGTAAGCTTTTGTTATATAGACACTGGGATTTCTTTAGGAGAAAATTCTATTTCTAAATATTCTAAATCTAAGATTCCATTACTCCATCTCTTAAAAAACCAAATGAAAGACCATCCTTAACCTTCAGTTGCGTGGCCATCATATGCGGAGTTTCGTCGTAGTCACCAAACGTGTTGGGAAGACCTAAGAAAGCACATTTCAAGCATTACTGAAAACCATCTTAACAAATAGGCTAGTGTCTGTGAGGCTGCAGGTTTAAAAGTTTGGAAATTTTATATTTATAATTAAATAGTGATTACTTGCAAAAACAAATAATAGTTCTTAATATTGAACACAGTAAATGCAGAGATACACCTCTCCCCCCACCCCCAAAAAAAAAAATCACAGAGACAAATAAACAGACTATTTCTCTTCCATTTGAAAGAAAAGAGTCACTACTATATGGGACAGAATTTCTCCAACCCCATCCCCTTCCCACAGAGGAAACTCAATCTTGCCAGCTAGCTGCTTGAGGGTAGAGGCTGGGGACTACTACATACCCTTTGAACTAATGAGCACCTGGCGATATGAATTAAAAACAAACTCAAAACACAACCAGTTCTCAAATAAATTTTTCCAAGTTCAAAGATTCAAATAAATTTTCCCAAGTAAAATTTTAGCATCAAATTAACCAGTTTCCTGTTTTATCTATTAGCTCCTTCCAGTTATCTTACTCCTTCTGGTGAAATAAAATTTGGTGAGCATTAAGATATACATATTTCAAGAAAGAAAGCTGGAAAATGATGGTTAGCCGTAAGGAGCTAAGCAAATACTCAAAAACATTCACCAGGAAATCTGGTTAATGCAGAATGGGTTACTAATTTCTAATTGGATAGTTTGAGAACGGTCTATAAATATCTGTATCTGTATCTATACATAGTAAGCTAGAAGTGCTAACTTTTAGAAAAGAAAAAGCTGACAAAGGTTGTTAACACAGAACAGAGAGGAGGGCTCCCTCTCCTCTTCTTTTCACTCATCTCTTTGGCTATGTTCCCATGGCCAGCACTGTCACCCCCAAAGCAAGGCTCTGTAACTGGGCTTCATTCCCCCAAAGTTCTGTCCAATCCTGAAGCTTGCAGGCTGAGTCAAATTGTTCCTTCAGGTCTACAGACAAGCAGTGGTCTAGACCCAAATACTCTTCATTTAGAAAATGGCCACTGAATTTCAACTACATACCAAGACCAGCAAAACAAATTCTTTCAGCCAAACTCTTTTAACCCTACCTACCCTGTCGTGTGTATTTGGATTTACCCGTGTGCAACTCCCTAGAAATACACACCTGCATTGGGATAACAGAGGACATAGGCTGTTGTACATTTTCCAATTGTTTCAATAAAAGGTCTCATTTCAGCTGCACCCAGAGCACAGTTTAATCCAATGCTGTAAAAACAAAAAGCAGGTATCAGAAGCATCATCTTGTATGCAAGGTATTTATGTATATAAAACATTACAATAAAGAAAGGACTATATTTAAAACCAAGCAGATAATAAATCTCCACTTTAGCTTTAGCACCTTTATGCAGATATAGTCAAAGCCATTTCACTGAAGTCCCTCTGAATGTTTCTGTCCATGTCTCCAATGTCAGACGATCTTACAGCTAAAGGCCCCTGCCTGTGGTAGCTCCTTTAAGAATTTGACAGTTTGGTTACCAGTATACCGAAAACAGAAATGCCAGCAAACTACCAGTGCTAACAGACGTCTGATCTGAAAGCAATACTTATGAGAAGGAGAAAAGAAAATCATGGAGGTAGAAGAGAAGGCACAGTAATGATACATGGAAGCCACTGTGGGAGTCCAGAAGACCAAGACTGAGTAGTCATTGCTCTATAACTGACTTGCAAGGTGACCTTGGCCTTACAGTTTGTCCTCTTATAAATTAAACTGATTTATCTATAAAACCAAGTTTCATTTTGCATATGAAACTTACTGATTCAAATGAAACAGATCCAAACAGAGCTGCTCTAACTGAAGTTTTTAGGGTGGAGGGCCTGAAACCCCTCCAATACCACTCTCAGAGGGGCCCCTGGGGCCCTCAGGAATTCAGAAATTAACTAGGAAGATACTAGACCATTTCAATTGTTTTCTTTTACAATGATTCCTAAGTGCAATGTGATACACTAGATTAGATCCTGAGGCAGAAAAAAAGGGCAATTGTGAAAACACTTGAAATCTGAATAAAGTCTGGAATTTAGTTAATAGTAATACTATTCTTAGTTTGACAAAAGGACCATAGTTATGTAAGATGCTAACATTAGGGAAAACTAGATGAAGAGTATATGGAAATTCTCTCTACTGTCTTTGCAACTTTTCTTGTAAATCTGAAATTACCCCAAAATAAAAAGTTTATTTAACAAATACACACAACACCCATTCATGATAAAAACTCTCAGCAAACTAGGAATTGAGGGGAACTTCCTCAACTTGATAAAGAACATCTACAAAAAAACCTATAGCTGACATCATAACTTGATGTAAAACTAGACGCTTTTCCCCTAAGATGGGCAACAAAATAGAGAATGTCCATTTTCAACTCCTACTTGATATTATACTGGAAGTCCTGGCTAATGCAAGAAGAGAAGGAAAATACAAGCTATACAGATTGGAAAGGAAGACATAAAACCATCTTTATTCACAGACAGGATGTAGAAAATCCCAAAGAATCAACTAAAAAATTCTTGGAACCAATAAGCACTGATAGCAAGGTTGCAAAATACAAGGTTAATATACAAAAGTCAATTGTTTACCTATATCCCAGCCATGAGCTATTGAAATTAGAAATTAAAAACACAATACCATTTGCATCAGCACCAAAACAGATGAAAGAGTGGGGTATGATTCTAACAAATATGTACAAGACCTACATGAAGAAAACTACAAAATGATAAGACTCAGAAGAAAGAAATCAAAGCAAATCTAAGTAGGTGAAAAGATATTCCATGGACATGAACAGGAAGACTCAGTATTATTAAGATGCCAGCTCTTCTCAATTTTATATATATATATACATATATACATATACTCATTCACACAAACCCAGGGAAAATTCTAGCCAGGTATTTTGTAGCTATCAACAAAATGACTCCAACATGTATATGGACAGGCAAACAACCCAGAGTAGCTAATACAATATTGAAGGAAAAGAACAAAGTTGAAGGACTGACACTAAAAGCTAAAGTAATCAACGATATTGGTGAAAGAAGAGACAAAGAGATCAATGCAATGAAACAGGGAGTCCAGAAAAAGAAACACACAAACACAGTCAACCGATCTTTGATAAAGCAGCAAAGGCAAGCCAACGGACAAAGGACTCCCTTCTTTCAGCAAACAGTGCTGGAACAAATGGACATTCACATGTGAAAAAATTCGATGAGACACAGACCTTACACCTTTCACAAAAATTAACTCAAAATGGATCACAGACCTAAATATAAACTGCAGAACTATTAAAGATATAAAGATACATAAAAAGATAACACAGCCTGAAACTAATATTATACCATATGTTTACTAACTGGAATCTAAATAAAAACGTGGAAGAAAAAAAAAGAGGTAACATGGGAGAAGACTTAGGTGGCCATGAGTTTGGCCATGAGTTTTTAGATAAACACTGAAAGTAGGATCAATGAATGAAAAAGCTGATACGCTGGACTTCACTAAAATCAACAACTTCTGCCCAGTGAAAGACACGATGCTGTTAAAAGCATGGGAAGACAAGCCACAGACTGGGAGAAAATATTTGCAAAACACATATTTGATAAAATAAGTGGTAACCAAAAGATAAAAAATTCTTAAAATTCAACAATACATATGCACCTAACGTAGGAGCAACAAAACATATAAACATTATTAACAGACTTAAAGGGAGAAACTGACAGCAACACAACAACAGGGGACTTTAGTACACCACTTCCATCAATTGTGATCATCCAGGCAGAAAATCAATACGGAAACATTGGTCTTAATAAGACACATTAGACCAACGGACTTAAATGATATATACAGAACCTTCCATCCAAAAGCAGCAGAATACACGTTCTTCTCAAGTGTACACCGAACATTCCCTGCAACACATGTTAGGCCACAAAACAAGTCTCAAAAAATTAAAGAGAAATCATACCAAGCATCTTTTCCAACCACAATGGTAGAAAACTAGAAATCAATTACAGGAAGAAAACTGGGAAAACTACAAATATGTGGAGATTAAACATGTTACTGAACTACTGAGTCATAGAAGAAATCAAAGGAGAAATTTAAAAATACCTAGAGACAAGTGAAAATAAAAATACAATACACCAAAATCTACGGGAGGCAGCAAAAGTGACTCTCTAAGGGGAAAGTTCAGAGCAAGAGAGGTCAACCTCAAGAAACAAGAGAAATCTCAAATGAACAATTTCACTTTACACCAGAGGAACTAGAATAAGAATAAACGAAGCCCAAAGTTAGCAAAAGGAAGGGAATAATAAAGTTCAGAGTAAAAATAAATGAAATAGACAGGGCACCTGGGTGGCTCAGTCAGTTAAGAAGCCAACTCTTGATTTCGGCTCAGGACATGATCTCAGAGTGGTGAGACTGAGCCCCACATCAGGCTCTGCATTCAGCAGAGAGTTGGAGCCTGCTTGAGATTCTCTTTCTCTCTCTCCCTCTGCCCCTCCCCCTGCTTGTGTGCTCTCTCTAAAACAAATAAATCTTTAAAAAAATATAATAAAAAAATAAAATACAGACTAAAAAGACAAATAGAAAAGATCAATGAAACTCAGAGCTGGTTCTTTGAAAAGATAAACAAAATTGACAAACCTTCAGCTAAACTCACTGAGAAAAAAGGAGAACCCTCAAATAAATAAAATCAGAAATGAAAGCAGAAGTTACAATCGATACCACAGAAATACAAAAGAATCATAAGAGACTATTATGAACAATTATATGCCAACAAGTTGAAACTTCAAGAAGTGGAGAAATTCCCAGAAACTTACAACCTTCCAAGACTGAATCGCAAAGAAATAGAAAATCTCAATAGACCAATTACTAGTAAGGAGCCTGAAGCAGTAATCAAAAACCTCCCAAAAAACAAAAGTCCAGGACCAGAAGGCTCCACTCGTGAATTCTACCAAAACGTTCAAAGAAAATGTCATACCTATCTTTCTCAAACTCTTTCAAAAAATTGAAGAGGAGGAAATGCTTCCAAACCTCCTTAAGAGGTCAGTATTACCCTGATACCAAAACCAGACAAGGACAGCTCCAAAAAAGAAAATTACTGGCCAATATCCCTGATGAACACAGATGCAAAAATCCTCAACAAAATATTAGCAAACCAAATTCAACAATACATTAAAAGGATCACACCATGATCAAGTGGGATTTATTCCAGGGGTGCAATGATGCTCCAACATCTGCAAGTCGGCCGATGTAATATACTGTGTGAGCAGAATGAAATCTTAAAAACCACACGATCATCTCAAAAGATGTCGAAAAAGCATCTGCCGAAATTCAACATCCACTTATGATAAAAACTCTCAACAAAGAGCGTATAGAGGGAACATACCTCAAGATTATAAAAACCCTATATGGCAAACCTACAGCTAACATCATACTCAATAGTGAAAAGCTAAAGCTTTTCTTCTAAAACCAGAAAAGGATGCCCACTCTCTCCACTTTGATTCAACACGGTATCAGAAGTTGTAGCCACAGCAATTGGGCCAAAAGAAATAAAAGGCATTCTAATCAGAAAGAAGTAAAACACACTATTTGCAGATGATACGAACTCTACAGAAAACCCTAAAGACGCCACTAAAAAAATTGCTAGAACTAATAAATGAATTCAGTAAAGTTGCAGGACACAAAATTCATATACAAAAAAAATTCGTTGCATGTCTATACACTAATAGCAAACTATCAAAAAGAGAAATTAAGAAAACAATCCCATACAACTGCATCAAAAAGAATAAAATACCTAGGAATAAATTTAACCAAGACGTGAAAAACCAGTATACTGAAAACCGTAAGACACACTGATGAAAAAAACTGAAGATGACACAAAGAAATGGAAAGATATCCATGCTCGTGGAATAAAAGAATACTGTGAAAATGTCCACAGTACCCAAAGCAATGTACAGATTCTAAAGCAATCTACAGCACAATCCGTATCAAAATTCCAATGCATTTTTCATAGAACTAGAACAAATACTTCTAAAATGTATATGGAACCACAAAAGACCCTCAAAGCCAAAACAATTCTGAGAAAAAAAAGAAAACTGGAGATATCACATGCCTGGATTTCAGACCATGCTACAAAGCTGTAGTCATCAAAATAGTATGGTATTGGCCTAAAAACAGACACACAGATGAGTGGAAGAAAAGAGAGCCCAGAAATAAATCCATGCATATACAGTCAATTAATTTACAACAAGAAAGGCAAGAATATGCACTGGGGAAAGCACAGTCTCTTCAATAAATGGTGCTGGGAAAACTGGACAGCCACATGAAAAAGAGTGAAACTGGATCGCTGTCTTACACCAGACACAGAAACAAACTCAAAATGGATTAAAGACTTGAATATAAGAATGGAAACCATAAAACTCCCGAGAGAAAACATAGGCAGCAAGCTCCCTGATATCCATCTTAGTAATGTTTTTTTGGGGGGGATCTGATTCCAAAGACAAGGGAAACAAAAATGAAAATAAACAATTGAGACCACATCAAACTAAAAAGCTTCTGCACAGTAAAGAAAACAATCAACAAAACTAAAAGGCAGCCTATGGAATAGGAGAAGATATTTGCAAATCATACATCTGGTGCTCACTTTGGCAGCACATGTACTAAAAACAGAACGATACAGAGATCAGCAGGCCCCCTGCGCACGGATGACATGCAAATCATCTATCTGATAAGGGGCTTATATCCCAAATATATTAAGAACTCATGCAACTCAATAACAACAAAAAAATCCAATTAAGAAATGGACAGAAGATCTGAATGGATATTTTTCCAAAGAAGATACTCAACAGGCCCATGAAAAGATGCTCAACATCACTCATCATCAGGGAAATCCAAATCGAACCCCAATGAGAGATCACCTGACACCTATCAGATTGGCTGGTATCAAAACGACAAGAAACAACAAATGCTAGGGAGGATGTGGAGAAAAGGGAACCCTTGTGCACTGTTGGTGGGGATGCAAACTGGTGCAGCCACTACAGGAAACAGCAGGAAGGTTCCTCAAAAAATGAGACAGAAATACCATATAACCCAGCAGTTCCACTACTGGGTATCTATCCAAAGAAAATAAAAACACTAATTCAAAAAAAATACATGTATCCCTATGTTCAACTGCAGCATTACTTACAATAGTCAATGAGGGTATGATGCTAAGTGAAATAAGTCAGAGAAAGACAAACGTCACATGATTTGACTTGCACGTAGAATTTAAAAAACAAAACAAAACGAAACCCAGACTCACAGAAGAGAACAGACTGATAACTGCCAGAGGGGAGGGGCCTTGGGGCTGGAAGTAATATGGGTGCAAATCAAGAAGCACAAACTGCCAGTTACAAAAGAGTAAGTCACTGGGATGTCATGTACATCATGGGGAATACAGTCAGTAATATGGTGTTAACTTTGTACGGGGACAGACGATAACGAGATTTATTGTGGCAATCGTTTTGCAATGTACACAAATGTCAAACCACTATGTTGTACACTTGAAACTAGTATAATATTTTAAGGCAGTTATACCTCCATTTAAAGAAAAAAAAAAAAGACTGCACAGCTAAGTTACAAGCCTTGAAGAGACCTGTTCGGTTGCACCGGTCTCCATTTAGAATGCTTTTACTCTTTTTTTTTTTTTTCAATCTTGTGCTACTGTCATCCACACTCAACACCAGATAATAAACTAATTTTTTTTTAAATCATCACATTATCATTAGAAAGGATCCTAGACTTTTTCTAAACTTCGTTCCGATCCTAACTCATCCGGTTCAATAGTAAGGTGGCTTCAGGTCCTCATTTGCGGCATGAGAAAACAATGCCCAATCAGCAGTGAGGGTCAAGTGAAAGTAACATCAGTAATACGAAAATGTTTCAGAAAAATGCAGTCCTTCTCCTGCTGTTTGCTCATTCTAACACATCCATCTGCCTCTGCCTAGTGAACTCTGACTCATGCTTCAAAAACCAGCTCAAGTGTCACCTTCTCGACAAAGCCATCCCTGAATCTCACAAGGACAACATTAATCCGTCCTCTGTCCGGCCAGATTTGTGTTCATACTTCTGTACAGCAGTTGATATTTCATATTTGTTAACAGGACTCCTCTATACTAAGACTTAGTATTGAACTAGAAAGAAAACCAGTAGGCACTACTCAGAGTTCTGAACCTGGAACAATATAAATAAGACCTGATACAATTCTCCAATTCCTGGGCTGCCTTCCATCCACCTATCTGTCCATTCGGTCTGTAAGATTCCTAACAAATCAGAGACCAAATAAATTCTCTCTGTGAATGGGCTACAGATGAATGCTGAAGACATAGAAAGAATTACAGGATAACAATAAAAAAAAAAAAAGTGAAACCACTGAGTGGGTCAAAAGTTAGAATTCATTGCATGTTTGCTTAAGGAACAGAAATATAAATTTTTGAAGCTGCATAAAGATATCATCCTTGGATTCCCGCCAGTGAGGCAGGGAGTGGGAGAACAGCCTCTAAAGATGTCCTCTGGGAACAGTCAAGCAGACTAAAGAGCAACATGACACTTGGGGCAATGCAGGGGGTTTCATCTACACATCTAGGGGTTCCAACTAGATCACAAATTAAGACTCAGTAAAGGGGGCGGGGAAGAGAGCAAGAGAATAAAAGGAGGAATGCTCAAAATATATGAGGGAAGACAAAAAAAATCGAAAGTAAACTAGATAAGGTTTGTCCTCAGAGACCCCTACATTTTCCTATCCCCAGTTTTCCTGTTAAACATTTACTGCAGCCATCCTACACGCCAAGGACTCTGTTAAGCACTAGAGACATAAAGATGATGAAGAGATTGCTTTGGAAAAGCTCATAAGCTGTTAAGGGGTCAATCACAGTCCAGTTCAATACAGTTACTTTCTTAATTATGAGGCCCAGTCAACTGGATAACAAACCACTCCAAATTAACAGCAGCTTTTAAGAAATCACACAACCACACTAACTCAACTGTAAGGCATGTCATGAAATTAGAAACATTAGAACATGAAAAAAAAATCATCAAATAACTGATAAAGAGTGGTCGAGCCCATGGCTGTGAGCATGCCCCTATACTAGACCCACTACTGACTGCACGCTGGGCAAGTCACAACCTCCGAGCGTCTCTGTCCCCTTCTCATCAAAATGAGGACATGAACAGCAGGGCCTAGCTCAAGGTGTTGTTGCTGGAATTAGAAGAAGTCAGTCACATAAAGCACTTAAATCAGCAAACTCTCAATAAATGCCTATTACTATTATTTTTACGGCAAAGACTATAATAAAGTAAACAGAGTGCTCTGAGGACATCAACCTGGGCTAGTCAGAGGGGGAAAGTTCCCTGGAAAGGACCCTGGAGAGGATTCTTAAAAGCTAACAAGTGTGTGTGTGTGTGTGTGTGTGAGTGAGTGTGTTGGGCGGGGACAGGCACAGCTTCCAGGAAGGAGCCAGGATCCGGCAGAGTATGAGTGAGTGAGTGAGAGTGAGCGTGTGCGAGTGTGTTGGCGGGGACAGGCACAGCTTCCAGGATGGAAGGAGCCGGCAGAGCATGACTGTGTGTGAGTGTGTGTGTGTGTGTGTGAGTGTGTGTATGTGTGTGTGTGTGTGAGTGTGTTGGGCAGGGACAGGCACAGCTTCCAGGATGGAAGGAGCCGGCAGAGCATGGCTCTGTGTGAGTGTGTGTGTGTGTGTGAGTGTGTGTGTGTGTGTGAGTGTGTGTGTGTGTGTGTGTGTGTGTGTGTGAGAGAGTGTGTTGGGCGGGGACAGGCACAGCTTCCAGGATGGAAGGAGCCGGCAGAGCATGACTGTGTGAGTGTGTGTGTGTGTGTGTGTGTGTGTGTGTGTGAGTGTGTTGGGCAGGGACAGGCCCAGCTTCCAGGATGGAAGGAGCCGGCAGAGCATGCCTCTGTGTGTGTGTGTGTGTGTGTGTGTGTGTGTGTGAGACTGTGTGGGGCGGGGACAGGCACAGCTTCCAGGACGGAAGGAGCCGGCAGAGCATGACTGTGTGTGTGTGTGTGTGTGTGTGTGAGTGTGTTGGGCAGGGACAGGCACAGCTTCCAGGACGGAGCCAGCAGAGCATGACTGTGTGTGTGTGTGAGTGTGTTGGGCAGGGACAGGCACAGCTTCCAGGAAGGAAGGAGCCAGGATCCGGCAGAGCATGACTGTGTGTGTGTGTGTGTGTGTTGGGGGGGTGGGGGCGGCAGGCACAGCTTTCCGGCAGGAAGATCAGTACATGTGTGGAAAAGGCACAGGTGACAACAGCATATACTCTTGGAGGTTCTGTTTCATTCACAGTATGTAATTTAAAACATTTCTGACAAGAAAAATAGAATGTAAAAGCCATTTTTAAGATTTATTTATTTTAGAGAGAGAGCACGAACAGGAGGGAAAGAGAATCTCAAGCAGACTCCCTGCTGAGTGCGGAGCGTGATGCGGGGCTCGATTCCAGGACCCTGAGATCGGGACCTGAGCAGAAACCAAGAGTCGGACACTTAACTGACTGTGCCACCTAGCCGCCCCAAAGCCAGGTTAACTTTAAAGATAAAAATCTGAGCTTTAGAATTCCCACCTTATTCCAAGCTGGACTGCTTCTGTTTGCTCCATAAGCATGGAGATAAAACACTTTGCAAAGCCCTGCCCTAGGAACGTAAGCACTGTTTTTGCAGCATTACGACTGAGCCAAGCACAGCCTTAAATTGTGAGGGACGCACTTACAGACAGACAGCCAACCGTGTGCTGATCCAAGGGGCAGGAGCACTTGCCCAGACCCTCAAATTGACTCATTCAGGCAGGGGTCTTCTGACACCCTTAAGAAAAGTCTGAATGTACTTCCCAGAAATCCAACATCCCATGCGGGTGGTTCAGTGGAAATACGCAGGAGCAATTTTTGTAGCCACGAGAAAAGATCCCTCTAAAAGGAATGGGGTCAAGGAAAGAATGATCACTTACCAGAGGGGGTCTGCGTGAGACACACTGATGACAAATGCCTCTCCTGTCTGTCCAGAAAGAGTTCTCCCACTTTTATCAATAATTGTCCCTGAAATCTGAATTAACAAAGTAAACTCAGTCAACAATAGAGGCTCAAATTAAGAACATGGTCACAAACATGAAATAAAAACAGAAAACTGTTGTTCTACGAGGAAGGGGAGTGTGGAGCTCTCCCACAGGAAGCCCTTTTCATCATGGTCAGAAAGGACACAGGCAAAGGGATTGTGGGGATGAGTCAGGAAGCCATAAACACAGATAACAGGGAAAGTCACTGAGGCAAAAGCAATGACCAACAAAGCTTTAGAACTCACACATCCAGTCCCATCGCAGAAGGCTTTCCCAGAGACCTCAGGCTGTCCTGGCTACCTCCCCTGGTTCGTCTAACACCCCCTGATTTGATTCTAGTCTTTTCCCACCAAGCAGTCTTGGGACTCTCCCGGGGGTCTACTCGTGCAGGCTGGTGTCATCGGGTCTGGGAACTTCAGTCGGCATGCAAGCCCACCTCTCCCGGGGCCCCTATCAGAGGGAGTCCCGAAGCCTTTGACTTCAGGGGACCAATTCAGCCAGGCTTCTTTTGAACAGCCTGCCTTCCACCAACCACTTCTGGGTTCACCTTCTTCGCATTTCCAGAGCTGAGACAGCTACTGGTCTACAGCTGCCGGGAGGAGGAAGGTGAACAGAGGAAGTTGAAGTGGGTGGTTCCTTAAAGATACTACAGCTAGTTCTCCTATGCCAGGAAAACAAACACCCTACCCTCGAGCTGACAGTATTAGTAATAAAAGACAAAAATCATCATGCAAATTTTAGAACTTACGAAGATAGGCCGGGGGGGATACTCCTCTTCAAAAAGTGTTTGGAGTGCGAACAAGGCTGCCTGTCAGTGAGAAAAAGAACATCTTTATTTCTGAGAGACTGTGTCCCCGGTCAGCCTAACCGGCTGATGAGAATGCTCCCTTTTCCAAAACCTCTCTAGATGTGATCAACATTGCGCACTCTGGGACAGAAACACATCCTCTCTGTAAGGTACGATCTTGACACCCCTTTCCCGAGGAGAACATGGTACCTACTGAAACTAAACAGATGCCGGCTCAGAGTTTACCTAACAAACTAATATTTTCTCCAAAGAGGAGCTCAAGAGCTATGCTCTTTCTTCCTTCTCCCAGTCAAAATTAAAAATAGATGAATAAGAATGCCTCTACCATCCACATCCTCACAGATACACGGGAGGTACAGAAATGAACAGCACACGCTGTTCACATGCAAATTAGAGTGAGCTGAGAATGGGCTGTGTAGGTAGTAATGCTAAGTAACTCAGTGCACGCCCGTGATGCATTAAGTTCCAGGGAACATCTTCTCCTTCTTTTGATCACTGTAGTTCCTGATTCCAAGACGTGCACATTTTCATAATCTGCGGAAGTCAGAATGCAACCCGTCCTTAATGTATTCCTTTCATGGGGATGGTGGGTTTCTTTCACATAGGAAGGTACTAAATCAACATTTTTTTTTTAAGAACTAGCCAAGTTGATCCTAAAGATCTTATGGAAAAGTAAATGGGGAGGAAGAACCAGGAAAATTCTGGGGGAAAAACGGACAGTGAGGGAGGTTAATGAAAGCCTACCAGTTATTCAAGAGGTATTTTAATCGCAATGCTATGGAAAATAGTAGGATAGGAGTGTGACATCAGACAGATGACTGGAATAGATTCTACCCAGATGCACTTCTGAATTTAGGGTGGTACACGATTCCTATCACTGGGAAATGGTAGGATATTTAATAGATGGTGTTAAGAAAACTAGGTAAACCTTAGAGAAAAAGAGTACCTAGTTAGATCTCTACCACATTCCTCACTCCAAAATAAATTTGATGCGTCATGGGGACAACCTGTCCCTCAATAATCAAAAGAATGTTGGGGCGCCTGGGTAGCTCAGTCGTCAAGCGACTGCCTTCGGCTCGGGTCATGATCCCAGGGTCCTGGGATCAAGCCCCGCGTCAGGTGCTCTGCTCAGCAGAGAGCCTGCTTCTCCCTCTCCCACTCCCCCTGCTTGTGTTCCCTCTCTCGCTGTGTCTCTCTGTCAAATAAATAAATAAAATACTTAAAAATAATAATAATAATCAAAAGAATGTTACGTCACACTTTCCTCTACCTGCGTAGCATCTCTATCAGGACCCCCACACCGGTAACAGCTGTCCCAGGAAAGACCTTGATGCCCAGGGAATAGCAGAAGGAAGGGTATTTACTTTTCACTCCATACATTTATGTTCACTTTAAATTTAGAACCACGTGTATATATTTACTACATCTGCATATGTGCACCTAATTAATAGCTATATGTGTATTTACTTTCATAATTTAAAAAAAATGCTTTTGAAAGTTAAAAAGATAATCTTTTGAGGTTTTCCTCATCCCACTGGCCTCAACTAGAAATGCTCAAAAATAGAATGGAACAGAAGATTTTTATTTAACTTTGACAATGGCTGTGATGGTCTTCTCGCCCCACTGGGGGACTCATCACAGCCCCCCCCCGGCTGTCCCTTTCATCTCCCTTAACTCACCTTGGCATTAGCAGTATCAAAAATAGTTTCAATGAGTAAGATATCAACCCCACCATCCAGAAGCCCTTTGGCCTGCTCTTTGTATGCTTCAACGAGCTCATCAAATGCTGCAAAAAAATAAATCGCATCCAGGACGTCAGTCATCAAAATCCTCTCAATGACCAGGACAAGCTATGTTCAGGCCTGGCACCTGTCAGCTAACTATTGCTGGTTTCTAATGCTCAATTTAAGGACATCACCTTTTGTGAGAAACCAAATAAAGAAATGGAGCAGTGATGTTGCTGAAAGCTGTAGACTGAACACAGTCACTCCTAAACACTTACCACACAACCTCCTCGTCCCACTTATGAGCCAAGAATGACTGAGTGAGCAGGAAGGTACATGGTTTCATGAGCCCTGTACCTTATTTTCAACACCTTTAAGGTACATCATTCTTCCCAGGAATGGTTTTAATCAGTCCAGTTAAGGGATGAGTGCGAGGAACAAGTAGAGAAACCTATCACCCTGCCTTGGAAAGATAGCAGGTCTAGTCACATTCTCTCATACTCGCTGTGGTAAAAGGCTTCAGTCCTATGGACTTCACTCCTGCCTGAGAGAAAACCTGTCTTGAAGGGCAATTTCGGTCTGAAACCAAAGTGTTCAATAATTCCTGGGTACAATTTTTGTTAGAAACATCTTGAGTTGTCCATTTCCATTTGAGAGGTCATCCCCCTCCCCATTTACCTCCCAATGAGAAAAAGACAAAGGCTTGGATATTCAACAGGAAAACCCAAGTAGTACCTTTATGCTTGCTGTATACAGCACAAGAAAAAGGAAAACTTAGCCCCTCGTGGTCATGCCTAGATCAAAGAGGGCATCGACCACGCATAAGTCCAGCATGAGCAACCCCTGGTGAAGAACTATGATATCACCACATGGAAAGTTCTATAACCAAAAACCTACAAACCATACTTGCCTGAACTTGTCATCTACACAAAATTCTTCACCATACAAAGTATCAGTACTATTCAGCTAAGTTTAATTCTTTTTGTATTTCATTGTCTTGATGCTTAAGAAATTGACCTAGATAGCTAGATTTTTTTCATAAAATCTCAATGTAAGTATGTTTATATATGTTAATTTATAATGTCAAAAATGCTAGTATGTTTATATAGTCTGGAGTGCTTTCTGACATAAAATGGGGGCCCAGTGGGTTATTCCATAATAGACCAAGGCCTAGTGTCCATATTTGCTCAACTTCTCAGTTTAAAGCTTTCTCTTGATTAGTTTTCTTTCCTCAGCTGATAAAGAAGCATGATCACAATACCATGTACATTTGAAATAATAATAGTAGTAATAATAACAAGATCTTTTTATTTAGATATTTACTACATTCCAGGGACCATTATAAGCCCTTTATGTCCATTAAGTCACAATAACCCTGAGGAAGAGCCTGTTATTGATCCCATTTTACAGATTTTAAGATCACTGAAACACAGATGTACTTGCAGGAGGTCAAAGATTATTTACAATACTCACTAATGTTCCTGTAATCTGGTCTCTCCACAGACGGGGACACAGATAGTGTCTTATTAGTTGGACCCAGAGCTCCTGCCACAAACCTCTTAATTCCTTTGGGAAAAGAAAAACAAATGTAAAAATCTCTAAAGAGCTTGACCTTTTTGTTGTGACTCAATAGGCTATAAGATTTTCCCCTAGAACATAGGTCTATAATCCTTTATCCACAACTCGGAAATACAAAAGCACAGATTATTTTCTTAATTCATTTGACAGGAAAACTTGACTTCTGGACCAACAAGAGGCTCTTTATAGTCTTTATCACACTCAGTGAGACAATGCACAGATTTGACTGCAAATGTGTATCTGAGGATGGGAGCTATCCCGACCCCACTGGGAAAATTATGAAATACAGGGATGTGTACAGCTGATTGCCAAGCCAATCCAAAAGACTCCGAATTCTTGCCTATTGGGCTTCAAAGTGTGTCAGTAACTAACTCTTTTTTATCTCCACAGCCATGTTTAGATAAATTACCTCCCCTTACTCTTAAGGAATCTGGAAGGTCCTGAACCTAACACAGATTCTACAAAAGCTCCTCACAGAAGTGTTCAACGTGAAATGCTTTCCAGTATCGTGCTGCAGGCCCTTCACTGGGGGGAGACTATCAGATCGGGATTAACAATTATAAAGCCCAAAATTAAAATATGAAACAGAGCAAATCTTACTGTAAGCACTCTTTTAATAATTCTTTAATAACCTTTCCTCCAGGCTAGAGTCCAGGTGCTTCTACAAGAGCCTCAAAAGTTAGGTTCATCTACATGTCATAACTGAAGCCGGGGGTACACGGCTCATCACCTTTGGTGATGGTAACCACTCAGTAACCTGGGTTACACTTCACAATTTAAGTGGTGAAGACTACCGACGAGTTGATAACCCAGCCTTTGAACAGGTTACCTTGCCCAAAGCTGAACAATAATGTGCGTATAAGAAAAATGTCCTTATCTTTCCCTGCTTTCGCTGGTTTCATATTCTCTGACCCGCGACTCTGTTGGGGTAACAGTCTATGCACATCCGTGGATTTTAAACACTATCTCCCAGAAGCGGAGTTCCCATAAATTGCTTCGGTCTCTCTTCATTAGTATGCTGTGTCTCACTTCCTAGCAATTTTGCTTTATATTCTCCCCCGTTGGCAATAATTCTACATTTCCAAATCTTAAGGGGCTCCATATATTTCTTCTATTCCTTTCCCTCCCTCAGAGCCTCCCCACCAGCTGGCGCCCAAGTCATGCTATGGCAGCCAGCCAGGAGGGTAGTTATTTCAAGAGGCCGCTTTTCATGTTCCAGCAAGGCTGAGTCTCATGCCACACTCCTGTGTGTGCTGCACAGAGCCTTCAAAGACATTAGGGATAGGATGCGGAATATGCTCAAAAGGCAATGGCTCCTCACCTACAGAAGCCAATCACAAGGATGATGGTTGCTTCAAAGATATTTGAGAAGATCAAATATCTTCATGTTAATCGAAATAACCAGAGCAGGCAACTGCCACCTGCATTAGCTATTAATGTGCTTCTAAAAGGAGAAAAATCACCTTAGCTGTAAACATGCGAAGAAGCTGTAACTATGAAACGAAAAAGTAGCTATGGCTACAAAGTGAAGCTGGAACCCGCAGTAGAGGAAACCCCCAGCCCAAAACCCAGGGGGACAGAATCAATTCAGAGAGACCCAGGAGGGCTTGATTATGAAACTGCAAAGAAGTCACCTACCCACAGGTACAAAACAGTACCTGCAGTGTTGCTGGTGGGCCACTTGTCACGAAGGGCAAAGTGCAACAAAGACAGCATATGATAGCTGCGACTCTCAAAGGAGCCACCCTTGCAGCCGTCCCTTACCTGTCTGGAGAGACACATCCTCGGCTGCCTTTCTGGCCACCCCCGCAGAGCACTTGTTCATCTGGTAGGCCTACACATCAATGCAAACATTAGCTAGCACTTCTCTCCCTCCACCCAATAAATCAGGGATTCGTGACCTTATAAAACCCAGTTTTATTCAGTAAGGAAATGTCGAGTGAATTAATAGGAGGTCTGAGCGAAATCTTAGCCGAGAAGGAAGCAGGTGAGCCAAGAGTCCTTGAGAACCGCTCTGAGCTTCTTCCCCTTAGCCATGAGCTAACTGATAGAAAAAGGGCAATCTCTTGGACATCTGGTATGTCAAAGAGTAAGCTGATGCAGTTAAATCCTCTGCGAATCAGAGAAAGCACAGGAATGGAAAAAGCACAGGCTTCAGAGACAGGAGACAGGGGGTTGAGGACCAGCTCTCTCAGTGCCTGCCTGGGCAGTTCCCTTAGCAACTTCTCCAGGCCCTGACTTCCTTCTCTGTACAGTGGTTGTACTCAGGGGTTCTCAACTTTTTGCAGATTATTAACCTCTTTAAAATTTGGTAAAGGGCCATGAACCCCCTCACTAGGAAATAAAAAGTATGCATATACACACAAAATAATGCCTACAATTTAAAGAGGTTCATAGGCCTCCTGAAACCCTTTCCCAGAACAGGTTAGAAGGTGCTAGACTTGTGGTCTTCATGAGCCCTTCTCAGATCCTATGCGCCATGGTAATTAAGAAACCAGACAGAATATCCTAAAATAGGGGTTGGCAAACTCAATAGGTCCCAGGGCAAATCTAGCCTAGGCCAGTTTTATAAATAAAGTTTTATTGGGATACAATCAAGCTCATTCATTTGCATATTGTTTACTGTTGTTCTTGCACTATAATAACAGAGTTCAGTGGTTGCTATATATGGTCCACAAAGCCTAAAATATTCACTTATCTGGCCCTTTACAGAAAAAGGTTGCCAACTCCTGCCCTAAATAAATCACACAAAACTAATCATTTTCCCTTGATAACCCAAAGGACGCGAGATCTCACAAAGTGCCAACATCATGAGAGAAATCAGTGTTGCATGAAAACAGAGGCATGCGTCTGGAAAAATCCCACACAGACATGGGTACGGCAGCACCTACTATGTACTCCCATCATCCACATTTTACAAAATTTGAAAAAGAAGCATCATATTGATTAAAAAGAAACCAGATCCTTCACCCCACACCCACTAGTATGGCTACTATCAAAAAAAAAAAAAAAAAAAAGAAGATAACAAGTGTCAATAAAGCCGTACAAAATTTGGAATCCTTGCATACTGCTGGTGGGAATATAAAATGGTGCAGCCAATGTGGAAAACAGTATGGTGGTTTCTCAAAAAAGGCAACAGAATTACCACTTCTGAGTATATAATCAAAGGAAATGAAAGCAGGGATGCAAACAGATTTTCTGTACACCCATGTTCACAGCAGCACTGTTCACAATCACCAAAAGGTGGAATCAACCCAAGTGTCCCTAACAAATGAATGGACAAACAAAATGTAATACACACACACACACACACACACACACACACAGGCCTACATATATATACATACATACATACAGGGGAGCATTATGCAGCCTTAAAAAGGAAATTCTGACATTTGCTACGACACAAGCGAACTTTGAAAACGTTAAGCTAAGAGTCATAAAAGGACAAAAACTGTACGAGTCCATTTACGTGGGGTACCTAGAGGAGTCAAATTCATAGAGAAAGACAGTACGAGGTGGTTTCTGGGGCCCGGTGGGTGAGGGGAGGATGGGGAGTTACTGAATGTAATGGGTACAGAGCTTCAGTTTTATAAGATAACAAGAGTTCTGGAGATGGATGGTGGTGCTGGTTGCACAGCAAGCAACATGAATATATTTAATCCCACTGAACCGTACACTTAAAAATGGCTAAGACGGTCCATTTTATGTTACACATGTTTTGTCACAATTAAAAAAAAAAAAAAACTGCCACCCAGGGCATAAAAAAGGTGCACACACAGCTGATCATTGTGTTTTTATCAGCAACCACACTGCTTAATAAGTATCATTTTTTACCTGATCACTTGCCCATAAAAGAAACCAGTTAGAAATGAATGGTCTGCTATGTTCATAAGCAGAGAGATTCAAAGCGTTTTCCCAGTCTGACCACAAGCAGCAGACAGCTAGGCATCGGCTTGACGCTGCAGCGTCTGATGGTTTTCTCACTAGCAACTATCAAGGAAGTAAATGCCCAGAAATATCTTAGTTTGAGGAGCAATGGCATTCTTACCAAGTGTTCAAGGCCATAGTCGGCTTGGGCAATGTGAGTGCTGCTGAAAGTATTTGTTTCGATGATATCTGCCCCAGCCAGCAAGTAATCCTGCAACGAGATAGCAGTGTCAGTGCTTGCAGTTTCAGAGCCCCCGTACCCCGGCAATAAACACATCTGTACATCCCCACCAAACACCTTGTGACTGCTCACTAAGCAAAGGCACTGCACTAGAGGCCAGAGATGCAAAAAGATCCGAGGATTTCACAGAGAGGAATGTGGTATAAATAAACAAACGCAGAGCTTGAATTCGGACACAGTCCACATGCTAAGCTGGGTGAATGGAATCAAGTTCCTTAAACCCTGAGTTTCAGTTTCCTCATGGAAAGTACTAGAACCCAGCTCCATGGCGTGGCTGCGTGATGACACAAGTTCTGACCCAGGATGGCGCTCTCCAGCCTCAGCACAATTTGATCCCCACTGGCGACGGCTCTATCTCTGAGAGCCCAGTTCTGCCCGTAATTGTTTCAGTCTCTCTCTGCGAGTCCCTCTGAGTCAGATCTGCACTCCTTCTAGAACCTGAGGATCTTGGTGACTTCCTCTCCTCCCTGTTCGAAACCATCTTCCTCATTTCACTCTTTGGACGATATCTCCTCAACCTCGATGTGATGAACACTCTGGAATCTCTCGACTCCCTTGATTTTCCAATAGTGACTAAACCCAACCCCTCCCAAACTGATGAACACTGCTTACAGAATAGCTGGGAAATGAAAACCAAGATTTACACATATCTATAGGAAGTCACAAACATCCTAAATATCCACCAACTGGAAAAAACTAAGCTAGAATGTATCCATTTTATAACATGCTTTATGGCAGCTAAAAACATTGTGTATAGTTACATATACTGACACGCAAAGATCTCCAAAAATATTGAGGAGAAACCAAAATTGACTGATATGTAAAACAGGACACCATTAAGTGTAAAGCATACATGTACACAACAGCATGAGTTTTCTACAGGTAAGTATGTATACACATATACATATGTACATGTATATGTAAATGCTTAACAAAGAAATCTGGAAAGACATACAGCAACTAATGTAAGTGGTTATCTCAGGAGAAAAAATAGAAATTTGGAGTAGTGGTCAAAAGTGAATTTATTCTCTGGGGCGCCTGGGTGGCTTAGTCGTTAAGCATCTGCCTTCGGCTCGGGTCGTGATCCCAGGGTCCTGGGACGGAGCCCCACATCGGGCTCCCTGCTCCGCGGGGAAGCCTGTTTCTCCCTCTCCCACTCCCCCTGCTTGTGTTCCCTCTCTCGCTGTGTCTCTCTCTGTCAAATAAATAAATAAAATCTTTAAAAAAAAAATAAATAAGTGAATTTATTCTCATCTATGGGTTTTGTTTTATGAGAGCAAATTGAATTTTTTAAAAAAGAACAAGAAAAATTGGAAACAACATTAATGCCTAGGAATAAGTGAATTACTTATCAATAATATATACACAGAATATATTATGAAGTTATTAAACCATGTTTCAGAATATTTAATGCTCATACATACAGATAAAATGCAAATTATAAAACAGTATCAACGAATATAATTAAAATTTAATTTTTAAAATCCCAGTATAAACACTAGATTAAAATGTAAGTTAAAATATGTGAATGAATAGTAGTTACGTCTTGGTATTGATATGTCCTGGTTTTGATTTTCTCTTTTATGGTTTTTTTTTTTTTTTTAAGATTTTATTTATTTATTTGTCAGAGAGAGAGAGAGAGAGAGAGCACAAGCGGGGGGAGCAGCAGGGCAGAGGGAGAAGCAGGCTCCCCGCTCAGCAGGGAGCCCGATGTGGTGGGACTCGATCCCAGGACCCTGAGATCATGACCTGAGCCAAAGGCAGATGCTTAACCATCTGGGCCACCCAGGCATCCCTCTTTTATGGTTTTCTCTATTATCTACTTTTTTTTTAAGGCAATAAACATGTATTGTCTTTACAATTAGGGAAAAAAATTTCTAAGTTCACAGTTTTCTCCAATTTTGTGTAGATTTGAAAATTTCCATACTATACAGTTTATTTTTTTTTTTCATACTATACAGTTTAGAAGGGATTTCTTCTAGCTCTTCATCCTCTCTCTCTGTCTTTTCTCCTGGCTCAATATCCCACTCGTGGACTCAGGCAGGACGTCCCTCTATTCCAAACCTATTCCAAACCTATTCTTGTCGATTTCCAAACCTATTCTTGCCAGTTTAAAAAACGTGTGATCTGAGGCAAGCTACTCAATTTCTCTACTCCTCACGTTTCTCATGGAGAAAGCTGTCAGGAGTAGAGGAGGTCATGAAGGACAGCATTTGTAGAGGCTAGCAGAGGTTTTGACTTCTGTTTCATGAGAGAGATGCTATAGGCTAGGAATGCCTGAGGTGCTCACCCGCACTCCTCACGGACAGCTCCCACACACATTTCCCTGGGCAGAGCCCAAGGTGTGGCGACACCAGCCCTTGTGGTATCTCAGCAACAACCGTGGGAACTTTTGGGAGAAAAAGGTGTATTACTCACAAGTCCTGGCGGGTTCAGGCATGCCCAGGGCCATGCTTCAAAGGGTGAGGGGCAGATGGGCG